>NC_090297.1:70054375-70360357 GCF_039906515.1 Pseudorca crassidens | reverse complement strand
TTCCTTTGCTGTGCAAAAGATTTGAAGTTTCATTAGGTCCCATTTGTTTATTTTTGTTTTTATTTCCATTTCTCTAGGAAGTGGGTCAGAATGGATCTTGCTGTGATTTATGTCATAGAGTGTTCTGCCTATGTTTTCCTCTAAGAGTTTAAGAGTTTCTGGCCTTACATTTAGGTCTTTAATCCATTTTGAGCTTATTTTTGTATATGGTGTTAGGGAGTGATCTAATCTCGTACTTTTACATGTACCCGTCCAGTTTTCCCAGCACCACTTATTGAAGAGGCTCTCCTTTCTCCACTGTAAATTCCTGCCTCCTTTATCAAAGATAAGGTGGCCATATGTGCGTGGGTTTATCTCTGGGCTTTCCATCCTGTTCCATTGATCTATCTTTCTGATTTTGTGCCAGTACCATACTGTCTTGATTACTGTAGCTTTGTAGTATAGTCTGAAGTCAGGGAGCCTGATTCCTCCAGTTCTGTTTTTCGTTCTCAAGATTGCTTTGGCTATTCGGGGTCTTTTGTGTTTCCATACAAATTGTGAAATTTTTTGTTCTAGTTCTGTGAAAAATGCCAGTGGTAGTTTGATAGGGATTGCATTGAATCTGTAGATTGCTTTGGGTAATAGAGTCATTTTCACAATGTTGATTCTTCCAATGCAAGAACATGGTATATCTCTCCATCTATTTGTATCATCTTTAATTTCTTTCATCAGTGTCTTATAATTTTTTGCATACAGGTCTTTAGTTTCCTTAGGTAGGTTTATTCCTAGATATTTTATTCTTTTTGTTGCAATGGTAAATGGGAGTGTTTTCTTGATTTCACTTTCAGATTTTTCATCATTAGTGTATAGGAATGCCAGAGATTTCTGTGCATTGATTTTGTATCCTGCTACTTTACCAAATTCATTGATTAGCTCTAGTAGTTTTCTGCTAGCATCTTTAGGATTCTCTATGTATAGTATCATGTCATCTGCAAACAGTGACAGCTTTACTTCTTCTTTTCCGATTTGGATTACATTTATTTCCTTTTCTTCTCTGATTGCTGTGGCTAAAACTTCCAAAACTATGTTGAATAAGAGTGGTGAGAGTGGGCAACCTTGTCTTGTTCCTGATCTTAGTGATATGGTTTCAGTTTTTCACCATTAAGGTTGATGTTGGCTGTGGGTTTGTCATATATGGCTTTTATTATGTTCAGGAAAGTTCCCTCTATGCCTACTTTCTGCAGGGTTTTTATCGTAAATGAGTGTTGAATTTTGTCGAAAGCTTTCTCTGCATCTGTTGAGATGATCATATGGTTTTTCTCCTTCAAATTTTTAATATGGTGTATCACATTGATTGATTTGCGTATACTGAAGAATCCTTGCATTCCTGGAATAAACCCCACTTGATCATGGTGTATGATCCTTTTAATGTGCTGTTGGATTCTCTTTGCTAGTATTTTGTTGAGGATTTTTGCATATACGTTCATCAGTGATATTGGCCTGTAGTTTTTTTGTGACATCCTTGTCTGGTTTTGGTATAAAGGTGATGGTGGTCTCGTAGAATGAGTTTGGGAGTGTTCGTCCCTCTGCTATATTTTGGAAGAGTTTGAGAAAGATAGGTGTTAGTTCTTCTCTAAATGTTTGATAGAATTCACCTGTGCAGCCGTCTGGTCCTGGGCTTTTGTTTGTTGGAAGATTTTTAATCACAGTTTGAATTTCAGTGCTTGTGATTGGTCTGTTCATATTTTCTATTTCTTCCTGATTCAGTCTTGGCAGGTTGTGCATTTCTAAGAATTTGTCCATTTCTTCCAGGTTGTCCATTTTATTGGCATAGAGTTGCTTGTAGTAATCTCTCATGATTCTTTGTATTTCTGCAGTGTCAGTTGTTACTTCTCCTTTTTCATTTCTAATTCTATTGATTTGAGTCTTCTTCCTTTTTTTCTTGATGAGTCTGGCTAATGGTTTATCAATTTTGTTTATCTTCTCAAAGAACCAGCTTTTAGTTTTATTGATCTTTGCTATTGTTTCCTTCATTTCTTTTTCATTTATTTCTGATCTGATTTTTATGATTTCTTTCCTTCTGCTAACTTTGGGGTTTTTTTGTTCTTCTTTCTCTAATTGCTTTAGGTGTAAGGTTAGGTTGTTTATTCGAGATGTTTCCTGTTTCTTAAGGTAGGACTGTATTGCTATAAACTTCCCTCTTAGAACTGCTTTTGTTGAATCCCATAGGTTTTGGGTCGTCGTGACTCCATTGTCATTTGTTTCCAGGTATTTTTTGGTTTCCTCTTTGATTTCTTCAGTGATCACTTCGTTATTAAGTAGTGTATTGTTTAGCCTCCATGTGTTTGTATTTTTTACAGATCTTTTCCTCTAATTGATATCTAGTCTCATAGCATTGTGGTCGGAAAAGATACTTGACACAATTTCAATTTTCTTAAATTTACCAAGGCTTGATTTGTGACCCAAGATATGATCTATCCTGGAGAATGTTCCATGAGCACTTGAGAAAAATGTGTATTCTGTTGTTTTTGGATGGAATGTCATATAAATATCAATTAACTCCATCTTGTTTAATGTATCATGTAAAGCTTGTGTTTCCTTATTTATTTTCATTTTGGATTATCTGTTCATTGGTGAAAGTGGGGTGCTAAAGTCCCCTACTATGATTACTGTTAATGTCGATTTCCTCTTTTATGGCTGTTAGTATTTGCCTGATATATTGAGGTGCTCCTATGTTGGGTGCATAAATATTTACAATTGTTATATCTTCTTCTTGGATCGATCCCTTGATCATTATGTAGTGTCCTTCTTTGTCTCTTCTAATAGTCTTTATTTTAAAGTCTATTTTGTCTGATATGTGAATTGCTACTCCAGCTTTCTTTTGTTTTCCATTTGCATGGAATATCTTTTTCCATCCCCTTACTTTCAGTCTGTATGTGTCTCTAGGTATGAATTGGCTCTCTTGTGGACAGCATACGTATGGGTCTTGTTTTTGTATCCATTCAGCCAATCTGTGTCTTCTGGTGGGAGCATTTATTCCATTTACATTTAAGGTAATTATCGATATGTATGTTCCTATTCCCATTTTCTTAATTGTTTTGGGTTCATTATTGTAGGTCTTTTCCTTCCCTTGTGCTTCCTGCCTAGAGAAGTTCCTTTAGTATTTGTTGTAAAGCTGCTTTAGTGGTGCCGAACTCTCAGCTTTTGCTTGTCTGTACAGGTTTTAATTTCTCCATCACATCTGAATGAGATCCTTGCTGGGTAGAGTAATCTTGGTTGTAGGTTTTTCTCCTTCATCACTTTAAATATGTCCTGCTAGTCCCTTCTGGCTTGCAGAATTTCTGCTGAAAGATCAGCATTTAACCTTATGGGGATTCCCTTGTGTGTTATTTGTTGTTTTTCCCTTGCTGCTTTTAATATGTTTTCTTTGTATTGAATTTTTGACCGTTTGATTAATATGTGTCTTGGCGTATTTCTCCTTGGATTTATCCTGTATGGGACTCTCTGTGCTTCCTGGACTTGATTAACTATTTCCTTTCCCATATTAGGGAAGTTTTCAACTATAATCTCTTCAAATATTTTCTCAGTGTCTTTCTTTCTCTTCTTCTCTGGAACCCCTATAATTCGAATGTTGGTGCATTTAATGTTGTCCCAGAGGTCTCTGAGACTGTCCTAAGTTCTTTTCCTTCTTTTTTCTTTATTCTGCTCTGCAGTAGTTATTTCCACTATTTTATCTTCCAGGTCACTTATCCGTTCTTCCGCCTCAGTTATTCTGCTATTCATCCCATCTAGAGTATTTTTCATTTCATTTACTGTGTTGTTCATTGTTGCTTGTTTCATCTTTAGTTCTTCTAGGTCCTTGTTAAGTGTTTCTTCCATTTTGTCTATTCTATTTCCAAGATTTTGGATCACGTTTACTATCATTATTCTGAATTCTTTTTCAGGTAGACTGCCTATTTCCTCTTCATTTGTTAGGTCTTGTGGGTTTTTATCTTGCTCTTTCAACTGCTGTGTGTTTTTCTGTCTTCTCATTTTGCTTATCTTACTGTGCTTGGGGTCTCCTTTTTGCAGGCTGCAGGTTCATAGTTCCCATTGTTTTTGCTGTCTGTCCCCAGTGGCTAAGGTTGGTTCATTGGGTTGTTTAGGCTTCCTGGTGGAGGGGACTAGTGCCTGTGTTCTGGTGGATGAGGCTGGGTCTTGTCTTTCTGGTGGGCAGGTCGACGTCTGTTGGTGTGTTTTGGTGAGTCTGTGGACTTATTATGGTTTTAGGCAGCCTCTCTGCTAATAAGTGGAGTTGTTTTCCTGTCTTGCTAGTTGTTTGGCATAGGGTGTCCAGCACTGTAGCTTGCTGGTCGTTGAGTAAAGCTGGCTGCTGGTATTGAGATGGAGATCTGTGGGAGATTTTTGCCGTTTGATATTATTTGGAGCTGGGAGGTCTCTTATGGACCAGTTTCCTGTTGGCTCTCCCACCTCAGAGGCACAGCATTGACTCCTGGCTGCAGCACCAAGAGCCTTTCATCCACATGGCTCAGAATAAAAGGGAGAAAAAGTAGAAAGAAATAATTAGTAGAAGTAGAAGGAAAGAGAGGAAGAAAGGAAAGAAAGAAAGGAGTGAGGGAGGGAGGGAGGGAGGAAGGAGGGAAGGGAGGAGGGAAGGAAGGAAAAAAAAAGAAAGAAGATAAAGTAAAATAAAATAAAGTAAGATAAAATAAAATAAAGTTATTAAAATAAAAAAAATAATTATTAAGAAAAAAATTAAAAAAAAAAAACTAACAAACCAAAAAAACGGATGGATAGAACCCTAGGACAAATGGTGGAAGCAAAGCTATACAGACAAAATCTCACACAGAAGCATACACATACACACTCACAAAAAGAGGAAAAGGGGAAAAATCATAAATCTTGCTTTCAAAGTCTATCTCCTCAATTTGGGATGATTCGTTGTCTATTCATATATTCCACAGATGCGGGGCACATCAAGTTGATTGTTGAGCTTTAATCTGCTGCTTCTGAGGCTGCTTGGAGAGATTTCCCTTTCTCTTCTTTGTTCTCACAGCTCACAGGGGCTCAGCTTTGGATTTGGCCTCGCCTCTGCGTGTAGGTCGCTGGAAGGCGTTTGTTCTTCACTCAGACAGGACGGGGTTAAAGGCGCAGGGGACTCTGGCTCACTCAGTCCAGGGGAGAGGGAGGGGCACAGAGTGTGGGGCGAGCCTGCGGCAGCAGAGGCCACCATGACGTTGCACCAGCCTGAGGTGCGCGTGCGTTCTTCCGGGGGAGTTGTCCCTGGATCCTGGGACCTTGGCAGTGGCGGGCTGCACAGGCTCCCGTGAGGGGAGGTGTGGATAGTGACCTGTGCTTGCACACAGGCTTCCTGGTGGCAGCAGCAGTGGCCTTAGCGTCTCATGCCCGTCTCTGGGGTCTGCGCTTTTAGCCGCAGCTCGCGCCCGTCTCAGGAGCTCCTTTAAGCTGCGCGCTTAATCCCCTCTCCTCTCACACCGGGAAACAGAGTGAAGAAAAAGTCTCTTTCCTCTTCGGCAGGTCCAGACTTTTCCCTGGACTCCCTCCCGGCTAACCGTGGCGCACTAACCCCCTTCAGGCTGTGTTCATGCCGCCAACCCCAGTCCTCTCCCTGTGCTCCGACCGAAGCCGAGCCTCAGCTCCCAGCCCCCCCTGCCCTGGCGGGTGAGCAGACGAGACTCTCGGGATGGTGAGTGCCCGTCGGCGCCGATCCTCTGTGCGGGAATCTCTCTGCTTTGCCTTCCGCACCCCTGTTGCTATGCTCTCCTCCATGGCTCTGAAGCTTTCCCCCTCCACCACCTGCAGTCTCTGCCCGCGAAGGGTCTCCTAGTGTGTGAAAACTTTTCCTCCTTCACGGCTCCCTCCCACTGGTGCAGGTCCCATCCTTATTCTTTCGTCTCTGTTTATTCTTTTTTCTTTTGCCCTACCCGGGTACGTGGGGAGTTTCTTGCCTTTTGAGAGGTCTGAGGTCTTCTGCCAGTGTTCAGTAGGTGTTCTGTAGGAGTTGTTCCACGTGTAGATGTATTTCTGGTGTATCTGTGGGGAGGAAGGTGATCTCCACATCTTACTCTTCCGCCATCTTCCCGGAAACCTCTATTGTTATACTTTTATGTATCAGAAGGGACACACATACGTGTCATTGAAATGTTAAAATGAAGGAACTTAATTTTGATCAGCAGATTTTTATGAAAGGCCTAATGTGCATACAGTGTTGTGATCAACAATAAAATAACACATTTTTTTAATATGGCAGAATTATTGTAGAGCTGTGACAACTTTATTGGAGTCTCACAATATTCCTGAAATGAGAAGGCTAAGGAAAGTCAAAACTTGCCTAAGATCATACAACCTGTTCCTGGCAGTTCAAGGACTGGAATGTAGTCTCTGATTACCACTCTAGGAGTCTTTTTACTATGCTCTGTTACCTCGCAATGAAAGTTGATTCTCTGCTTCTAACTGAAAGTAAAAATTCTTCTACATTCTCCCCATTGTCTAAAAATTATCTATCTTGATCATTCAGTCCACTGCAATAAACAGATTAACTGTTTATAATGACATCTTACTAGTTTGACTCCTTCCTATTGTTTCCATCAAATTAAAGGCTAAACTTCACATGGGAAAAATCGTGTGTGATATAATTTAATTAAAGGAGACAGGAATTTATTAGATACTCTGTGAAAAAAAATGGCATGATACATTGTTGGTAAGCTTGCATTCATGTGTAACCCCTAGGTTGAACCCCTCATGTCTGGGAAGAGAAGCAGGTCTCTTCTATCACCAGGAAGAAATCAGTGTCATTATTAGTTGATTATATGCACACATGGAGTTCAAAGGCTGTTGCAAAAACTTTTCTTTATATTTCAAGCCAGAGTACAGCATAGTTGTGATGAGTGTCTACAAGACCTACCGCAATGATGTTCTTCCTTCTCCCCTCATCACTCCAAGTTTCCTTTGCTTTTTCTCTAACTCTTTTTCCTCTTCAGGGTCCTGCCTCCATCCCAGAAGCACACAGGTATTTCATCTTCTGATAATGATGGCAATAAGTGACCAAGAACTTACAGATTTTTTCAAAGAGGTCTATCTAATAGTCAAGCAAACTTTTTTATTATAAGTTTGATGGCCATAGTGATGGCATCTTAAACCATGAGCATACTATTAAAGATGGAAAATTAAGTCTTTTTTTAGGAAGTAAATTTTGAAGAATTTAAGAAGGGCTAAAAAGTTGTTACACTTGAATTATGGCTCTGTCACTATGAGTTGTGTGACTGTAGCAAGTTACACAATCCCTTTGAGTCTCAGTTCTTTATCTACAAAATGGAGATAATAATAGGGCCTAGTTCTTGTGGTTGATGGGAGTGTTATATAAGTTAATACATGTAAGACTCATAAGATATTGCCTCGTGCTTAAGAAATGCTTGATGTAGCAGTATTATTAATAGTATGTCTTTTAAATTTGCATATTTCACTAAAAACTTACTCAGTACCATGTTGAGAAGGAAAGAAAAGAATGATGGAAAAGAGCAACCTAGCCTGTACATATATATAACCATACACTAATTGATTAATTAAATGATTAAACACAGTTTTTTCTTTATTCAGAAATATTTCCAAGTTTTGAATTCCTTCTCAGCCATGACTCTCAATATCACACACAGGCACCCATACAACAAACTGCAGAGTCCCTGCAGTTGTAGATGAGAATATGAATTTTCTATTTCTTTTCTTTTGTTTCCTTTTTTTTTTTTTTACTTTTTACTATTTTATCACACACAATTAAAAAGAATATAAAGAATTGCCATCATAGTGCTGTAGGATTGCAACTGATAGAAAAACTAATTTTATTTCATTACACGAACACATTTGAATCTTGACCTTAAAGGATGAGTAGGAATTTGTCAGTTAGGTTGGAAAGGAAATTTCAAGCTGAGAGATGAAAACAGGATAAGGGAAGCCACAGGGATATGAAATACTTGTATTATAGAATGGATTCCACTAAATCATTGTATGTGTATTTTTTGGTTTGAGTTGTCTGGAAATACTCTGAAGCTGAGAGCTGCATACTGAAGTTTATTGGAGAGTACTTTCAGAAGAGATATCTGTAAGGAAGTGGGGAATGCAGGATAGGGTGGAAAAAAGAATTGACCCTCAAAGCAATTATAACTGAGTCCTCAACCCATCTGGAGTGGGTCCAGCCTTCAGAGTTGTCCCTAATTGAGGGAAGAGGACCAGATATTTATGTCCCTGCATCAGCAATCTTAGCTGGGGGCTGTCTTTGGAAGGGGTAACCATGGATAAGACATCTTCTAAGCCTGCAGCAGGGATCTTATGAGCCATACTCTCTCTGTCACAACTATTTCACTCTGCTGATATAGTGTAAAAGCAACTATAGACAATATATATGTGAAACATTGCCAACACCTATGTGTGTCTTTTCTGGATGCCAATTCCATTCCTACAACTAAAAGTACCATTATCTATATTTTATGTGTACTTTTCTTTTCTTTGTAGTTTTACCATATATATACACACATATATGTATACATACATATATTTTATATACTTATATATACTTTTTTTTTTTACTTTAGAAAATGTAATCTGATACAGTTTGAATTGTTTTCTCACTAAAATCTGTATGTTGAAGTACTAACCCCTAATACTTCAAAATATGATGTTATTTGGAGATGGGGTCTTTGCAGAGGTAATCAAGTTAAAATGAAGTTATAAGGCTGTGCCCTAAGCCAACATGACTAGTGTCTTTATAAGAAGAGGAATCCTGGAGACATATCAAGATGGCAGAGTAGGAAGACTTGGAACTCACCTTTCTCGATGAACACATAAAAAATGCATCTATATGTGGAATACTTTTCACCGAAAACTAACTGGAAACTGGAAAAAAGACCCCTGTATAACTAAGGCTATCAGAAAGATCCACACAGAACTGGGTAGATGGTTCAGAGAAATGGAAGACTATCCTGTGCTCTTGGATTTGAAGAATTAATATTAAAATGGCCATACTACCCAAAGTAATCTACAGATTTAATGGAATCGCTATCAAAATACCCATGACATTTTTCACTAAACTATAACAAATAATCCTAAAATTTATATGGAACCAAAAAAGACCCCAAATTGCCAAAGCAATCTTGAGAAAAAACAAAACAAAACAAAACAAAGCTGGATGCATCATGCTCCCTGACTTCATATTATTCTACAAAGCTACAGTCATCAAAACAGCATGGTGCTGGCACAAAAACAGACACATAGCTCAATGGAACAGAACAGAGAGCCCAGAAATAAACCCACACATCTATGATCAATTAATCTACAACAAAGGGGGCATGAATATAAATGGAGGATAGTCTCTTCAATTAGTGGTGCTGGGAAAACCAGACAGCTACATGTAAAAGAATGAAAGTAGAACAAATTTTCTCACACCATATACAAAAATAAACTGGAAATGGATTACAGACCTAAACGTAAGACCAGAAACCATAAAATTCCTAGAAGAAAATATAGGCAGAACACTATTTGACATAAATTATAGCAATATATATTGGATCTGTCTCCTAAGGCAAAATAAAAGCAAAAGTAAACAAATAGGACCTAATTAAACTTAAAAGCTTTGCACAGCAAAGGAAACTATCAACGACATTAAGACAACCTACTGATTGGGAGAAAATATCTACAAATAATATGATGGGTAAGGGGTTAATATCCAAAATTTATGAACAGATCATAAACTCAAGATCAAAATTTTAAAATGGGTAGAAGACCTGAATAGACATTTTTCCTAAGATGACACACAGGTGGGTAATTGACACATGAAAAGATACTCAACATTACTAATTATTAGAGAAATGCAAATCAAACCACAATGAGTTATAACTTCACATCTGTCAGAGTGGTAATATAAAAAGTCTATAAATAAAAAATGTTGGTGAGGATGTGGAGAAAAGAGAACCCTTATACACTGCTGGTAGGAATATAAATTGGTGCAGACACTATGGAAAACAGTATGGATGTTCCTCAAAAAATTGAAAGTAGAACTACTTTATGGACCAGTAGTTCCACTGCTGGGTATATATCCCCCAAAATGAAAATACTAACTTGAAAAGATACATTCACCCCAGTGTTCATATTTTAGGTATTTTTTACAGCAGTCCCCCACTTCTTGGTACCAAAATCTGTATTAGTTTACAAGGATCGTCATAATAAAGTACTGCGGACTGGGTGATTTAAACAACAGAAATTTATTTTCTCACAACTCTAGAGGCTAGAAGTCTAAAATCAAGTGTCAGCAGAAGTGTCTTTTAACACTTGGTTTCTTGGCTTGTGGCTGTCTGACTTCTCTTATCTTCACTTGGTCTTCCCACTGTACCTATGTCCTAATCTCTTCTTATAAGGACAGTTATACTAGATGAAGACCCATCCTAGTGACATATTTTAACTTAATTACCTCTTTAAAGACACTATATGCAAATAGTCACTTTATGAGGTACAGGGTGTTGGGATTTCAACATATGGATTTGGGGGGAGGGAACACAATTCAGCCCAGAGCACCATCCATGAACCAAATTCAGAGATTTTCCTCTTCCTTTAGTTAATCATCAGGATTCCCCATATGGCTGTCAGCTGGGAGAGGTTTACTCAACCAAAACACTAACTGCTTTATTTGGGCATTTTAACTCTCTTTGAAGTTCAGCTACTCTAACTATTAAGTCCTGGGCTTGATCCTCAGTTTCTCCAACCCTACCAAGAGAGTTGATGAGAACTTCCTGTGTGCAATGCACTGTACCACCTACCACTCTTGAGGGAGTTTCCATTGCCAGTTGGGCAGTGAATGAGCTAGCCTCAAATCCTAACTTCTCGGCTACTTTCTCAGACCATTCCTAACACCAGTTGTTACAGTTTGATTTCCCCAGAAGGCACATGCTGAGATGGAACTTAGGGTATGCAATGCTTTTAGGGACTAACACCTGTAAAGGAAAGGGGATTGAAGCAGGATTGGGCAAAGAAAGAAGCTGAGATGAAGTATAGGCCTGACAGTGTTTTGGAAAATCTGGAAGGCATGTCTGGAGCAAGTACATAAGGCTCAAATGGCCAGGCCTTTGAGCTCTGCCTCACCCACTAACTGGGTGTGGATAGGAACCGCTACCCTGGAAAGGGAGCGGCTTGGCTTGATGAGCTCTCTGCAGCTGAAGCTTATAATGAAGGAGCTGGAAGCTGGAGGCTGTTTGCTGAGTCACTGGGTGCTTCTGGGCGGCAGATCCTCCTTTGGAAGGTCTTGGCAGCAGATCTCCAAGTCCAGCAAAGGTATGTGTTTTCTGAGGGTACACCTCAAAATAGACTTTCTGGGAGAGAGAATATGTGTACCTTTTAACTTCAGCCCATAATGCCAAACTGTTTTCCAAGGCGGTTGTTCTATTTACAGCTTTAAGGGAGTTTTTAGTTGCTTCATTTTTATGTTAACACTTGGTATTGTCTGTTGTGTTCATCTTAGCTTCTTTGGTGGGTCTGTAATGGTGTTATAATTTGATATGAATTGTGTTTCACTAATTATTAATAAAGCTATGCTCTGTTTCATATGTCTGTCAGCCACTTGGATGGATAAACTCTTGGTGAAGTGGCTGTTTAAGGATTTTGTCCATTTTTTTTTTAA
Organism: Pseudorca crassidens; assembly: GCF_039906515.1. Lineage (NCBI taxonomy): Eukaryota > Metazoa > Chordata > Mammalia > Artiodactyla > Delphinidae > Pseudorca > Pseudorca crassidens. The sequence goes on along the minus strand of NC_090297.1, from coordinate 70,348,698 downwards.
AAAATGTCATGTATTCTGTTTGAAAACCCTTCATCAGTTGTATATGTTGCATTTTTTTTTAACTCGAGCATTTAATAGTATATTTTGATGAGGGAAGTTTTAATGTTTATGTAGGCCAATTTATTAGTCTTTTCCTTTATAGATAAAGCTTTTTGTGTTTTTCTAAGAAAGCTTTTCACTATGCTAGCATCATAAATATATACTCCTAGATTATCTGCTAAAAGCATTTTGTTTTGCTGTAAACCTGCAACTCACATAGAATTAATTTTTGTGTATGATGTGAGTGAGGTAGGAGAGGGTTCCTAAAGATTATTTTACATATGGAGCTATTTTTTATCTCAGGCTAATTAACTGAAAAGACTGTAGATAATTTCTCTACTATTTTACAGTGCAACTTCTATCGTTTAGAAAGGCTAGGTTTTCCTATAGCATCAAATAATCCCCAAGTCCTAGTAGCGGTAAACCACAAAGTTTAGTCCTCATTTATGGCTGGGCTCTGGCTTTATGCTACAACCTCTATCTGGAACATTGCTAGTCTTTGTGGTAGAAGGGAGAGGGGGTGAAGCATGCATAGGCTCTTAAAGCTTTTGGCCTGGTATGATACTAACTTCACGTATTTCATTGCCCAAAGCTAGTACATGGCCAGCAGTTCAACAGTTTTGCATACATATTATCTTCCTACAGGGAGGGCCAGCATATTTTAGTGAATACTCATGTATTCTGTTACCAAATTTGTCATATGTACCCCTACTTGGGCCCTAGCCTGGCCGAAGCCCACTAACCCTGTGGGGAGGGTTCCTTTTCCTAGCTTGGGTTCCCACAGCCAATAAAGAAACCTATACTGAGATAGAAACAACACAAGTTTATTCAATGATTAGAGAATGGAGAAGTGGGAACTTAGTTCCGAAACCCAGCTTCACATTGGGTGAGGGTCAGGAGATGGGGGAGATTAAGGCAAGATTTTAAAGGTAAGGTTTAAGGGGGGGAGGCATATGAAATGGTTTTATGGGAAAAGGTGGTGTTCTTCCTGGAACTGGGGTGCCGCCTCTTTTCTGCCCTTGTATGGTCCTTTGGCATCTGGGTCAGAAGCGGGTTGAACTGTCATGGTGGGATGGCTGAGATCTTACTATTATAATGAGATGGTAATGACCTGCAGAGCAACCTTTGTCCCACTTTTCGAGCTGAACCAGCATGCTCTGGTTTTCTTGTGGTTAGATTCTCTTGTTCCTGTGATGTAAACACAGCCAGAGGATATGGTTAGTTTTGTTTTTCTGCAAGTTTACCCAGAGAGAGGGGCAATGGTGTGGTTCTGGGGCAATAACCTTGGTAACACGTTCTATCACACACCTTTGCAATAAAACAAGCATCTATCTGTGGACCTTACAGCATATTTATTATTTTCCATGTAATCTTTGCACCAATATCACACTGTCCTCATCACCAGAACTTTATAAGTTTCCATGATCAGTACAGTGGGCTTCTCACCTTGTTCTTCAAGAATATCTTGTCTATCCTTGACCTTTTGCATTTGTATATTTTAATTTTATCAGTTTCACAGGACAAAATTTTGGATTTTGATTGGAATTTTAATGGCTCTATTCCCTTATGAAGTGAAATTATTCATTGCTCTGTCTGGGCAAAATAATGGAAAGTTATTACATTCAAAACATATGTTATCACATTCAAAACATATATTATGTAGTAGTAAATAAATAGGACAGTATCCTAAGTACTGGGATTTACAATTGACATGGGATTCTGTTTGTCTTGGTGATCAGGGGATTGAGGGAAGATTGTAAGAGTTTGTCAAATAAGTTAAGAACACAGGGTTTGATGGCAGAATATAGCAAATTATTCATTAGAGTCCAACAAATATTATTGACCATGTACGCAAATCACTTTGCAAGGTGTTGTAGAGGTATCAGAGTTGAATTCTAAACTCTAGAAGGAACTAATATAAAGTACAAAGTGATAAATGCCTTGAAGAAGCAACAAATGCCGTTCTAAAAGAAGAGAGTGGGAACTATTGCTCCCTGCTATTGAAATCAAAGAAAGCATAATGGAGAAACAAGGATTTGATGAAGCCCCTGAAGTAAAATGAAGAAATGGGTGAAAGGGTATTCAAGGCTTTGTGCAATAATGATGCATCATCACTGTTTCCCATGGATTCACAGAGCTTCTTTTGGGAGTTCTGTACTAAATAGTCTGGCCCTTTAAATTTTGGAATTGATTTTTATTTAAAGGGAAAAGTATAACTGTTGCATTTATTATAATGAGAACAAGTTCATAAAAGTGTACATAATTAGGCATTTAAAATTTTTTTCACTGAATTTAAAACCACACATTCAGAGAAAACCCATTACAAGTGAATTATGAGTTTAAAATTTTTTTGCAGAGCCTTTTTATTTTATTTACTTTTTGTTTTGGGAATTAATTGCAAAATCTTATATTAATAGAACATTAAGGCAAGCTTTCTAAATGTATAAATCAAAATTTTCCAAGTTATGTTTGCCTTAGTAACTATAACTAATCTTTGTATAAATAATAAAATAACATTAATATGATATACCTGTGTGAAAAATGAATATAAAAGCTGATTTATAGTCATTGTATAATAAACATCATTGCATTTTTAAAGTCTGCTGTTTTTAAAGTCATGACTTGAAATTTGAATGACTTTTTGGGAAATTTGAGAGTGGATTTTCATATGTAAATCACTTAACCTACTTAAAAATCACCTGTTTATTTCAATCTCACTTCAAAGATTTCATGTGTTTCCAAAATTTAATATATTATTGAATATCTAAACAATTATTTGCTTGTTTATCTGAACATAATTTTGGGGAGAATGAAATCAGTTTTTGCGTTGGTCATAATGTTAAGCATTTGGGACAATATATGAGATGCATCTGTGGATAGCTCGCTTTGTAACATAGGTATTAAAAACATCTCGATTCAAAACCAGAGCTATCTGCACTTAGATAGCAGGTTGAATCAGTCTTTGATAATATTGTAGACCTAGTTCCCACATATACTACTTGGATTGCTTTGGTTTTACAGCCATGATTTGCGCAGCTATCCTGGTCAAATACTTTACCAATGTTTGCCATTGATTTTAAAAGGAACTATCAAAAGACTGCAGTAAGTTTAGTAAAAAAATATATTATTATGAATAAGCAAAACCCAACATAAAGTACGTGGTCTAATGCAAGTTATCAATAGAAACATTTTTACACACAATTTATTATTAATGAAAAATATTAGTAAAGGTAGAAATTGGGGGTACACACAAAGAAAGTATCCATCATGCTAAAAGACTTGTGAAGCAATAATTCTTTGCTCAAAAAAAAATTTAATCTTGGCTTTCTTGTCCTCTGTGTTCTTGCCTGTCCACTGTGTTCTTGCCTGGTTTGGTATTGTTTATCTTTTTTTTTTTTTAAACTCCTTTTGGTTACTTCCATTTCTACTTTTACCATTAAATAGGATTATAGATATAGGTTTTTCATAGATGCCTTTAAGTTGAGGATGTACTTTTTATTTGTAATTTGTTGAGAATTTAAATCATGAATGAACGTTAGACTTTTAAAAATGCTTTTTCTTCGTCTATTGAGATGATTGAATGATTTTGTCTTTTATTCTATTAGCATGGTATATTAAATTGATTTTCAGATGCTAAACAAATCTTGTGTCCCAGAGATAAATTCCACTGGGTCAGAGTGTATAATCTTTTTTTATATGTTACTACAATCTATTTTGCTAAGAATATACTTTGATGTCAATATTCATGAAGAATATTGATGTCTAGTGTTCTTATTATTTGGCTGGCTTTTGGTATCAGGGCAATATTGAATTCATGGATTTGGAAAGTGTCACCTCCTCTATTTTTTTGGAAGAGTTTATGAAGGATTGGTATCATTTCTTCTTTAACTATTTGACAGAATTGCTTGGTTAAGCCACTTGGCCCTGAGCTTTTCTTTGTGAGAAGATTTGTAATTAATAATTCAATATCATTATTTATTTTAAGTGTATTAAGGCTTCTGCTTGAATCAGTTTTGGTAAATTGTATCTTTAAAGAACTATATGTAGTTCATTGAAGTTGTCTAATCTGACAAAGTTGTTCATGACATCCTTTAAAATCCTTTTAATTTCTCTAAGCTGTGTTATAATGTCTCCTCTTTCATTGCCAATTTTTTTTTCCTTTTTTTTCTTGGTCTGTCTAGCAAAAGGTTTGTCAGATTTTTTGATAGTTAAAAAAATATTGGTATTATTAATTTCCTCAATTGCTTTTCTGTTTTCTATTTCACTGATTTCCACACTAATATTTATTATTTTCTTCTGTTTGCTTTAGTTTAATATTCTTCTTTTTTAGGTTTTTTAAGCAGATTATTATGTTATTGGGTTTATTCTTGAGATGTAATTCACATAACAACATTTACTACTTTAAGGTATATAAATCAGTGGGTTTTAGCACATTCACTATAATATGTAACTATCAGTGCTATCTAATTCCAGAACATTTCTGTCATCCCAAAATAAGCACCAAATCTATTAGCAGTCAGTCCCAATTCCCTTCTCTACACAGTCCCTGGAAAATCACTAATCTTCTTTCTATCTCTATGGATTTTCCTATTGTGCACATTTCATATAAATGGAATTATACAGTATGTGGCCTTTTGTGTCTGACTTTTTTCACTTAGCATAACATTTTCAAGGTTTGTCCATGTTGTCACAGGTATCTGTACTTCATTCCTTTGTATGGCTGAATAATATTCCACTGTATAGATATATCACATTTTGTTTATCCATCTATCATTTGATGGATATTTGGGTTGTTTCTACCGTTCCACTGTTGTGAATATTGCTGCTTAAACATTTGTGTTAAAGTTTTAGTGTAAACACATTATCAGTTCTCTTGGGTAAATGTCTAGGAGTGGAATTGCTAGGTTATGTGTTAACTCTCTGTTTAAATTTTTGAGGAACTGAGAAACTGTTTTCACAGTAACACATTATTGATTTTTGATCTTTTTTTTCTTTTATAGACATTTAAATATATCAACTAAGTACTGCTTTAATTGCATATCATAATTGACACATTGTGTTTTTTATTTTCAGTCAGTTTGAGAAACTTTCTAATTTATCTTTTTATTTTTTCATTTATAAATGTTTTGTTTAATTTCTTAGCACTTGTGAATATCCCCAATTTTTCTGGTTTTTTTACCTAATGTGTTCACATTATAGTTTAAGTATATACTTTGTATGATTTCAATCCTTCTATATTTATTTGGACTTGTTTTATGGCCTAACATATTGCTTACCTTGAGATGTTTATGTGTGCTTAGAAAGATGTGTATTTTATTGTTGGGTGAAGTGTTCAATAGATATTGGTTAGGTCCAATTAATTGATAATCTCATTCAAGTCTTCTATATCTTTGACAGTTTTCTTTCTAGCTGTTCTACCAGTTGTTGAGAATGAATATTGAAGTGTCCATCTATTATAAATTGTCTATTTCTCTCTTAAGTTCAATTTTTTCTTCATGCATTTTGGGATTGCATTGTCAGATGTGTATATGTTTAATTGTTATATTCCTGATTAATCTTTCTATTGTCTCTAGAAACAATTTTGTCTTGAAATCTATATGTCTGATATTAGTATAGTCATTCCAAATCTCTTGCAGTTATTGTTTGCATGATATACCTGTTTTGTCCCTTTTCTTTCAGCCTATTTATGTCACTGAATCTGAAGAGTGTCTCTTGTAGATTTCATATAATTGCTTATCTTATTTTATCCAGTCTGACAATCTGTCTTTTTTGGAAGATTTAATCCATTCACATTTATAGTAATTATTGATATGATTATGACTGTTATTTGCCTTCTATATGTTTCATTCTTTTTTGTTCTGTTCTTTTACTGTTTTGTTATGTGTTAAATAGAAATTTTCTAGTATAGCATTTAAATTTCTTTTTTGGTCATCTTACTAAACATACTTACTTTCTTAGTGGTTTCTGTAGGGATCACAATATGAATCTTATTTTTCACATTCTGTTTTAGATTAATACTTTATCAATTTAATTAATGAAGTTTAATTCCAGTAAAATATAAAACTATACTCCAACATAGCTTATTCTCTCCTTTCCTTTATGATGACCTTGTCATATACATTACATTTTTATATTTAGAGACCCAAAATGCCATTTGTAAAATAATTGTTTTACATAATTTAAAAAAATTAAGAGAAATAAAACATATATTGCCTTTTATATTAACTGCATAGTTACCTTTACCAGTGTTTTTCAAAAAAAAATTTCTATGTGTCAATTCATGTTACTATGTGATACTGTTTTCTTTCAGCCTGAAGGAATTTCATTATTTTTTTTCATAAGGCAGGTCTACTAGCAAGAAATTATCTTAGTCTTTGTATATCTTGGAATGAGTTATTTCACTTCCATTTTTAAAGAATAGTCTTGCTCAATATGGAATTCTTAGTTTACAGACTTTTGTTTTGTTTTTCTTTTAGTCCATGGAATATGTCATCACAGCACTTTCTGGTCTCTACTTTTTTTCCTAAAGAAATGTCAGCTGTTAATCTCATTGCAGTTCCTCTCTATGTGATCAATTATTTTCCTTTTTCAGCTTTCAAGATTTTCTTTTTGTTTTTAACTTTGTACAGTGTGATTTCATATGTGTGGTATGGATCTTTTTAAATTTATCCAACCTGGAGTTTGTTGAGCTTTTGGATAAGTAAATTTTCATCAAATCTAAGAATATTTTGGACCTCATTTTTTCAGATATTCTTTCTGGCCCTTTTGGTCTTTTCCTTACATGACTCACATTTTTCACATATTGATGTGTTTGCTGGCCTTGCACAGGTTTTTAAGGCTCTGTGTTTTATTTGTATTTTTTTTTTCTGTTTTTCAGATTAGATACTTTCTACTGACCTATTTTAAAATTCAATTTCTTCTTCCACCTCACCTATGCTCTTGAATCTCTGTAGTGATTTTTTTAAAATTTTGATTATTATGCTTTTCAGCTGAAGACTTTCCAATTAGTTCTTATAATTTCTACCTCTATGGGCATTCTCTATTTGATGTGTCATTGTCATCATCGTTTTCTTTAGTTCTTTAAACATATTTATAGTAGCTGCTTTGGAGTCTCCTAAGTTAAACATCCTATTCAGAGACAGTTTCTATTGACTGTTATTTCTTTGTCTTGTGCATGTATCACACTTTCCTGTTTCTTTGCATGTCTCCCATTTTTGACTGCAATCTTGGAAACTACATTGTAGCAAATCTAGATCAGATAGCCCCTCTTCTCAGGGGTTGTTGATATTTTATTTTCTTTTTAAATTTTTTGTTTAGTTACTTGTATGAACTACTTGTGTAGAGTCTTTCTTTTCCTCAGACTGTGGCCACTGATGTCTCTGCTCATGTTTTTCTTTTATTTCTAAGCTTGACACCCTAGAGATGAATCAACATAGCTCAGTGATCGACAATGATTGGTCAAATAAATCTTGAGTCTATAAATCTTCCATCCTTTGACAGTGAATTGTGTGTGGATTAGGATATGCATTCAGAGTTTAGGTAGTTTACAAGTGTGCCCTAGCTTTTACTTTCTGCTAGGCTTTCTCATGTCTTCTCTCCCCAGCAGGTCTAACATTTAGTCATAGTCAAAAGACAACTAGGCACCTCCCTGTGTACGTACTCTTGGGTATATGTACAGCCTTCCAGACCATAAAGATGTGTGAATGTATATCAAGACTCAATAGAGTTGCTTACTTTCTGGATATAACTACTGAATTTCTGGCTAGTGTGCCGTTCTGTTGCTTGACATAAATGGTATTGAAACCTCTGACTATTGTGATGTTGGTTTCCCTTGAATTTTTCCACTGGGAGTACTATTGTTTCAACAACCCCTGGGGATGGGCTTTGCTCCAAATCAAGACAGTGCCCTCTGGCAGCAGAGGTGTTTTCACAGCTTGCCAGTATTCTGGTTAAACAACTGAACTGATGGAGCAGGAGGTGCAATTTCACCTGGGCTGGGATAGGAGCAATTTCAGGCTAAAACAGCCCAAAGTTCCATTGTTTTTATCTGCATTTCAGTAGCTTTTCTCGAATTAAAGTTTCCAATCTGGTGTATGCCCTTGGTTGATTTCCAGAGAACTGAAATTGTTCTTGACAATTTTGTCCAATTTTATCAACACACTTTGTGGAGAGAATTTGCTGAGCTTCTTATTCCACTATTCCGAGAATCCTGTTTCTGTATCATTTTTTTTACCAGAAAAAGTAAAACATCCCCCAAAGCTCATTGTAACTTCTAATTGTACATTATTGGACAAAACTGTGTCACATGCTCTTTCTTGGTACAAGGTAAACTGGAAGGGTGGTGGATGCAATGTAAACTGGAAGGGTGGTGGGGTAAGTAATTAGCTTTGGCAGGTCCTATAGTGAAGACTGACAAGTGAGAAAATGTATATCTGGAGATAGATTTGTGGTTAGACAAACAATAATGCCTGTTATACCCATTCAACTGTTAATACCATAAGTAGAAAGTTTAAGTATTCTTTCTAACACTTTTATAGCACCATTCCAAAGGCAATTGGAAATTAATTTCATTAGGACTCAAGTTCAAAGTTCATAAAACAGTCTAGTTTTTCCGTAAAACATACAGACTATGATGTTGAACTGCATGGGTTTTATACTACGTTTACCATGTACTAGTGTTATAACATTGGGCAAGTAACATAACCTCTGTATTCTTCAGTTTCTCCATATGTCAAATTTGGATAATAATTATTCTTTCTTCAAGAGTTGTAGTAAGGATTAAGTGCCTTTATAAAGCACTTTTCCCAGTATCTGGCTCACAGCTGGTGTTTAACAAATACTAGCTTCCTGTGCTCAGAGGGCACTTTCTAGGAAACCCAATTCAACATAATATGGAACTCTTCCTTTGTTCCCTTTGAGTATCTTCCAATGATAAAACTGGAAGAAAGAATGCTTTAATTCTATGTCACCCATAGAGTTCTCTGAGGACTGGCTATATAGCCTATTCTATATAAAGAAATACATGGTTTTTATGTATGGCATTGAAACGAGGCAAGCTACCAACTGATGTTGCAGCTAAAGCTCTCTTTCCTTCTGGGATTGAGTCATTGAACCAATAACTATGATTTGGGAATGAAGGACGACAACACTGTGTGAGAGTTGGAGAGATCATAGTGGATTATTTATTATTTGGGCTATAAGATGAGGAAGAATAAAGTACTGACAGATGTTAGTTACTATATGTGTATATACATACATACACACACACACACACACATATATATATATATATATATATATGTTGCATACATTTCTCATGGTGACCAAATACTAAATAGAGTTCTGATATTACAAAATGACAGTTCACTTATGGATAACTGGAAGGGAAATAAAAAAATAAATGAGATCCTGTGAATATACTGAGAGTAACTTGTAGTCAGAAAAATAAATCAGCATGTAGATATAGATGCCAGAATGCAATTTCATTTTCAGTCAGCCAAAAGTAATTGATAAAATTCGTTATAGTGAGAACAAATGTATTTTAAAGTTAATAACCTTAATAACCTTTGTATTCATGATGAATTAATAATCATTGGAGATATCTATAAGGAATTATAAAAGTATCTTTTATAATAACATGTAGCAAAAGTTTTAGAAATGAAAAAAATATATAGTGGAATGGTGCAGTTGAGAAATTTATCACAAGGAACCAGAACTTTTGTGATGAATCAGGAGTAGAAATAAAGTTACTTCCAGTATAGCTTCCTGGAAGGGTTATTAATTTCGTCTATCATGTAGAGGATTCGTAGGGAGGGTAAGGCAATTAGAATTAAAATGATGGCTGGGGCTTCCCTGGTGGCGCAGTGGTTGAGAAGTCCGCCTGCCGATGGAGGGGACACAGGTTCGTGCCCCGATCCGGGAGGATCCCACGTGCCGCGGAGCGGCTGGGCCCGTGGGCCGTGGCCGCTGGGCCTGTGCGTCCGGAGCCTGTGCTCCACGACGGGAGAGGCCACAGCAGTGAGAGGCCCACGTACCGCAAAAAATAAATAAATAAATAAAAAGAATAAAAAAATAAATAAAATGATGGCTGGAAGGATGGTTCAAATGGGCTCTACCTGTTGGTAGAAGCAATGGGAACCATCTTCTGTTATGAATACTACAATTACCACAGTTCTTACCAAATTTTCCACCCACTGCTTATTATATCATTATTTCTCCAAAGAAGCAATGGCTGACTAGATCATTGTTGATGATACAGACAGTGCGAATAAATTTGCTCTGTTAAGGGGTGAGGGTGGGATGGGGGCTGGTGTAATGTGTGCATGCTGACTAGCTCTCAGTGGGATGACAGTGAGGGTGTTGTTACAGCTGGTCTCCTCTGAAATTTAGGTCACTCTTAGGGCTCTGTGTCTTTTTCATTTCCCGAATTTCATTCCAGAAAATTGCTGACCTTTCCATTGCTTCTTTCTTACCTCTTAATAGGTGAACTATAACTGCTCTGTTTCCTGATTATCTGAAACTAAGATTAGGACAGGTACCTAATAAATTCTCAAACTCTGTACTAGCACTGTGTAGCCATATGGCAATTTCAGAAAAGCTAGTCAAAACCTATGAGAGGTAAAAATGTCCAGACTTTTCAGCAAAATTCATTTCAAGGAAAAGTCCTTAGTAAGACACTCATCAATTGTGTCATGTTGCTGCAGTTCCATTGTGTAGATGTGGCAAAGGTGTAATTCTTTCTTAGACAAGTTGAGTGGGAAATTGAGAAAGGTCCAATTCACTCTTCGGTGACCCTTTAAGACTTAAAGGTGTTACACGGAAGCTATAAAGAAAAACCAAAGAGATGACAACTGAGGTTGAAGTTACAGATTGAAATAGGAAGAATAGAAATAATGAGAAAGGCTGAGGCAAATAATTTTTAGATGTTAAGACAGTATTACACTGCAAGCACAAGATGTGCTGTTCAATAAATGCCTTCTTCCAAAGCATCTTTTATTGCTCTGAAATTGAGTCTGGTATTAAGACCTCTGCAGGTAGGAGTACTCAGGGATTGGAGAATTCATCTGCAAATTTCTGCTACCCTGTGAATTCTGTATAGGTTATATTATTTCATGATTTGAACCTGAGATAAAGGATGGATTAAAGAGTCTCTGCATATATCATGCACAGTAAGACAACCGTGCACTAAGGGCCAGCAGAATATGGTGATTGTCAGAATCTGGAGGCTCTTTGAATCGAACTTCAGCTCCAGCATTTACTAGAGATGTGATCTGTGGATAAGTTACTTTGTGTCTCTCTGCTTCAGTGGCCTCATGATTCATTTAGGAATAATGATAGTACAGTAGGGTCATCCTGGGATGTGCTTCATCTCTAGTCCCACATTAAAAAGGAAAAATAACCCTAGCAAAGGGCTCTAGTTTTTTCAGTAGACAGGAAACAAATTTACTACTGTCAGGAATATGAAATAGATTCAATTTGGATCAAGTGTCTACATCTAGATTAATCAACTAAGTAATGGTACGGTCTATAAATGCATGGCAACTCTAAATCAAATTCCAAGGTTGGGATGGGGGAATATTCTCCCTAATATTTGGGGTGCTGATTCTCTTATTAGACAGACAAAATAATGAGTTTCTCCTCCAAGGCTTTGGTATGATTATCTGAACGTTATAAAGAAATGTGTTTTCCCTCTGCATCAAATTCCTCATGTGAGCCTGGACATTTGAGTGGTTTAAGAGTCACAGTCAGTAGCATCCTTCATCTTAAGCCTGTCATTCTTTTTATTAGGCACCATTTGTTTCCTTCTACTTTGCTTATTAGAAATACAATTACAAAATGAATTTGGGAATGAAATAATCACTTTTTTCAAGTAAATTGTTCTATTAACTCTCTCAACACAATAGGATAATGTTTGATATACATCTGTATTCACCACAACAAAATTAGTTACTATTTTTAATGAATTAAATGTTCAGCTTTTACAGATTCAACATAAATAATCCAGTTGCCATATTTTTTTCACAATGATTTTTAATAAACCACACCTCAGAGTGCATCACCATAAAGCTGGTTGTATTTCCCCACAGACATGGTGTTATAATTGAGAGATAAGCTATTGATCAAAGACTTATGATCAAGCTATTGATCAAAGACTTATGATCAAAAGTATGTCATAAAAGCATATTATAGTTCATAAACTGCTATTTTAAAGTGTTTATCTTTCCAATAATTCAATTTTTATGAGGCAGGCCTTATCTGAACTCACTGACTATTCAAGAGACTGAAATATATATATTTATATATATATATATATTTACCACATACAACTGTAGTAAATTGTATCACAATTCTGACTTAAAACCAATATACCATATATAATATACGTAGATTTATGCTTAAATTAAATGTTGTTTTATCATAATTCTAATAAATTAACTCTTCAGATATTTACTGAGTGACTGTTAAGTGTCGGGCACTTTTTAAGCAACCTGAAATAATAAAATGGAAAACATCATTCCTATATTCCCTGTCCTAGAGGAACTCAGAGACAAATGTAAAGGCAAAAGTAGAATTCAAAGACAAGATATCAGCCATGATGGGAGATATACAGTGTATGTGTAAAGATGTATACGTGCATGTATAAATGCAAAATGTATACTTATATACACAAACACAAAATGTATTTTTTTTGTGGAGGGGAAGTCAGTGTCTTTGAACAAGTTTATCAGTGAAGTTTTATCTACTCTTTTTCTCCCAGTACTTTCATGGTTAATAAAGACATTTAAATATCTCACTGACTTAAATGTCTCACAGTTTTTCAACTTTCTTGTCATTTAGTTCACAGCTTTCATGGCTCTTACTGCTCAACAAAAAGTCATAAAAGTAATTGTTCCATCTTTAGCACGAGCATATAATAAGATAGCCAGCATTTTTCTGATAGCATGGCTAATGCAAACCAAACACTGAATACTTTTGAGCCTTTGTGAGCTAGGGAATTAGGGATGAAAAGATAAAAAGGGGCACCTAAGATTGGTATTAATTTAAAAAATGATGACATAAATGGAACAGAGAAAATGTGAGCCTCTATGTTCATTTATCTCTAAAAGGGTTAAATTTGTAAATAGATAATTTATAGAATATTTTATTTCCATGGCTCACGACAGTATCATGCCTGGGTTTTGGGTAATCAGATCAAAACATAAATGTCCACAGATGGGCCTTATAGGAGGAAATGAAAATTATAATTGCTATATTGTTAAATTATAGCAGAATAGGCTATCACTTTGAATTAGAAACACAGTATTGACATCAGCTAAATTTTGAATTGTATGCATTTTAAAAAATTATAAATTTCTGTATTGTGAGTTCAATAATCAAATTATTTTGCACAGATGATTTTATGCATGGATAGATACATTTCAGATAATTGAACACAATAGAATGTAAGCAGAAGGCTGTAGGTGACCACTCAGTGCATAGGCCAGCACTCATAGGAACTAGAGGACAGTTATGTTTCCAGTTTGTCCATTTGGTGTTTAAAAACATAGTATTGCCAGGAGTGATGTTGGATGAGTTTTTAAAATAGTAAGAAATAATTTAGTTAAGCTGGACATGGTGTGTAGATTGTAAAAAGCAATATTCAGATTAGCTAACAGATTATCATCTCTACAGAAACAATTTTGCCTCTAAAATTTGATAATTTTATGATTCATGCTGGTAGAAAAATCTTTCTCACTATTCATTCAACAAGCTTTCATTGAGTGCTTACTATATGCCAAGGAACTGTACTCCTCATTGGAGATGAAAAGCCATCATTCTTATCTTTAACGACTTTACATTTATTACAGTGGAATATATAATATATTTTTTAAATGTATATTTATTGTTATCTTTCATGAATTCCCCTAGGCAATTGGATTTGTGGAAATTTCCTGTACCACTTTACTTCTTCATCTGACTCGTCCTGACCGTCACTACTTTCTCTCACACTACTGGGAAGTTCTTGACAAGTATTTCTATACAAGCTTATAGTAAACATTTAAGAGTTCTTTTTTTAAGAAAGAAGTATCTGAGAGTAGATATTTTGTTTTTCCCATTCTTCACTGGATATGCATGGGCAAAATTTTGGAAAAGGCTGGGCAGGCACTTTCAGCTCTATCTTGGGCTAATGTATCTCTGGATCCTCTGTTGGCAGTGGTACCACCTCCAACAGCTCGGGCTGAAATTGTTCTATTTTCTTTTTGCAGAAGAACAGAGGCCTCCCAGAAACTGCTTGGCATACTCTCTTTTCAATGTGCACATAGCAGGAATCCACTCTAATTTTGTCAGGGAGAGAGGAACTGAGCCAAATCATGTATATCAGCCTATTTTTTCCTTCTTGATATAACTTTTTGTTTCTTGGCTAGAGAGTAGTTCTCTCACTGGGTCCTCCAATGGCCATGATCTTTCAGGTCGTCATAATAGCATACTTCTACCTGCCATATTAAATCTCTAATTTTTAAACTTCTAGCAACAAATTTGCAGGGCAGCACATCAAACTTTGGTGAGCATGAGAATGATTTGGAGAGCTTATTAAAGCACCAAGTCCTAAGTTCTCCCTGATGGAGACTTTGATTCAGTACACTGGGGATGAATTGGATTTCTAACACCCTCCCAGGTCATGCTTGTCCATGTACCATACCTTCAGCAGAACTGTTTAGAGTGATTATGTTATACAGCCTTGGAGATACTGTAGTCTATTAAGTTTGCAACAGCATTATGTCTAAAAAATGTATGTACCTTAATTAAAAACTTTATTGCTAAAAATACCATCACCTGTGCCTTTAGTGAGTCATAGTAGGAACATCAAAGATCCGTGATCACAGATCAACATAACAAATATAATAATAATGAAAAAGTTTGAAATATTGCAAGAATTACCAAAATGTGACACAGAGATATGAAGAGAGTAAATGCTGTTGGAAAAATGCTGCCAATAGGCTTGTTCAATTCAGGGTTGCCACAAACCTTCAATTAATGAACAATGCAGTATCTGGGACGCAAAATAAAGTGAAGTGTAATAAAATAAAGTATGCTGTTATAGAAATATTTAGTGGGTCCCAATAAGAAATGATCCATTTTACCTAGTGCTTTCAGAAAGCAGTAAAAAAAAAACACCTCCTTAAGCAAAGTCATGCACAGTGATGAGCAGTTTTTCAGGCATATGATATATAAAAATGGACACGTCCAAGAAAAGGGATTTCCAGGAGGTTAAGCAGAGTAAACATGGGTATGAAGGGGATATAAAAACAAACAAAAAAAAACAAGAAAAGGGTGTATGGCTGGAGGGTAGAACGTATGGGAATAAAGGTGGCAGGAGAGTGGGGGAAGATGAGGCCAGAACAGAAGGCAAGGGCCAGGTCATCAGTGATGTTCTGTTATAATATAAATAGCTCTTTAGGTAATATGTAAGCAATAATATAATATAAGCATTACGTTTTAGAAAGGTTATTTGGCAGTAGTATACAAGATGAACCAAATTGGTCCAAGACTGGTTGCAGAAGAACACTTAGATGAAAATGATTGCAGTAATCCAGGTGGGTGATAGTGAGGCCTTCAGCTAAGGTAGTAAGCAGCGGTGGAGAGTGATAAACTGGACAAGAAAATTATGAAGGTGATTAATTAGATGCAAACAGTTTTGTATAGAATGTCTCCTTGGTCCTAAAAAGAATATTGGAATAATTCATTGAGATGACAAGATAATGATTGCAGGGGAAATAACAGGTTTGATGGCAAGTAGGGAGGGGAAGCTGTGTTGATGAGTTCTGTTTTGGAGATGGGGAGTCTGAGCTTCCTGGGCCCATACAGGTCTAGACCTCAGTAGAGTAGCCTGAGCTGGAGATATAAATTTTGGAATTATCGTATAATTATCATATAGCTGTCTTTGGAATAATGGAATTAAATGAGAATCTTATGAAAGCTTGCAGAATATATTGGTTTCTTAGGAGAGAAAATCTAAGGCACATTAATAGTTTGAAAGAATAGGCTGAGAAAGAGAATCTTACCATGGATATTGAGAAGGTTTAAAAAGATAAAAGGAGAACTAAGGCAGCAGTATCACTAAGCCAAAGAAAGAAGCTCAGAGATGTCAAATAGCTCAGAGATGCAAATGGCTCAGACACCAAATACAATGGATACTGAAAGGAGTCTACTGGATTTAGCAATTAGGAGATCATTGGTGCCTGGGGAGAGTTCTTTCAGGGAAGTGATGAATAGGGAAACCTTATTTGAATAATTAAAAACTTATTAGGGCTTCCCTGGTGGCACAGTGGTTAAGAATCTGCCTGCCAATGCAGGGGACACAGGTTTGAACCCTAGTCTGGGAAGATCCCACATGCCGTGGAGCAACTAAGCCCGTGAGCCACAACTACTGAGCCTGCGCGTCTGGAGCCTATGCTCCGCAACGGGAGAGGTCGCAACAGTGAGAGGCCCGCGCACCGCCGCGATGAAGAGTGGCCCCCGCTCGCGGCAACTGGAGAAAGCCCTTGCACAGAAATGAAGACCCAGCACAGACAAAATAAATAAATAAAAACTTAATAGAAGGTAAGGAATCTGTCATAGAGTACAATCCTTTTCTCTAGGACAGAGCTGGATTTCTTCCTAAGCAAAGAAAGCAGAGGGTGTGTTTCTTTGATTAAATAATACCTTGGATCAGCACAATAACCTATAAATTGATACCTGTTGATAACTAAGATTAGGGACCAATCAGAGGTCAACAAAAGGACACCATGAGCCTGATGTAGGAGGTTCATAGGAAGGACTAAATCATGAAGGAGGAGGGGATGGCTGTCAGGGAGATGGAGAGGAACCCCCAGTAAGCAATGACTACTTCTCAAGCCATTCCAAACACATCCAGCTAAAAATATGTGATCAAAGCTTCTGAGAACCCTGTCTCAGAAGCCTAGTTTTGCAACCAAAACTTGGCAATTAGTATTTGAAAACCACATTAATTGTCTAAAAACCACCCACAGGCACTTTGACATTTATTATACATCAGAGAATACACAACCTTGATCTGAACCGAAATGAAGGGGAAACATAAGACATTTGCAATAATTTCAATCAAGTTTCTCCAAACATCAGACTACTGAGTGATATTGCCAAACCCAATATCCAGTGCATTTAAAAACATCACTGTTTCTCTTTTTATATACACATGTTCATGTTTCCCCGTGAAGAAACCAGTGTTCTTAATTGTTTAAAATGGCTTTACTTCACTCTTCTTTGCATCTTACAATATTTAAACTAAATTTTATAGTTTTTTAAGAATTATCCTTTATGAAATATAATGGATAAGCAAAGTAACTTTAGTAACTGTCTTGACATTGAGCGTAGCTCTGAGAAATGGGTAATGGCAAATCCTTCAAGGGAAATAGATTAAAGACCCAGTGAGAAAAGGAGAGTGAAAAAAGCATATCCTTATTGAGGAATATTATATCCTCATTGAGGATATAATTATTATATCTTTACTGAGGGGAAAAACAGAATACAGAGAAAATCGCCTAACTAGCTTTAATGGGCTGGTCAACAATTCATCGCCTCCGTTACCCACAGCAATGTCCCTTAAACTGGGTTCCTCAGATTATTAGTAGTCTTTCAAGGGGTAATAGATGTTCCTTAAAAAAAGGATGCTACCTAATATAACCCCTGCGTATTAGTATGCTAGATCTGCAGTAACAAAGTACCACAAACAAGGTAGCTTAAACAACTAAAAATTACTGTCTCATAGTTCTAGATGCTTGAAGTCTAAGCAGGGTTGGCAAGTGTTGGCTCCTTTTGAGGCCTCTCTCCTTGTCTTGTGGGTGACTGCCTTCTCCTCTTGTGTTCACATTATCTTCCCTCCTCCTTTTTTATTCACATTATCTTCCCTCCTTATATGCCTGAGACAAATTTCCTCCTCGTATTAGAACACGTCATATTGAATCAGGGTCCAACCTAATGACCTCCTTGTAACTTAATTACCCCTATAAAGACCCTGTCTCCAGAATATGGTCACATTTTGAGGCACTGGATATTAGGACTTCAACAGATGAATTGTCTGAGTGGACAAAATTTATCCCATAACACCATGTACTAAGTATCCATTGCTGCATAACAATGTTTCGACAAACTTTGAGGCTTAAAGCAATACACATTGATTATCTCACAGTTTCTGTGGATCAGGAATCTGGGCATAGTTCAGCTGGGTCTCCTACAAAACTGCAATCAAGGTATCACTCAGGACTGTGATATCATCTCAGGGCTCTCCCGGGGAAGGATCTGCTTCCAAGTGGTTGTCAGAATTCAGGCCCTGTGGCTTGTTGTATGGAGGGCCTCAGTTTCTTGCTGGCTGTCTCCAGGGGCCATTTTCAAAACTTGCCACATGAGTCTTCCTAACGTGGTCAACTGGCTTTATCAAATCCAACAGGAGACAATGTCCCCTAGCAAGACCTATGCTACAGTCTTATGTAGAGTAACCACACAAGTCACATCCCGTCACCTTTGTTATGTTTTATTGGTTAGAAGCAAGTGACATGCCCTGCCTACACTCAAGAAGAGGGAATTACACAAGGATATGAATACCAGGAGGAGGTGGGGATCCTGGGGGCCACCTTAGATTCTTTCTACCACAACTCTCCCTTAGAGAGTTACAATGGTATAGACACATTAAAGACTCTGAGAACATCATATGGGAATACCCTATGAGGCCATTAGGTAAAATATACTCCTTATCTCAGCATATAAGACCTTCAATGATTTGCTTCGAACCTACTTCTTTAGGATGATGTCATTATATATCCTTTATATACCACATAACTCAGTACATCGTATAAATCACTCTTCCCTAGATTTTTCCATTTGAACTTTACTAATTTTCCTTTCTGAATTTTTCACGTTCTTCAAGTCTTATAGCAAAATTCACTAGCCCAATGAACATTTTCTTGAATATTTCCAGCTGGATTCATATGTTCATTTATTTCTTCATTCAACAAATATTTGAGAATAAAAGATGCTAGGTGTGGAACTTATAGCAGTGAAATAATTTACCTTCTAAAAGAAGAGATTGGCATAAAGAATCAAACAATTATATAACTGCAGTTAGAGATATGTGATATGCAGGAAAAAATAAATAAATGGAGTGCTCTAATAGAGAAAAATAATAGGAACCTAACTTGTGAGGGTGCATGGTCAGAAAAGACCCAGAGGAAGTGACTCTGAGTCTTCAGCTGAAGATGAGGGAAAAGCAAGATGATCATTCCAGTCAGAGTAGAGCCTGTGCAGAGGTCCTGACTTGCAATTCAGGGAAATGAAGTAAGGCAGATACAGCTGGAATGTAATGAAGGTGCAGTAAAGGTGAAAAGGTTGGCAGGGCCCAGATGGTTACAGGCCTTGAAGGCCACTTAACAGTTTTGTTTTAATGCTAAGTAAGTGCAGTGAGCAACCAGTAAAAGTCTTTAGGCAGGAAAACGACACTATCAGATTTATGGTTTCAAAATACCACTCATGTTGTTCTATGCAAATGGACTGTTCTCTGCGAATGGACTGAATATGGATAAAGAAGCAGAGATTAATTAACATAAAGCTTTTAGCGTATATCTAGATATTAGTTGATAGCAGCATGGACAAGACTGGAAGTCAGTAAATTATGGCCTGTGGATACAAACCTGCTTTGTATGACCCATAAGCTAGTATGGTCTTTATATTTTTTAAGGTTGTGAAAAATAAAGAATATGTGACAGAGGCTGTATGTAGCCCACAAAGCCTAAAGTATTTACTACGTGGACTGTTACAAAACAGCTTGCTGACCCCTGATCTAGACAAATAATAACCGTGGAAATGTAGAGAAGTGAAGGATTTAAGATTTATTATCTGGATGGACAAAATTTGGTGATGGATTAGATGTGGGTGTGAAGAAGGAAATTTAAAGTAAAATGTTTAAGTTCTGACTTGAGCAACTGAGCCAATGGAAATAACGTATAAAACATAAAAGACTAAAGGGGAGTGATCTGTGGGGAAGGAAAATGAAGAGTTCTGTTTTGGGTACTGTGGTACACAACAGGTCCTGTCTCTGTGTGCAGGGACACAGACACATGTCTCTTGTGACATTTGGGAAAGTTTTCTGCTTTATAAATTCTGCCTTCCCAAGGTAGAAACCAAACAGTATCCTTCCCAGCGTTCTTTGCAGCATGGTGTTATGTCCATGTATCACATAAGCTCACATGAGAGGCAGATTGACTTTTGAGGTTCCATTCTGCTAGCGGAAGTTACTAGCTCCCAGCTATCGGTGTGAGGTCAGTGATGGCAACATCATCTTCCTGGGTTAGGACATTCAGTGCTGTTGACCAGCTATGGAAAACAGGTTGTGGCAGTCATGCAAACAGTAGCTTCCAGAATGTAATAACAGCAATGACTGCAGTAGTTTTCTCAGTAGGCCAGCTCTGTTTTGTGGTTCTCATTATTTTCCCTAGAAATTTAGTCTTAAACCTGGTATTCCAGCCATCCCAACCATTCTGTGAGCTTCTCAATATCCTTTTTGAAATTCCTTTTTGATTTTTCAGCCAGAATCAGTTTCTGTTGCTTGCATCTAAGAACATGACTGTTAAAGACATCTAATTTGATACGCCTGTGGGATATTCAAGTGAAGACATTAAATAGAGAGTTAGCTATACAAGTCTGAAGCTCAGAGGAGAAGTCTTGGCTGGAAAAAGAAATCTGGGAATTGTTGGACTATAAGTGTTATTTAAAACTACAGGAATGTATAAGATTGTTTAGGAATAGTGTGTAAAATAGACTGAAAACAAAACAAATTCAACATAATAGAAATTGGGTTGAGAGGGAAGCTTAATTTTTCATCTTTCTGAGCGCCCATAGTATTTTATACCTACAGTACTTAATAGATTCTCTCATATTATAGCTATTTGTTTACCTGTATGAAAATAATTTACCTGATTTGAGTTCCTTGAGGGAAATGGCTGTGTAGGTTTCTTCATTGTTTCTTCCAGTAGAAGACACAATGCTTTCTATGGAATAGGCACTCATATATTTTTCCCACTTGAAATTAAATTTTCAATCTTTGATTCCCTTCTCAGGGTTTTTAAATATATATTTAAGAGCAAACTAATTTTGAAACAATTGCTTTCTATGTCCTGGGTTATCTTTGGTCTGTTGCAAGAAATTTTATTATTATTATTTTTTAAATCATTGTTTTGTTCCCTTTAGGCATTTTCTTGACCATAGGATGGGCAATTATTTGACTGTTTTTTTTTTTTTTTTTGGTTTTTTGGGGTTTTTTTTCTTCTCACAATGCTCTATAAAGGGCTTAACTGGGAAATCTTCAACTCTTAATTTTCTGTCATATGCATATAGAATCTTCTCTGTTCTAGAAAGATGCCAGAAATGATTTTTTAAGGTATAAAATATCTTAAACTGTTGCTTATTTAATCACTTTTACCTCAATTTTTACCTCCATTTTAAACAGTCATAAACTAAGCTTAATGTCATTCATGTTTATTTAAAATTCTTATTGAAAACTGTATATCACAGTTTTTTTGCAGAATAGTAGGTTGATGTACTTAGGTGTAATATTGGAAAAATTGGATTCTTTTGTTTAGTTCACTTAGTATTTGTGATACTTTATACCTGTGTTAGAAAGCTGTCTTAAGTATTAATTTACTTAAAATCAATTATATAACTACTAAGAGCCAGGTACTATGCATTTTTAGGAATACAGAAATAAATAAAAGAAGGCTCACAAAGAGTCAATGTAAATAGCACAAAGAGAAGGTATTTTTAATTTCTGTGACTTATCCTGATTTCATCTCTAACAGTCCTATTTACGAAATATATTTTATAAAGGCTCAATTGTGTATCCTTTGTTTGAAATGAATTTATACATTGAAAAAAGTTTCTTTCATGAAACTCCATCACATTGTTCTATAAGAGAGTGATTTTCAGCTGAGCTTCTGCAAGACACTGTAAAATATGCGGTTCACTTTTGACACCCAAATTAATTGCCATTGCTAGGTCCTGACCCTACTCACAGTTTTCTGAACACTTGGCACTTAGTGGCCCTTCTTCAATCAAGCTGGGGAGGCCAGTTAAGCCTTGTCTGCTAAATCCTTTTGTCTGCTATGCTTACATGTTGTCGAATGACTTTTATATTCATTGTCTCATGTGCTACTGGTAAAACCTGTAAAAGGCCAGGCAGGCACTATTATCTCAATTAACAGTCTCAAGGTAACATGGCTAGTAAGTTGCTTTGCTGAGAATAGAATTATGATCTTCAGCTTCAGATTTTCATTCCTTATCCTTTTCCCTCTATAATCAAGAAACTAAATAAAGCAAAGAAGATAAATGTGCCAAGGGATTGATAACTATTGATGATTTCAGTTGTGATATACAAACCAGAGATTGTAGGCTAGAAATTTTCTCTGAAGTTTTAGAATTTCTGGACATGAAGTTTGCATCATTTGTTAATGTATATTTACTGTAATTATCTTTTCATATAGTACACATACACCTAATTATTATTGGATCAAAAGCATTATTGGGAAATAAAAGCACACATTGAAATTTTGAGAAGCACTGGAGACCAATCCAGAAAACATATTTGTGAAGGGGTACCCTCTACTATTGGAGGGATACAACTATGCAAACAGTATTCTTCTTGTGTATTTAATTATAGAAGTATATAAGGTAAAGCACAGACCTGACAAGTGATTTGTCTGCTTAAAATCCTTAGATGGCTCCTACTGTCTTTTTAGATACACTTAAAGATGTTACAAATTGTCAGTTGAATCAATACTTGTGGCTGACTACAGTGAGTTGAGAATATGTGCAGTGGGGAAGAGGTTGACCTGCTCTCAGTGTGACATGTCACATCCTCTATTGAGAATCACTGGTCTGCCAGATAGTATTCAGACTCCTCCCCAGAGCCGTCCTGACTGATATTGCCTGGTCCATACTGTCGCTTCAGCCTCGTGTTCTGCCTTTCCCCTTCAAGGTCTTTATGCTCTAGCCATAACTGACTGCGCTTTCCTGAATTTATGGCTCAAATGAACCTCAGCCACCTCTATTACACCAAGACTCAACTGCTACCACCTGTGTGAGGTCCTGCCTGACTTCTCTCTCCCAGAATCCTGAAAATTTATATCTCCTTCTCCTGTACCCCTAAAATCTTGCACAATGCTTAAAAGAAAGTAGATATGCCTGTATATATTCTATGAATAAATGAACAAATGTATTTGACTAAAGTCAGAATGCTAGTTAATGTCGGCTGGAAAAAAAAAAAAAAACTATTTAGAGAGTTCTTTATTTTGTCCCTGCTTATGCCTCTCATTGCTAGAGTAAGAGATTCTGGCTGATGGCAGACCACATTAAAAGTAAATTCTTATTTAAATTTTTGCATTTCATACTAAATAGCCAAGGTCATGAAATAGCCTGGTGATAGGGGTTGGGGGGAATGTGCTTGTTAACACTCTTCTTTCTGGGGGAATAAACATTTCCTAACCTGTATACACTATTTAGAAGATAATGATTCATTGCTTGGAAGTTTCCCTTGCTTACATATTAACTCCCAACATTCCACCCCAAAGAATCAGATGGACCACATTGTGACTGTCTATTCAGTAGCTGCTCACGTGAACCATTTACCATGTCTAAGTCACAATCTTGTCTTCTAGGTTCAAAACACAATTAACTTCTTGCTCTTTGGGGAGAGCAGATAAATAAATAAATAAACCTGTTCCCTATGTAATTATGCTACCCGAAGAGTCAGACTCCTCTACCCTTTACACATAAGTCAACTGGAATAATTATTAGTAATAATGCTTTGATAATATTTTAATGCCTTTCCCTCAGGAGATCAAATTGCTTTACACACATTATCTCATTAATCCCTACTCCAATTCTGTGAGATAGAAAGAAGCGGGCTCTTTTTTATGCTTCTATTAATGTGTTATTCTTGCTCTCAGATGTTCATTGCATAGTATACTGACCCATATCAGTATGGAATTTTATTAAGTAACACAAGGTTAAGTCTTTACAAAAGAGGCCTGAGTCAACAAGGAACGCATTGCATCTCTGTTTTAGCCAAGGTCTTCTCCATATGAATGAACTGTCAGAATAATTCATTGTTCTTTCGGGTTAACAAATGGCATTCTCCTGTTTACTGATGAGTGGTGAACACAAAAAGTTTGCTCAGTCATAGCAATGAAAACTAGATCCTGTGGTCAGCAGAGTTAATTTTTTTTTCTAACTGCTTTACTGTACTACCCTAACACTGTCACTTTGATGCTAAGAATGTAAATGAAAGGGTACAAAATCTAAGCTGTTGGAATCTTCTAAATCAATAGCAAACATTATTTGAATGTTACACTAAACAGCTGTAATACTAGTGTAACTTTTCAGCCCTGGGGCTATTAAGCTTAAAGAATGACAGTTCTAAGCCAAAACAGTATTTTGAAAGGCATTTCACTGTTAGTTTGTTTCAAAAAATAATTCTTACTCTGATGAAACTTAATACAAATTGATGAAAGAATTAAACTCTCATTTGTAATGGAGAAACCAAGGACAGACATACTGTTGGGATACTTTTGTTTTCTTCTGGACCAAAAAAAAATTATATTTAGCTAGAGGCAAGTTAAAAACAACAACAACAACAACATGATTTCAGAACATTTTAGGGATAATAAGGTAACGTTGCTTGAATATGGTTTCAGCCAAAGTTTAGGTAAAATATAATATGGACAAGCCTCTCAACATGGAGTCTGTTTCTCAGCATTGTAACTCTATAGGAAGGCTTCCCAAAGTCTCTCATTCTGCTCCAAGCAATCTTTGACTCCATGGGTAATTAATTCTTTTCACTGAAATATGCTGTTCAAGCCCTGCCATATATTGTTGCCTACATCTAGAACTCCTGGAGTGTAACAGAGAATAAGGCGATGTCCCAATGGTGAGAGCCACTCTTCAAAGATAAATATCTCCTCTGTCTTACGTTTTGTTTTAATTGGAAAAGAACAGTCTAGCAAAGCCTGTACAGTGTCAGTGTTTAAGATCAAGTTGTTATGCTATTTACAAAAAAAAAAAAAAAGGTGGGGGAAGAAAAACCATGCACAGCAGAAACTATGAACCTTATGTGACTGCCTCCTATTTTACCAACTGATTTAAAATCTTCATAAAAGCATGTATTTTTAGAACTTGGAAGCTTAAAACAAATTGTAAGTAGATTGTATTGAACTCATGGAATATGAAGTCTTTAATGGAAATATCATCTGACTCTAAAATCCTACATCATAAGTATGTGAAGTTTAACACATGGTAGGCTTTTAAAAAATCTAAGGTTTCATAGGAAAAGAATATGGAAATACAAATTATGACCTGTTAAAATTTTATTAGTGGACCATTTTCATTTATAGTCTCCTGATATTTTTCAGATCCCTCTATACATTTTTCCTATAATTAATTATATTTTATAACTGTCTTAAAAGTTCAATCGGATATTCACTTTTTCCTTTGCTTTTAAAAATTCCATCTTTCTAACTAATGGTTTTTATGCTAACTTTCTGTGTAGTTTTATTTTAATAAATGGAAATTATTTCCAGATTAGGTATAGCCAACTCTTCATCAGGAGTTTGTTGTAAATTATAGTGGTTAAGGGCATCATAAGCTTGGAGGACGCAGGTAAGCTACAAACCACTCTATGCCTCAGTCTTCTCATTTGTACAGTGGGGATAATAACCGTGCTTATGTCATAGAGCTGTTGTAGGAATTAAATGAGTTCATCTTAGGCAGGTGCTCTGTGCTTGACACATTTTAAGACCCATATGTGTTCGCTTTTATTTGTAGCATTATCATCACCATTTTTCAAGCTTTCTCTTTTGTAACTGGCCTCTATCTATTTAGTTTAGACTTTATTTTTGAAACAATCTACCTAGCTCTTTAAATGAATATTTGTAGTAGAGTGAGCACTGGACTGGGAGTCCGGAAAAATATGTTTTCTGTACTAGTCCTGAATATGTCACTTAATTGTTATGTTTGCTTGGGAAGTTTGTTTTGTCACTTCAGGTTTTTAATTTTCTTACTTAAAAGAAAATTCAGGTGCTAACCTATATTAATAATCTCAAGTCATCTACAAATCAACCTGTAAGTTAAAAATCAAATAAAGGGCCAACATAGTCAGTGGCCAAGTCTTTATTTTATCAAGGAAGCACATTATAAAAAGAACCACAGTACACTATCCCTAGGATTTCATTAAAAAGAAATTTTTCACACCACGAAAAAGCAAGAAAGATATAATCTTAAGGAGGAGTCTTTTTTATTAAATAAATTTAACTTTATGAAAAACTCATGTGATGGAGTAATAGAATGGAAATATTTTAGTATCAGTTTCAGCTGAGGACAATCGATGCCATGTTACAAGTTGAGTTATGAGATCACCATGAAGGATTTGCAGAAGAAATTATGGAGACCAGTTTTGTGAATGTAAACATTCTCAGCCACTTTTCAAATATAAAAATATTAAAAGTGGAGATAAGAAGGGGATTTTTGGAAAATGCTATGCTGTTAAGTTCCATCCCACTTCCTTGTGGGAGGTTTTTGAGAGTGTGTGGTGTCTGACCCCTATTTCAAATATTGGGAAAAATACTCAACTGAGCCATTCAGAGTTTGAAATGTGTACCCTGGAGCTTGGGAGACAATGTACTGCCAACTATGAATGCCTGAACCATCAAAAAAACAGGACAAGAGCGAGATGCCCTACTTGGGCCATACGTATCCCTCAAAAAGTAAAGTGTAAGGCTTTCCCATGGACCAGATACAGGCTATATACACCAGCACACTTATGAAAAAGAACCAACATAGAGCCATCCTAAGTCCTATCCAGGAGACTGCCTATGATTCCAACATCATGGAGTAAGTAAGGTAAGAGGCTAAGGAAAGAACGAAAGGAGCCAGAAGTGATAATTTGCCCTCATCCAGGGAAATGCCGGCAAAAACTTGTTAGGGATGGGAATGTCTCAGCTAATTTATGACTGTTCTCCATTAAACAAAGAGGTCAGTTTAGACGTCTGGCTGGCCCAGAGAACATGATTCCAATCAGTGGATCATAGCAGATTTAGCAAGAAACAACTTTTCTTCCCTTTCCTCTTTTCCTCCTCCTCCCAATAGGAATTAGAAAATATCAGTGAGCAAAATGGTGGAAGAACAAGGTAGGGGCTAGGGGAAGAAAATGCCAATCACACTCTCCTCCCTCAGTGCAAGTGCCTAGCATGAGTCAGGCCCTAGATGTTAAGGGTAAGAGGACCCCTCTTTGAATCGCATGTAAAGTTTTTATTGTTACAAGTATAGATAAAGTTATTGGATAACGATTATTTCACTGAGAGTAAGCAGAAAATCATGGAACTTACCCTAAATTTCATCTGTAGGCTAGAAAAGGATCAAGACCCAAAGAGTAAGTGTTAAAAGAATATGAGTTAGAAATAAAATGGCTGAAAAGATCTTGCAAGTCATGCTTTTCAATATAACTCTTGCAATTACTGCAATGCTGTCATTGGTTGGTTATTATTATTATTATTTTAGATTGTGCTGGCAGTTCTCACAGTTGAATATTAGTGAACTAGGGAACCAGTTGACTAGATAAGATTTGTGATCTCTTCACCAGGCATATATACAGGAGAAAATATGGAACACGTATTGTAAATTTTAATTCATCTTTCAAGACACTAAGCTATCTCTGCTTAGTCTTTTATTAGATAGCAAGATAGTAACAATAGTACAAATAATTTCTATTGAGAAACATAAATAGAATAACATCTAATCTGTATATCAATATACAAATATATATAATATAGCTAGAGTATTAGAAGACATTTTATACAACTCACTTTGGTGTTTATTCGCAAGTTCTCCTAAAATTATGGGTGTCATTAGAGAAATCATTTTAATTTTGCATGACAGGAGAGGAGGAGACAGTTTAGAGTAAGGAAGCTGTGCTTACCCCTGAGGGGTTCTTTGGTTAGCCTAAGAATTAGCAGAGGAAATTGACATTAGTTAAATAACTACTACATCCCTGGAGGTATGCCAAGTGCTTTACACATGAAACATGAGGTAATCCTCACAAGGAACTCTGGGAATGAGAATTCTTAACCTGATTAATAAAATAAGTGAGGAAATGAATGCTAATCTATTTAAGTTAACATTCCCAAGTTCTTAGAGTTCTAAGTGGCAAAACTAGAGTTTTTAAATCACCTTTATCCTAATCGGAAGTCTACTCCCTTTTTACTATACCCTCTGGAAACTTCCATATATTTCTTTCTTTATAAAAGGTTAAATTGGATGTTGGAAAGTTTTCTTCATTATATAAACCGTTTCATCCAATTGAAGCACTGGTTTCATGACATTTTATTCTAGTATTCTGACCTCTAGTTTTAGACCTTCCAGAGATCTTGAGTCCTTTATACTTACTAACAGGTATTTAAACAATAATTGTGAAAAAAAAATACGTGTGTACCTATGTTTAAACGAAATTAATTAGATTACATACCTTTTAAGGCAGTGACCACATCATCTCAAGGCCTAGCACAGTGTCTGGAACTTAGTAGATACTCCATAAATATTTCTTAATTTTAGAAATAAATAGTGAGCAATGCCTCCATCCATTCACTCGCCTAACACATATTTACTAAGTACCTCCTAAATTCCAAGCACTGGGGATTCCATCAATGGAGAGCGAGCTAAAGATGATTCCTGCCAAATGGATTTTTGTGGTCTAGTAAGGAAGAATTAGGGTTAAGCAAAAATAATAAAGGATGGTATATGCTCACAGTGGAGAGATTTTGAGTGCTGTGGGAACACCTGGCAGGGTTCTCTAGCATGGTCTGTGTGCTTATGGGGGGAGGAGAGTGGGATGTGGTCAGGGTTGTTTTCTTCTGAGGTTTGAATGTAATATAGACTAAGACAGCATTATCATTATGTGGGGTGGGTCAGCTGTCCCTGGAATGGAGAGCAGGACCTTGAGCATGTGGCTTTCTGCAGCAGACCCTGAGGTTGCTGACAGCTGGAGGCTATCTTCCACCCTCATTCCCTGCAGCCCATCTTAAAGAAGGATCTCAGAAACTAGACACACTAGTTGTCACTAGCAACAACACTACTGGAGCCTACATACTGTTCTGTGAATGAAAGAAACATTGCACTTAAATAATGAATTTCAGAATTCTTTCAATTTGTTGAATCAAAATTCTAATATTTACTGTATTCACTTTTTTTCCTGGTATTTCTAGTTCTAGTACAGAGACATGTCTCTATAAAAGTCATTTCCAAAAAATCATAACTAACAAGAATCAAAAACAAGAATGTGTTTTTCATGTCTATCACTACCTGTGATGACATATGAAGTATTTACAATGAACAAATATCCAAATAAAAATTAACATTTTATTTCACTTATTTTGCTTATTCCCTCCCCAAGATCCCTTCCCATTCTTCTTCCCTTCACTTTTTTTCTTTTCTTTTGCCCCTTTCCTTCCTTCCTTTCTTCTCTCCCACACCCATTGTATCAATAATTCTATTTTGATTAGTTTCCAAGTTCTACAATTTCTTTTAGTTTATTTTCTCACAGAAACGGATATCACAATGCCTCATTTTTGTTCCTAAGTTATGTTGGTTCTCAGTAAAATTCTATTTGTGTTATAATTTTCTTCGTTTCCTGTTAAAGTTTGTCGTGGTTCTGCTTCAAGTGATCTTGGGGCTTCTAGTAACTGAATTTGTTGCAAGGTTCCCTTCAGCAGCAGCAGTAATTTTTTTTTCGGCCCAAAAATAAACCAAAGAAAGATTATGTACACAGAAATTAACAGACAGGTTTTGGAGACCAAATCGTTTTCTGTGTTGTACTGGTTTTTTTGAAAATTTCAGGGTAAATTATTCAAGGTTGCTTTCTACTTGGATCTAACTTTTTTTAATGTAGTCAAGAGTTTTAGTAAATTTTTCTATAAACAGTGTCCAAAAAATATATTTTTAAAGGCTCTATTTGGATGTATGGTTTTGATTGGATTGCATAGATTAAATCTAGAAACTATATTTTAGGGTAGAAATGTCGTGAAAGCGATTGCGTTACCCCCAGAGGCTAAATATTTTTTTATAAAACTTGCAAGCTGAAAGTAAATTTCAAGCACATCCTTACCCCAATTTCAATACTCTTCGCTGAAAACATAATATTTAGTGTATTTCTTTTGCAAATCATACATATGGGACCCAATTTATAAATATTTTTCTTTAAAAATTAAATCATGGAAATTAAAAAAAAAAATCAAAAGGAAAGGTATAAAACCCCTTTCTCCCAAAAGAGCTGCAAAAGTTTACTCCTTGAAACATTGGACTACAGAAACATTTGCATTTAGTAATCTGAATTATTTATAGATAGAGAACTGCAACCTCTCATCCCTGTTTAGCAGTTTATTTTAAATCTATAAGATTTACAAAACAAAAGTAAGAGAAGCATGTGTTGAGCAATAAATTAATACTGCTAGTGAGTTTCTGTATTCTTTTAACATTACACTATTTTCATCATTTTTGACACAAAGATGTGTTTTGCAAGGAGGGAATAGCACATTTTGAAATGACTAGTTAAGCAGTGGGTGAAAAACTGGTAACAAAAAGAAGGGAAATGGTTTAGACTTCCATTATACTTAAGGTCACATACAGGTCACATTTAACACCAATTACATTTTCATATATTTTAATAAAATCTGTATAGGAAATTCAAGTAACGGTTGTGGAAAGAATTTGATCTAAAGGAGCAAAACTAAGTGTCACTTTAACATTAACCTTCTAGTGATAAATAAGAAAACAGAAGAAAAAAAAATTGTCTCCTCCAAATCCAAAAGCAGAAATACTTGCTCCCTAGCTACTGACATGAGAGAAATATTTGATAGTGGTGGCCTTGTAACAAGATATCCTGGGCTTGGCATTACACCAAGGGTTGTAAATTAAAAACCAATGCATGTATTTTATTTAGGAACGCTCAGAGTAGTTGGGGAGAAAGAGTTACTTATAAGGTTGTCTTGTTCTTGAAATTTTTTGAAAATCTTCTGGCAGGAATTGACGTTGTACTGATCACTACTCATTTCTTCTCTTCTTTCTGTTCATACTTTCCCAGAGAGAGGGTGTCTACTCCTTTAAAACTTTGCTATCATTCTTGGAATAAAATGCTGGTCTGGGTCTTACTTGGAAAGCTGCCTCCTGTCCTCATGCTTATTTAAGACACATATTGCATCTCGATCTATAATATCTTAGCATGCCAGGAAGAGTATACTGGCGACTTCAAACACAAATTCAAGTTTCAAAGATGAAGTGGCTCACATTTTACTTAGACATAGCATTAAGAACCAGCTCCCCCCCCCATCCCCGCCCCCATGGGTGCTATTCTGCTTATTTCTCTAATTTACACAACTGTTTTCTTTTTCATCTTGTAAAATGTAAAGTAATTCAGAAGAGGTTCTGAGTGAACAGCAGAAAGTCTGCAGCCCAACATCATGAGTCAGTATGTAATAATTTGCCTGAATCTATAGATAGACCATTATGGGACTTGTTAAGGTTTATGTCAGGTCTCTACAATAATTATTGGAGGCCTAATTCAGACCAGCTTTCCTCCACAAAATTAAATAAAGGGGTACTGGATATACAATGCGTAGGAGGGATTAGTCAGTTCTCATTGCACAGCAGTGACCTTTGTATCCCCTCTATTAACGAGTGGGAAAGATTTAACTGCACTGCACATACCCTTGTATTTTTCGGCCATTATTTAAAACATGTCAAAATGAGTTCAGTAACTCTTCATTCATTTTTAACCTCACCTGTTCCTCAATCAAGCATTTCTAGCCCCACCTTTTCTTTCTTTCTTTCTTTTTTTAATCAAACCCAGAACTACTTGGAGTTTGTATCATGCATAATTCTGTAGGAGTCTTGGGACTGAGTGCCACTAGAAGTTCTGTAAAAAGACTATACCCCTTGTCAACTAGGAAGTGAATATATACACTGATGCTTGCCATGGAGGTCACACTGTGTCGAGTATTTTGTGATTTAATTGCACACTGAATGTACGCTTGAATCTGTGATAAAAAAAAAAAAGACGGAGGCAGACTTGATGAGGTAATCTTTTACTCTCCACATCATATTTCACTTAAGTGGTAGTCAACATGCAACCCTAATTGGCAGTCAAATCAGAACTCTGTTGACTGTAGCTAAATACATATTGCCTAATTGTATAATTCCCATAACTTCATGCAAAATTCAAGGTATGAATGCACTTCCTAAGGATGGAATTGCTGAGCATAAATCAATGATTTGTTCGATCTTAAAAAGTTCATGTATTCATTGGCTTGTGACTTCATAGGTCGGTTAATTACTAGATTTCAGAGTTAATTAGGTTAATGGACATATAAGCACTAGAACAGATATGGAACCCCTTATTTTGTTATTGACGAATAATTGACTTACAGTATTACATTAGTTTCAGGTGTACAACAGTGATTCGGTATTTTATACATGATGAAGTGATCACCACTATAAGCTTAGTTACCATCTGTTACCATACAAAGTTATTATAATATTACTGACTGTATTCTCTATGCTGTATATTACATCCCTGTGACATATTTATTTTTTAACTGGAAGTTTGTACCTCTTAATCCCCTTCACTTATTTCGCCCATCCTCCCACTCCCATCTCTGGCAACCACTAGTTTCTTCTCGGTATCTATGAATCTTTTGTTTTATTATATTTTTCTTTTTGTTTTTTAGATTCCACACATAAGTGAAATTATATGGTATTTGTCTTTCTCTGTCTGACATTTCGTTTAGCATAATACCCTCTAGGCCAATGCATGTTTTCACAAATGGCAAGATGTCATTCTTTTTTATGGCTAAGTAATATTCCATTGTGTATATATGTGTGTGTGTGCATGTGTGTGTGTGTCTGTATACATACAACATCTTTATTCACCCATCTGTTGATAGGCACTTAGGTTGCTTCTACATCTTGCCTATTGGAAATAAAGCTGCAATGAACAACAGGGTACATTTATCTCTTTGAATTAGTGTTTTCAGTTTTTTCAGATAAATACTCAGTAGTAGAATTGCTGAACTGTATGGTAGTTCTATTTTTACTTTTTTGAGGAACCTCCATACTGTTTCCATAGTGGTTATACCAATTTAAATTCTCACCAACAGTGCACCAGGGTTCCCTTTTCTTTACATTCATGCCAACACCTGTTATTTTTTGTCTTTTTGCTAATAGCCATTCTGACAGATGTGAGGTGATATTATTATTATTATTATTGTGATATTATTATTATTGTGGTTTTGATGTGCATTTCCCTGATGATTAGTGATTTTGAGCATCTTTTCATGTGCCTCTTGGACATCTGTATGTTTTTGGAAAAATATCTATTCAGTCCTCTGCCCACTTTTTTTTTTCATTTAAAACCAATTTATGATAATACAGATGCTTCATTTCAAATTCAAAATAATGTTACATGGTATCCAAAATGCAAGAAAATTCCTTAGTATAAGCCAAACTGCAATATGATAAGCTAAATTTGCTTCTTACTTCTATATGCCTTTTTAGTACAGTCCTTATTTTAAAGCATAATCCTATAGAAACAATTGGATATAAGGCTAATAATGTATTTACAAGAATTCTTTTTTAGCCATTTGAAATATATTTAATTTACAATGTTGTGTTAATTTCAGGTATACAACAAAGTGATTCAGTTTTATATATATATATATAATGTGTGCGTCTATGTGTGTGTATATATACACACATATATGTGTACACATACATATATTTTCAGATTCTTTTCCATTATAGGTTATTACAAGATATTGAATATAGTTCCCTGTGCTATACAGTAGGTCCTTGTTGTGTACCTATTTTATATATAGTAGTGTGTATATATTAATCCCAAACTCTTAATTTATCTCTCCCCTCCACCCCGCTATCCCCTTTGGTAACCATAAGTTTGTTTTCTATGTCTATTTGTCTACTTTTGTTTTGTAAATAAATTCATTTGTATCATTCTTTTACATTCCCCATATAAGTGATATCATATAATATGTCTTTATCTGACTTCACTTAATATGATAATCTCTAGGTCCATCCATGTTGCTGCAAATGACATTATTTCATTCTTTTTTTATGGTGAGTAATATTCCATTGTGTATATATATTCAACATCTTATTTATCCATTTATCTGTTGATGGACATTTAGGTTGCTGCCATGTCTTGGCTATTGTAAACAGCGCCGCTAAGAACATTGGGGTGTATGTATCTTTTTGAATTAGAATTTTCTCCAGATATATGACTAGGAGTGGGATCCCTGGATCATATGGTTAACACTATTTTTAGTTTTTTAAGCAACATTCGTACTGTTCTCCATAGTGGCTACACCAATTTACATTCCCACTAACAGTGCAGAAAGGTTCCTTTCTCTCCACACCTGCTCCAGCATTTATTATTTGTAGACTTTTTAATGATGGCCATTCTGACTGGTGTGAGGTGCCACCTCATTGTAATTTTGAACCTCATTGTAGTTTTGATTTGTGCTTCTCTAATAATTAGTGCTATTGTGAATCTTTTCATGTGCCTCTTGACCATCTGTATGTCTTCTTTGGAGAAATGTGTATTTAGGTCTTCTGCCCATTTTTTTGCTTTTCCTTTTTTTTGTGCTATTAAGCTATATGAGCTGTTTGTGTGTTTTGGAAATTAATCCCTTAACAGTAACATTGTTTGTAAATGCTTTCCCCCAGTCCATGAGCTGTCTTTTCATCTTGTTTATTGTTTCCTTTGTTATGCAAAAGCTTTTAAGTTTAATTAGGTCCCATTTGTTTGTTTTTATTTATTTTACTCTAGGAGATAGATCTGAAAAAAACATTGCTGTAATTTATGTCAAAGTGTGCTCTGTCTATGTTTTTCTCTAGGAGTTTTATAGTAGCTGGTCTTACATTTAAGTCTCTAATCCATTTTGAGTTTATTTTTGTGTACAGTGTTAGGGAGTGTTCTAATTTCATTCTTTTACATGTAGCGGTCCAGTTTTCCCAGCACCACTTATTAAAGAGGCTGTCTTTTCTCCATTGTATATTCTTGTCTCCTTTGTCATAGATTAGGTAACCATAGGTGCGTGGGTTTTTCTCTGGGCTTTCTATCCTTTTCTGTTGATCTATATGTCTGTCTGTGCACCAGTACCATACTGTTTTGATTACTGTAGCTTTGCAGTATAGTCTGAAATCAGGGTGCATGATTCTTCCAGTTCTGTTCTTCTTTCTCAAATTTTTTTTTTTGCTATTCAGTGTCTTTTTGTGGTTCTATACTAATTTTAAAATGTTTTGTTATAGTTCTGTGAAAAATGCCACTGGTAATTTGATGGGGATTGCATTGAATCTGTAGATTGCCTTGGGTAGTATGGTCATTTTTAACAATATTGATTCTTCCAATTCAAAAACACAGTATATCTTTCCATCTTTTTGTGTCATCTTCAGTTTCTTTCATCAGCTTCTCAAAGTTTTTGGAGCACAGGTCTTTTACCTCCTTAGATAGGTTTTTTCCTACTTATTTTATTCTTTTTGATGCAATGGTAAATATGATTGTTTCCTTAATTTCTCTTTCTGATATTTCATTGTTAGTATATAGAAATGCAACAGATTTCTGTATATTAATTTTGTATCCAGCAACTTTACTAAATTCATTGATCCCTAGTAGTTTTCTGGTAGCATCTTTAGGATTCTCTGTGTGTAGCATCACATCATCTGCAAACAATGACAGTTTTTCTTCTTCTTTTCCAGTTTGGATTCCTTTTATTTCTATTTTTCTCTGATTGCTGTAGCTAGGACTTCCAAAAACTGTGTTGAATAAAATGGTGAGAGTGGGCATCCGTCTTTCCTGATCTTAGAGGAAATGCTTTCAGCTTTTCACCATTGAGTATGATGTTAGCTGTGGGTTTGTCATATATGGACTTTATTATGTTGAGGCATGTTCTCTCTGTATTCACTTTCTGGAGAGTTTTCATCATAAATGGATGCTGAATTTTATCAAAAGCTTTCTCTTCATCTATTGAGATGATCATATGGTTTTTATTCTTCAATTTGTTAATGTGGATATCACATTGATTGATTTGTGGATATTGAAAACTCCTTGCGTCCCTGGGATAAATCCCACTTGATTATCCTTTTAGTGTATTGTTGGAGTTGGTTTCTAGTATTTTGTTGAGGATATTTGTGTCTATGTTCATCAGTGATATTGGCCTATAATTTTCTTTTTTTATGATACCTTTGTCTGGTTTTGGTATCACAGTGATGGTGGCCTCATTGAATGAGTTTGAAAGGGTTTCTTCCTCTGCAATTTTTTGCAACAGTTTCAGAAGGGTAAGTGTTAACTCTTCTCTAAATTTTTGGTAGAATTCACCTGTGAAGTCATCTGGCCTCAGACTTTTGTTTGTTGGGAGTTTTGTAATTACTGATTCTATTTCAGTACTGGTTATTTGTCTGATTATATTTTCTATTTCTTCCTGCTTCAGTCTTGGGAGGTTGTACCTTTGTAAGAGTTTGTCCATTCCCTCTAGGTTGTCCACTTTATTGGTGTGTAGTTGCTCATAGTAGTCTCTTATGAGCATTTGTATTTCTGTGGTGTCAGTTGTAACTTCTCCTTTTTCATTTCTAAATTTATTGATTTGGGTCCTCTCCCTTCTTGATTAATCTGGCTGAAGGTTTATCAATTTTGTTTATCTTTTCAAAGAACCAGTTTTTAGTTTCATTGATCTTTTCTATTGTTTTTTAGTCTCTATTTCATTTATTTCTGCTTTGATCTTTATGATTTCCTTCTCCTAACTCTGCGTTTTGTTTGTTCTTCTTTCTTTGGTTGATTTAGTTATCAGGATAGGTTTTTAATTTGAGATTTTTCTTGCTTCTTGAAGTAAGCTTATATCACTATAAACATCCCTCTTAGAACTGCTTTTGCTCTGTCCCATTGATTTTAGATTCATTTTCATTTGTCTCTAGGTATTTTATGATTTCCTCTTTGACTTTTTCAGTAAGCCATTGTGTGTTTAGTAGGATATTGCTTAGCCTCCACATGTTTGTGGTTTTTGAGATTTTTTTACAAAATTACCAATTTACAATTACTAATTACAAAAATTACCAATTGCAAAAGACACCCATTATGTCTGTATATCCTTACATAGTTGGTGGGAAGAAAGATGTACTGAGTTTCTCTTGTATGTCATGTTTTATGTTTTCCTCTGGAGATAAAAAGGGAGATCATGAGATCACATTCTAGTGAAGATGGACAGAGATGGAGGAAGCTTATTAATTCAAATAAAATGTGGTATCCATTAAAAACTGGTTATGTACAAATGCTAGGAAAGGGCTGAATTCAGTTACACATGAACAGTGTTTCGCACATGAGTCAAATAGTCTGGAAGAAAGAGTTGAACATCTAGTAATAATGAACAATAGGAGCAAAAGCACATTGTGATAAAAAAGCATGTTGTAATGTATTATTGCCTGAGTGTGACTCATAAAGGGAAGTGTAGGAAGGTGTGGCAAGAGTCAGAAGGGCCAAGTAGAGGTTAGATCTCAGAAGGTCTTGGATGTCAAGTTTAGGAATTTAGATTTTGCCTTGTGACTATGGGGAAGAAAGCAGGGGAATAATATATGATTTTAGATATATCACTTAATACCACAGTATTAATGTTGGATTTTGGGAGTGAGAGACTAGAGAATGCCAAGATAGTGAATATACTCTTGTTAAATGTATTCGCTTGTAAGATACAAAGTCTAGTTTAGATAATGGGGGTTTGACAAGGGTGCACATGTAAAAACAAGAACTGTAATAGATGCTCTGGTAGACCTTAGTGTCAAGAATTCATAGAAATACCTCACTAGCGATGTAACTCAACTTTTCTGCAGTGTCATATTCAATATGCATCTCAGTGTATCTAATCTTGGTTTCAGAGATTTTATCACCTGTTTCTTGTTTTGTTTTATTATCCTCTGCTTCATGCTTTCTCTGTGCTTGTCACATTGACCTACTCATAACTTCAGCTTAGTAATAGTCCATCCTGTCCTCTAGGTTGTTTCTACATTGGTAATCTTTTAGTTTCTGCTCCTCTGGCTTACTGGCTGATTCTCTTCATATTCTACAACTTCTTCATTTTGGTAATCCAGTAATCTGGATGACCCAGTTTGACCTTGGGTCTTCACATTAGACCCCTTAAAAATATGCTTTTTTTTCTTAGGTTGTATATTCCCACCAAGTCCAATGAAACAGAGTTATATATATCCCTACATAGAGCTGCCCCATTATAAGGACAGTTTCCCTTAGAAAAAGTGATGAATATGATAAATATTATAATTATCACCTCTGGAATATGTTGTAATAATGTAACTAGTAAAGATAATATCAGGGAAGTGGTAATGATAATGTAGTCAAGACCTATTTAGAAGACAAATCTGTAAGTCTTTAGTTGGTTTTATGATGAGAGAAAAAGAAGACTCCACATAGATTCCAGTGATTCTAAATGACTTGACTTATGTGATAATAGGCAAACAATTGAAATGGGAAAGATGGAGGAAAAGCAGTTTTCTGAGTCAGCATGGGGAAATCATGAGTAGAGTTTTGAACACAGTAAACTTTTTTGTTATCTGTGGGGCATACAGTTATATGTATGAAGTTAAAATTCTTCCATGAATTAAGTCCTAAAAAGAGAGATTTGGTTGTATAAACAGACCAGATAGACTATTGCTTAAACTAGGAGTGTGAATGATATTGCCATTGGAGAAGAAGAAAAGATATATATTTTTAAGGCAATAACATTGAAAAGGCAGGCAGAGAGGGAATACAATACTGAAACTAGAAAGAAGCAGAAAGACAAGTCAGATAACTGACAAGTGTCTATTTTACTTAGCAATTAGATGCCCTTGGTGTGTTAGCAGGAAGAGTTTTAGAGATGTGTCGGGGCCAGAGTAAGATTCTTGTTGGTTGATGAGTATGTGGATGGTGAAGGTATAAGAACTTAAATCTGGGCTACTCTTCTGAGATTCTTGATGGGAAAAAAAGAGCACAATAATTAGACAAGAACGTTCCATCAAGACATATTATTTTTTATTTTTTTGGGTGAGAGAATGCTTTGCCCAGGAGGAGCTGGTCATTGCAGCCACTGCTGGAAGGAGGAACAGATAAACTCAAACATCTGAAGTCATGCATTACAAAGTTTAGAAAAGTTTAGAAAAAAAGTAAGACAGGGAGTTTTAGATGTTAACTTAGATGTTAACTTTTTAATGACAGTTGTCATACAGCCTCAAATCTTTCTAATCTCTAAGAATAATAATAAGAAACAACAATAAGTTTCTTGTTGAAAGCAAAATAAATATTCTCCAGTATTTGTTGGACTACTTAGTAGTCCAATAGGGTTACTAGCTATCAGGGTTACTACTAGTAACCCTGTCAAAAGGAAATGCTATTAACTTAGTTTGACTTAACTCCTCTCCATGTCCCTTATTCTTAATGACCTCTTTACTTTGTTAGTATCTGCAAACCATTTGCTTAATAACTTCATCACATTGTTTTTCCACAAAAACATAGTCAGTATAGTTGTTCATAGTTTTCAGAATCCTCTATTCTCCCTTGTTTTGAAGAATTGAACATCTCTCTTTCTATATTGTTTTTAATGTTATTCTCTATGATTCCAAGGTTCTCTGCAGTAGTTCTGGTAACTCTTGCTAATTCTAAGTCTCCTGGAAGTTTTCTGTATCTGAAAAATAAACTAATTGAAAATCATTTGATCTTTCTTCTGATCTTCCCGTGTATCCTGGGGTCTAGTATCTCCTTAAGCATCTCTGTGAACTATGTATTACAAAATAAATGATAGCAGCTGAATTAAACATACCATATCTTCTTAGCTTCTAAATTAGTTTTTTACCTTTATAGTTCTTATGAAAAATGTATTAATTTTCTTGGACTAAAATATATGCTTTCAAACTAAAATTATACCCTTGAAGGCTATTGTAATTAATACATATTAGTCATATATGTTAATGCAAATTTATTAGTGAAAAGTATAAATAAGGAATAATGTTAAAGCAATTCAATTTAGTTTTATTATGAGCATTATCTTGTTCTGGTCAGTTTTCTTAAGGGTCCTCCAAGAGCTATAATTTAAATGATTATTTTGCAATGGTGACTCTAATATTCTAAACCAACTAAGTTGTCTATGTGGGATCTGATCTCTTTTCTGAGACGGTAAACAGCACAGATTTCTTTTCACGATCAGCTATATTTAAAGAGAGTGGATTCATTCAGGCACACTGTAGAAGATGCTAAGCAATGTAATTTAAATGAAGGGAGGGGGAAGAGGGGTTACGATAAAATATTTTGTATTGTAGTCCAACTGTCATTGTCTGACCAAATCTGTGGTGGGTGTTGAAGTATACCCATCTATCTCCTCTTTGAGAAGAGACTAGGACCACTTTAGGACCAATGGATTGCTGAGAAGTAAGTTTTAAAAAGTGCATCTTGGTGCACAGAGGATACAAATTAGAATAAGTTTGTAAATGATGTTTCAAGTTTAAATTCCTATTCCAGAGCAGGCTCTGCAGTCAGCATGTTTTATAATATAAGCATTTAGGTACTAGCCAGTTTAGATTTATTACTCATCCCATTGTCTGCTGCAAAGACTGAGAGAATTGATGAAGCTATTTTATTAGCAGTGCTACGTATTGAGTGCTCTTCCGAAGCCTCCTTTTATCACATTTTCAAAATCATTCTCTAATTTAACAACGACATTAAGAGAGCTCTTTTATTCAGTCCAATTACGTGGAAGCACACTCATTTTTCTAAGGGGTTAATCTTTAGGGATGAAGCAGATTATCAGCTTTGAACCAATTTAAGTAGAATCTCCAGAAACAAAGCCAGGACAAATAACTATTGGCAGTTCACAGAAGGCATTCTATGCCCACTGCTCTGCTGGATTCCCTTAAAGTCAGCTTTCTTGTCTTAATGGGAAACACCTGGGGTCCAGAACGTAAGAAGACAAATCAAACTAACTATGCTTTGAGACACTCAAACTAAATTATGGAAATAAAAATCTCGTCGTAGCATTGCCAATGTCCCTCTTTCCCTTGAAACAGATATTAAAGGGAAGCTGTTTTGAAAGTATTCATTTCCCTGAGGCATTTCAGAGCTCTAAACATTGTCAATGAACATATCAGCCAGAAGACAGGTCCCCCAGACCCCATGGCCATTATTTCAGTGGCCCATTACATCATTTTAAAAGAGCAAGCTTGTAGAAATAAATGCAAATTCATTTCATCTCAAACTTGGAAAATCATTAGTATATCAAAGAGACATAGAAGGTATTTTCTTTTACTTATCCCAGACAAGTTGTTTTACATAATGTGACTTTTTTTCCCCAAAGGACAAGTTTACTTATTTACTTTTGAAATGGCTAGAGAAGCATTCGAGTCGGAGTTGTGATCTGATGGAAAAGGGATGATGTCTGCAAGATACCTTACAATAAATGTGATCAAAATCAAAAAATTCTGCATTAAATAGAAACTCAAAGGATGAAAAGGAGATCTTTGAAAAAACTACATGCAGAACAACAAGGAAAGAAGAGGTTTGTTTATTAGGGTAGAAGTGATGTTATCATTAGCCAGAAGGTAAAGTTGCTATCTTGCTTTCGTCTTTTTCCAGAAGAGAAATAGCCTTCAAATTGGACATTGTACAACACAATTTTTTTCAGAGCAAGGACGTTTTTCTGAGTCTAACATTTGCAAGATACTATTGTAGAAAGGAATAGTGGGCACCGTAACTTGATTACCTTTCTGAGTAGGAACGAGAAAGAGTAAAGAGAAGGGAACATCATACATAAAGCAAGGTTTATGAACTCAAATGCCCATGGAGGAAGGTGGTGAAGGGTGGCTGTTATGCAACATAAATTAAGTCATCCAGGTGTTTGGAAAACCCTTTCTCCTAGTTTTTTTCTCTGAATCATAGTACCATACTGCTATTATCCCCTTGCTTTTGAGAGGTATATTGGCTCCTAACTCTGTAATACATAAAGCAACAGATAGTAAATGGCAATGATGAGCATACAGTCTCAGCCTTTAAAAAAATAAAAATAAAAAGGATATTTGGATATCATGGCAAACTGGAGAATATGTTCTTTTTCTAATAGAGGCAGTTCAGGTACTTATCACCACTTAAGTATGTGGCCCAGGATCTGCCCTGTCTTCCAGCCTTGCAAGAGAAAGTGGAAATCCAGTTTTAATGAGGAATCTCATACTTTTTTAAAATATTATCATTTGTTTTTTTTAATACATATTTTGATGAAGATAAATATTTAAGTGTATTTGTTTATTTGTATGTTTGTTTATATCACAGAATAGGTCAACACTGAGCACACCAAATAACATCTCTGTGGACCAGATAATTTCTACAGGCATTTGTCACCACTGGGTTTGTACAACTAAAGGGGGCGGGGGATATTCTGAAATAAAGGCTGCCTATTGACCTGGCTCCAAAGATCTGACAACTATCCACTTGGAAAATTTCTAGAATGCCTGGATAATGAAGACTTGCTCCTTAAGTAGTACAAAGAAATACAATAGTTGGATTAATAAGAAGCCTAATTCTTCCCCCTTTTCCTGAATTTGTTCAGCTTTTACATAATCACTTAAACCTATTCAGTAAAGAATAATTTAAATATTATTGGGGATCTAGTGTGCTTCCACGTTGGAGAAAGGCAAATGAGACAGGATGTAGAATATGGTACAACCTCTGTCCTTGGTCATGAAAAGGCATTAGCGGTAACCACTTGGTAGACTTCTAAGCTCTAAGGAGTATAATTTGAACGGTGGCTCAGCTGAAGATACATCTTTTCTTAGATTTTCCACTCTCAAGAATATATCTGGGGAGAAATAAAATATCACAGGGTAGAATTGCTCTCAAGAACACTATCGGATCTTACCATTCACACTACTCTGAGATGCTTATGTGCATCTCCTTTGGTCCTCTGAATGGTTAAAGCCATCCATAGCATGGCTTAACATGGCTTAATAAATTGCTTCCAATGACACTGCAAGGAACTGACATCCATATATCCCTTAGTGTTACTGATACATCAACCCAGCAGGATCATTCCTGGTAAAGATATTACCTTTTAAAATTGTATACTGGATAATGCAAAATAACATCAAAAGAGGTAGCATATATGCCAATAAAATGGACAACCTGGAAGAAATGCACAAATTCTTAGAAAAGCACAACCTTCTGAGACTGAACCAGGAAGAGATAGAAAATATAAACAGACCAATCACAAGCACTGAAATTGAAACTGTGATTAAAAATCTTCCAACAAACAAAAGCCAATGACCAGATGGCTTCACAGGTGAATTCTATCAAACATTTAGAAAAGAGCTAACACCTATACTTCTCAAACTCTTCCAAAATATAGCAGAGGGTGGAACACTCCCAAACTCATTCTATGAGGTCACCATCACCTTGATACCAAAATCAGACAAACATGTCACAAAGAAAGAAAACTACAGGCCAATATCACTGATGAACATAGATGCAAAAATCCTCAACGAAATACTAGCAAAGTGAATCCAAGAACACATTAAAAGGATCATACACCATGAAAAAGTGGGATTTATCCCAGGAATGCAAAGATTCTTCAATATATGCAAATCAATCAATGTGATAAACCATATTAACAAACTGAAGGAGAAAAAACATATGATCATCTCAATAGATGCAGAAAAAGCTTTTGACAAAATTCAATACCCATTTATAATAAAAACCCTCCAGAAAGTAGGCATAGAGGGAACTTACCTCAACGTAAAAAAGGCCATATATGACAAACCCACAGCCAACATCGTTCTCAAAGGGGAAAAACTGAAATCATTTCCACTAAGATCAGGAACAAGACAAGGATGTCCACTCTCACCACTATTATTCAACATAGGTTTGGAAGTTTTAGCCACAGCCATCAGACAAGAAGAAGAAATAAAAGGAATTGAAACTGGAAAAGAACCAGTACAACTGTCACTGTTTGAAGATGACATGATACTATACATAAAGAATCCTAAAGATGCTACCAGAAAACTACTAGAGCTAATCAATGAATTTGGTAAAGTAGCAGGATAGAAAATTAATGCACAGAAATCTCTGGCATTCCTATACACTAATGATGAAAAATCTGAAAGAGAAATTAAGGAAACACTCCCATTTACCATTGCAAGAAAAATAATAAAATACCTAGGAATAAACCTACCTAAAGAGACAAAAGACCTGTATGCAGAAAACTGTAAGACACTGATGAGAAATTAAAGACGATACAAACAGATGGAGAGAGATACCATGTTCTTGGATTGGAAGAATCAACATTGTGAAAATGGCTACACTACCCAAAGCAGTTGACTGATTCAGTGCAATC
The DNA here is from genome assembly GCF_039906515.1 of Pseudorca crassidens. Lineage (NCBI taxonomy): Eukaryota > Metazoa > Chordata > Mammalia > Artiodactyla > Delphinidae > Pseudorca > Pseudorca crassidens. The sequence goes on along the minus strand of NC_090297.1, from coordinate 70,304,155 downwards.
CCTATCAAAATACCACTGACATTTTTCACAGAACTAGAACAAAAAAATTCACAATTTGTATGGAAACACAAAAGACCCTGAATAGCCAAAGCAATCTTCAGAAAGAAAAAGGAAGCTGGAGGGATCAGACTATACTACAAAGCTACAGTAATCAAGACAGTATGGTGCTGGCACAAAAACAGAAATATAGATAAATGGAACAGGATAGAAAGCCCAGAGATAAACCCACGAATATATGGTTACCTTATTTTTGATAAAGGAGGCAAGCATAAACAGTGAAGAAAAGGCAGCCTCTTCAATAAGTGGTGCTGGGAAAACTGGACTACATGTAAAAAAATGAAATTAGAACACTCCCTAACACCATACAAAAAATAAACCACCAAATGGCTTAAAGACCTAAATGTAAGGCCAGACACTATCAAACTCTTAGAGGAAAACATAGACAGAGCACTCTATGACATAAATCACAGCAAGATCATTTTTGCCCCACTCCCTAGAGAAATGGAAATAAAAACAAAATAAATAAATGGGACCTAATGAAACTTCAAAGCTTTTGCACAGCAAAGGAAACTGTAAACAAGACAAAAAGGCAAGTCTCCGAATGGGAGAAAATATTTGCAGGTGAAGTAACTGACAAAGGATTAATCTCCAAAATTTACAAGCAGCCCATGCAGCACAATATCAAAAAAAACAACCCAATCCAAAAACGGACAGAAGACCTAAATAGACATTTCTCCAAAGAAGATATACAGATTGCCACAAACACATGAAAGTATGCTCAACATCACTAATCATTAGAGAAATGCAAATCAAAACTACAATGAGATATCATCTCACACCAGTCAGAGTGGCCAACATCAAAAAATCTACAAACAGTAAATGCTGGAGAGGGTGTGGAGTAAAGGGCACCCTCTTGCACTGTTGGTGGGAAAGTAAACTGATACAGCCACTATGGAGAATAATATGGAGTTTCCTTAAAAAACTAAAAATAGAACTGCCATACGACCCAGCAATCCCACTACTGGGCATATACCCTGAGAAAACCATAATTCAAAAAGTCATGTACCACAATGTTCGTTGCAGCTCTATTTACAATAGCCAGGAGATGGAAGCAACCTAAGTGTCCATCGATGGATGAATGGATAAAGAAGATGTGGCACATATATACAATGGAATATTACTCAGCCATAAAAAGAAACAAAATTGAGTTATTTGTAGTGAGGTGGATGGATCTAGAGACTGTCATACAGAGTGAAGTAAGTCAGAAAGAGAAAAATACCGTATGCTAACACATATATATGGAATCTAAAAATAAATAAATAAATAATGGTTCTGAAGAATCTAGGGTCAGGACAGGAATAAAGACACAGATGTTGAGAATGGACTTGAGGACACAGGGAGGGGGAAGGGTAAACTGGGACAAAGTGAGAGAATGGCTTGGACATATATACACTACCAAATGTAAAATAGATTGCTAGTGGGAAGGAGCCACATAGCACAGAGAGATCTGCTCGGTGCTTTGTGACCACCTAGAGGGGTGGGATAGGGAGACGCAAGAAAGAGGGGATATGGGGATATATATATACGTATAGCTGATTCACTTTGTTATACAGCGGAAATTAACACAACAGTGTAAAGCAATTATACTCCAGTAAAGATGTAAAAAAAAAAAAAAAAAACTGTCTCAAAGTATAAATAAAAAAAGTAACAGTAATCCCATTTATGGTGACCAACACTAGGTATTATCCATATTTTAAATATTTTCCAATTTATGCATTAAAAAATGGCATTTCATTTTTAAAAAAACTTCCAGTGAGTTTGAGCATTTTTTTCCATATAAAATTGATTATTACAGACAGCTTGTAAGAATTAAAAAAATAATATAGTGACCACTAGGAATCAATGAATCCTCCCTTAAGTTTTGTGATAAGATTACTAATTTACAATATCAAGAAAATGAACAATGTTTCCCTGCATTTAACAATTTTTTGCAGTATCTATGTTCACTTTAATGGTAATGGTATGTGATTTGAATGATAACATAGTTCACTGAATAGGCAGCTGTTAGTGAAAAACAAACAACCCATATCCTAGTGATCATTAGAGCTACGCAAAATAGCAATACTGCTAATTTGGCATTTTTATTACACAGTGTGAGAGAAAGTGTTCAATGTTTATTTTAAAATATTTTTAAGATATTCAACACGTTTTCCATATAAAAAGTAAGCATTAAAATATAATGTAAAACAATAAATATTAAATGGTGCATCCTCCTTTAAAATAATTTTAGCATATAATTAACAGAAACTAAAGTATTATTAAAAAGAAACTAAACCCTTTATAAACAGAAAATTTAAGTAGCCATGAAAAATTGAAAAAAAATTAAATATTATTTAACCTTATTTTAGAAGTCTTTTTCATTTCACTAAGTGCATCTATGGTATTATCATTGAATCCCAAGTATATGTTTGTGTACATTTTTGATGCTGCAGATAAATTGTTTCCAAATCTATTCTTGCCTGGGGAATGTTGAAGGGATATTTATAAGCTAACTCCAAATAGTTTCTACTGATTTCTTTATCTTCAAATAATCCCATCTCTTATTTGATACACTGAAAAATCTTTTTGAAAAAGCCTTTTGCTTTTTTTGGCAGGAATGGATGTGTACTGTAGGTGTGGTTTCAAAGAAACCATTTCTAGTCCAGCCTTCTTTAGTGTCATGATGTATATGTGAAAATTCTGATGCAGAGCTACCTGTGTCATTTTCAAGACTGTCATGTTCATATTTCACTTGTTTAGGTAGCTTTGAAACACAGTAAAAACTATACTTGGCACATAAACTGCTTTGTTTGTCATTTTCTTCCTCTTCTTGAGGATTTTGAGGTATAGAATAACTCCTCTACTCAATAAAAAAAAATAATGCAGTGTATAAATCTCTAACAATGTCTTAGAGATTCTTAGGATTTTAAAAAATCAGTTTTTTTACACTTGTATCTACAAATATCATCTTCAGTGCTTTTGAGTAGCTGGATTCTCTACTGGTAGGTGGGTGTAACACTGCACAGAAGCCTTAATTTTGAGAATGCTTTGTTCTGTCCTGGTGAACATTAAAAGAACATCAGGCTTTTATACAAGAACATTGAATTCTGTTGTTAAAAGTTGTGATGACCCAAGCCTGGGAAAGAGAGCAAATATATTTAGTGTTTCTTTTTTTTTGAATTTAATTTATTTTTTTTATATAGCAGGTTCTTATTAGTTATCCATTTTATACATATTAGTGTATATATGTCAGTCCCTATCTCCCAATTCATCACACCACCACCCTCCCCCCGCCGCTTTCTCCCCTTGGTGTCCAAACATTTGTTCTCTACATCTGTGTCTCAATTTCTGCCCTGCAAACCAGGTCATCTATACCATTTTTCTAGGTTCCACATATATGCATTAATATATGATACTTGTTTTTCTCTTTCTGACTTACTTCACTCTGTATGACAGTTTCTGAAATGAGATTAAATGCAATCTGTCTAGGTTAGACTTTAAATCCCAAACCAAAGGGAAACAGGATAAGCTTAGCTGTAAATAATCACTTGAGTTTAAATATTAGTTTCATGAATGCATAATGGTGTCATCAATTGACATTAAAAATACCGAGAGATACAAATGGATAAGACTAATCCAACAACTATTTAGTTACTGGAATATCATGGCCAATTGTAAAGAATCCCTTTGTATTTTTCACTGATCAGATTACATCACTTTGTTTTATGTTGTAATTGCTGACCCAAAATACACCAGACTGGCAACTTCCTGGACAGCCAGTCTATGAGAGGTGTTAAAAATCAATCCTTTGGAAATAGCCAGAAATATGGTTCTAGTTAACTCTGGTTTGCACCAGCAACTGCTAACATAACTGTCAAAGAGGAAAATGATACAGTGCCAGAGCATGTAAGACATCTCTTATTTGAATCTGAACATGTGACAGGAAAAAAGAAATATTATTTATAATCTCCCATTGCTTTCTAAGACTGGTGAGTTGTACTAACTCTGGTCTTTTGTTTGAGCATTCACCCACAGAATCATCGTCTTCATCCTAATGGTCTCTGGCACTCTTAAAAACAGTAGTGGGGTGCAGTGTAGGGTGTTGGAAATTGAAGCAAAACAGAACTAAATTAGTTTGACAAAAAAAAAGGGGAGAGGGATTTGGGAGGTAAGAGATATGAATGAAAAATCAGAGGTAGAGAAAGACAGGCATTAGCTTAGAAAGTTGAATAAAGTAGGAGAGAGAGAGGAAAACTGGTATCAGCAAGGCTGAGAGAAGACTTGTCTGACTGGGCAACTGCGCAGGAAATACTGTGATGTGTTCAGGTTATATTCTTTTTCGTTTCAACAAATCTTTGAATCATTAAACACCACTCTTTAGTGAGTGGAGGTTACTTTGGGGAGAGCTCAAAGAAAAGGGCAAGGGGACCACTGACATTATTTCCAAATATCAAGAAAAGTGATATATAACTTATACTAATTAATAATGTTTCTCCCTATCTCACAAAGTAAATATTAGCTAATACTTTTAAAATATCAGAGAGATGACAAATAATAGGTGTGCCTGGAGCAACTTGTTCTGATGGTGACACGGCAACAGGTAGAATATTGATAAGCTAAAACACTCTTAAAAGAAGGCTACCCCACTAGTAGAGGGTCTTAAAATCATGATAGGTAAGGGAATGAAGCAAAACACTTCCTGGTCTGAGGTTAAAAACTGGAAGCTTTATATTCAGGGAAAGCACAGGTTCCGTGCTGGCTTTGTGTCACCTTGAATATCTGTAGAAGATAGAACTGGGGCCAGTGGAGGTCAGTGGTGGGAAAGTGAGACTGGTTTTAATATAAGAAAGAACTTTCTATTGGGATATGGCCAACAATAGAAGTTACTTTGGGAGATCACTGAAATCATTCAGGTAAATATTGGGTATTGATTCCTTGATTGTTATATTAGACCCATCTGGCCCACAGAGCCTCATGGTACAGTTAGAATCCTATGTTTATAACCTTTAGTTTTCCTTTCATCAAATAGTGAATTTGATCAATTCCTTCAAACTGTGGTTCAATTAAGAGAAAATAAATCATGCATTATTGGGTTCTATAAAGGAAAAAAATTCTTATGTGTCAACCAGTTATCTTAGCACCATTTTGATAATGAAGCATTTCCAATATTTAATTGCTTACATGATTTGAACACATAACTCATAACAAAACAGAAATGAAATATGATCTAATTAACTATTCACCAGCAAGCATAACTAAGAAGAAGGAACCAAAAATTTTATTTTGAAATATAACTTCAGAGTTTTGAAGATCAAGTTTATTCTTAGAAAGGATGTAAGGGAAAAATAGCATGAGAGAAAGTAAGAGATAAAGAGGAGAGAGGAAAGAGAAGAAAGGGAAAGGAGAGGGAAGAGATAAAGAGAGAAAGGAAGAGGATGGGGCAGAGTCAAGTGTGAATATGTGTTCAACTTCTCACTCCAATGCCTTTCAGCAGGAGGACTGGAAGAGCAGTGAGAAAAAAAAAAAGATTTATTTTTTAAACATGTGCAATTATGGAGAAAAGGAAGAGGATGGGGCAGAGTCAAGTGTGAATATGTGTTCAACTTCTCACTCCAATGCCTTTCAGCAGGAGGACTGGAAGAGCAGTGAGAAAAAAAAAAAGATTTATTTTTTAAACATGTGCAATTATGGAGAAAAGACCACGACATGCCAAAATGTTGACAAAAAGCAGCCCCAAAATTCTGGCTAGGAGGATTATGAAACTCCAAAAATACACCAGACTGTGAGAACTACCACCTACATTTGCAATGTTTTACAAGTTAAAAATGTCACAGCGCATAAAAATAGCTTTTTCACCCCTGCGGACTGGTGGTTGGTGGTTTAACTTGAGAAGCAGATTGCTGCTGTAGTTTGAATAGCCTGAATATTCATTCACAGCGCGGAGACAAAATGAAAAATGGCTTTCATCAGACTTTCCTTGTGTCCAGGAAACATATTTAGTCTCCTGTTTCCCTCAGTCTTTTTAGGGAGAAAAAAAAAGAAAAAAAAAAGGGAAATATGTCTGTTTTCAGAAATGATTGTAATCAATCCTCTCAAATCCAAAGTAATTGTGTCAGTTTTTATCATGATTACCTAAAGGTCTTTTCATGTTTTCTGTTTCGTTTCTTTCTTTCTTTTTTTAACTAAGCTGGCTAGGAAAAGTAAAATATGAAACAATGTCACACAATTTCTTAAGAATAGACTGATTCCTAAAATGTACTGTGAAACCTGAACGGGCTTACTTTAAAGGGTTTAGTTTTTCTGTGTTCAGCACAGTAGCTCCCTGTTGAAAAGCTTCCAGCTTTGATCACTTATCCACAAACAAAAAGGGCTCTCTTCCAATCTCCTTGCGTTCTCTCTTCAGAGGGCTCGCGCTTTCTCTTGTGGATCTTCTGCTTCACAGTCCTGGGGCATTAGTAAACACCAAAGGTGTCCCAAACATATGGCTAACCACAAGGTTTCCGTGTGGGGTCTGGCTTTGAGTGTATCTGATGATTACACATTTCAAATACAAACCCAGCTGGTGATTCCCTGAGCCTAGCAGGTTTCCATTTGGCTCCAAATGGTCTGGGAATGGATTTTCCTGTTTGAGGATTACCCATTTCTGTAATGGCCCAGTTTCTGTACCTTTGACCCTTTGTCACCTCCAGATCCTGGGGACCAAACTGCAATGACAGTTCATTCCACTGTTTAGGAGCTGCAGCAGCCCAGCTGAGGCCAGGTGGGCCTGCAGGAGCAGGTGAAAATGACCTATTATTAGAAACAGAAACATATTTTTAAATAGGCTTATATGTTCAATGCGCCACTGAAGGTTTTTATTTCCTTCTTGAACTTTTTTTTTTAACTTGTGGTTTTCCTTTTAACCCTGATGTTGGTTCACATAATCATAAAATTATTGATAGTGGAGAGTTGAAGGACTCATTTTTTATTTTGCATTTTATCAGAGGGAAAAGCTAAGAAACTCTTTGAAGGCTGTAAAACATCTGGGGTCCCATAAATGTTTCCACACAGTGTAACTTGGTAACAAGTTATCTTTCTTTATCCCTCTTTTTTTCTCCCTATCAAAACAGATGCCCTAAGAGTAGATTGTGTCCCTCTTATTTGCCTCATAGACCTTTCTAATTTTAATACATAGATCCTATTACAATTGTAATTATTAGGTGTGCAATAATGAGCAGGGGTTATCTGTTTAAAATTTGTCTTCTCCACTGAGCAACACTTTAAGTGTTGGTGTCAGTTTAAGGGATGGTGTCAGTTGTGTCTTATGTGTATTAGTTGCTAGCAGCATCCTGGTTATGTTGAAAGCACTCAATAAGTATTTGATGAATGAGAAAATGATTGAATATATGAATGAATGAATAAAAACCTCAGTAACCTTTTCCTTAACTTTCTAAATTATGACAAGGCATATTTTCAAGTGACTTTCTGGATCAATTCAATAAATCTTTCTTACTTAACGTAACTCGGTTGGGCAATCCACATTGGAAAACCAAGAGACCTCAGATCTTGCTCCTCTCTGAGTTCCTTCTTTTCCTTTAACTTTCGTAGCTCTGAGTAAGCACAAAAAAAGGGAAAACTGAAAGGAAATGGCAGTGGCAATTAGGAGAAGAGCCTCAGGGTTTGGAGAGAGGAAAGTGAGCAGAGGTGGCTTTCAAGGTTGAAAAGTCAGGCTTGGCTTTAAAGAAGTTGGAACTGGTTGAAGTGTAGACCTTTAAATCTCCCCATTTGCAACAGAAGTCTCCTCTCTGTGGGACTTTTCCTTTCTACAAAGCTCTCTATCTAAACCTTCAGCTTCAATAATTGTCTGGGTACCTTCCTAAAAAAGCAATTCATCCTCTGGGTTATTGTTCCCACCTTCAGAACATCTCTGCTCTGTGTCTGAATACCGAAAGGCCTTACTCTTTCTAGAAGGCATAGAGAGCATAGAGAAAAGAACTTAGGCTCTAGAATCTGAGCATCTGAATTTGAGTCTCTGCTTATTGGTAATTACCTCATTTTTCTTGCCTCCCTTTTCACATCTGAATGCCCACCCAGTCCACTTTTTTTTTTTTTTTTTTGGTGGAGATAAGGTACTGAAATATTTCATAAATCTCTGTACAAATCTGTTTTTCCTCCTCCTCCTAATAAGTCACTTGATAAATAAATATGCCCTAAAATATTACTGGATGGCTATGCTTTATTCCATCCATAATCTTCTAAGGCTTAAAAGCTTTGCCAAGTTATTTTTAACAAAAAACAACAAAAGCTGCTGTTTACTAAGTGCCAACTGTGGCTAGGTGATTGAAATAGCATTAATTACATTTGAATAATTGTTTTCTATTTTATAGATTTGGAAACTGAAACTAGTAGGTCATGTGGCTGCATTTCAAACCTAGATCTGAGTATAAACATCATCTTCTTAAATCCTCATCCAAAAAGAATTCTCACTATTTTTTTAAGAAATTCATTGGTTTAAAAATTTTAGATACTTTAACAGTCTTGTGGGGTAAAACAGTAAAAGACATATAAGTCTTGTGGACAGGCTTCCAAAATGTTTTTAACCTTAGAATTGTATTTAAAAAACTGCACATATGAACAAAATTTGCATATAATTTCATGGGCTTTATGAACTGATTTAAGCCAATCCATGGATTTTTGGCTTAATAACCCTTGCATTAAGGTATTCTGAGCCCCATGACATAAAATTCCTTTATATTACGCAGCTAGCTTGAGGCTCCCAGGTCAGATGGAAGGCAGCTCATTGCGGCTCATGTACAGCTAACCAGGATTTTTCATCAGCAGTACTGTTGACATTTTGAAGCTGTATGATTCTTTGTTGAGTCTGTTTTCTGCATTGTAAGTTACCAGCATCCATGTCCCCTCCACCCACTAGATGCCAGTAATTACTGACCCTCTCTTGTAAGACTATAGATGTCTCCAGAGTTGCCTAATTTCTCCTGGGGGAAAAATCTCCCCCAGTTGCAAACCACTGAACTTAAACCTGGGTATCAAGGCAGTATGATTAAGCAGGAATCACCCACCATTGACATTTGGAGTTTCTGGATTTATGAATGTTTCTGTTTACTGAACCTTTAAGGCTTAACTTGCCAGAGGTGTGGGTCCTTGGAACTGCCAATTTGATTAGTTTTATTTTTCTCTCCAGTGGCAGACTAGGTAAGGACTAGTGAGGGCTTAGGTACAACCATGCTCACAACTACTTCTAGCTAACATTTCACCATTCAGAGATCCATTTTAGTTAGCAAACTCATTTTTAGAATGTAACCCCCTCCCCAGGGGAAGATTAAACCATATTGCACCTAACTATGATTTTCCTAACTAGGCCTTGAAAAAAATTTTTTCTTTGAAAGCACTAGTTTTAGTTCAAACCATGAAGGTAAAAGTTAGATGTGTTGTATTCTAGAACCTAAGGTCTTTGTGTTTCTGATGCAATGGGATGTGGAAGGCCACTGAAGTGGACATTGCTGATTTTGCAATTGTGCGTAGTATACTGCCTAAAGGAATGACTGATAGGAGGATAGTAGTGATTAGTTCCAGCATCTCTGTCCCGCCCCCCCCCCCCCCCCCCCCCCGCTTCTGCTTTCTATTCCTTCTAAGTAGAGAAGGCAGGGATGCCGTGGACAGGGGAGAATGGGAGTGTGTAGCAGAAATAACTAAACATGTTGTATGAATTAATCTCATTTACTTCTTACCTCAAAACTTGAAGTAAAATTCTCATTTTGCAGTTGAGAACACAGAGTCTTAGAGATGTTAAAGAACCAGACTAATTTCAAACATTCATTCATCGTTAGAATCAGGATCTGAGCTGAGGTCTGATGCCGTAGCTCCTGCTTTTCTCCTTGTTTCCTCTCTCTCCCTCCCTATTTTTGTCCCTCCTCTTCTCTCTCCATTTTCCCCCTCTCGCCCTCCTTTTTCACCTCTTCTTCCTCCTCCTTTTGTTCCTTCCTTGGCAGTCTTTTTTTTTTTTTTTTTTTTTTTTTTGTGATACGCGGGCCTCTCACTGTTGTGGCCTCTCCTGTTGCGGAGCACAGGCTCCGGACGCGCAGGATCAGTGGCCATGGCTCATGGGTCCAGCCGTTCTGTGGCATGTGGGATCTTCCTGGACCGGGGCACGAACCCGTGTCCCCTGCGTCGGCAGGCAGACTCTCAACCACTGCGCCACCAGGGAAGCCCCCTTGGCAGTCTTTTTGAAGGTAATATTTGATAAATAAAAATACAAATTTATATATAAAATATAATAAAGCCCCACGAACCACTACTCAATAATTAAGGCATTGTCAAGGTAATCGTTACTACTTCCCTTTTTCTACCTCTCCTCTAGAGATGCTATTGTTTTAATTTAGTGCTTATCATTGCCTTGCCTTAAAATATATATTTTTTTAATATATCAAAACCAGCTAGAAACCTTGGGCAGAAACTATTCAAACACATAGGTAGGTTAAATAGAATCACCAACTTTTTTAAGTGAAATTTGTTCAGCCCTAAATTTCCCATCCTCAAGCATGTACCAGAAAATGTCATACAATATGATATCATTTTTTTTAAAGTTCACAAATAAGAAAACTCGATATTGTGTTCCTAGGAGTCATCCAGGCTTAACATGCAGCTAAAGGTCATTTCATTGTTACTTCTCTAAAACACACTGGCCTTTGAATATGCCATGTTAATTTTTCCCATCCATGAGCACTTGTGTGTATGTTTCTTGGCTCAAGAAATCTGTATCTAGGTATATTTTCTAGTGTGCAGAGCATCAAACTAGAAGTAGTATTGATGGGTTACAGAGTATGAGAACATGAAACTCTACATGATGCTGCCAAACTGTTTTCCACGAGAACTTTTTAAATTTATACTCCCACCAAGAACGTCTAAGACTCTGTATTGATGTGCATCCTCTCCTCCATTTAATGTTTCATACACTTTGCCAATATAGTGGGTGTGCAGTGATATCTCATGATGCTCTTAGTTTGGATTTTTCTGATTGCAAATGAAGTTGAACATCTTTTCATACACTTATTTGCCATTTGAGATCACTTTTCTGTGAAAGCACTGCCAATAGTTCCAGCCATTGATACTTTTATTCTTTTTTCTTATTGATTAGTAAAACATTTTGGATTGTAATACTTCGTCTGATTTATATTTTACAAATATCTTATCCCAGTATGTGGCTTTTTTTCAGTTTTCAGTAGTGGCCATGAATTCTGCTTCTCATACTACATCTTACCTTCTCAGGAAGAACAGCACTTTTGTTCAAATTCATCATGTCTAATTGTTTTTCTCTATCCTTAACAATTTTAGAGCACTGATTAGTGTATTTCTATTTGGGGTTTTTTCTTACCTTCATTTGTACTCAGTTGTAATCTATAGTAAGTACAGAAATGATTTCACTTTATCAGGGAGTTGGAAACAAAGATGAGCTGGAAATATGTGCATTTCAGGGAATGAAAAGTAGGAGGTGGGGGCCAGAGTCCTTGGTTTATAGAGCCAGATGGTAACAACTGGACAGTTAATTTTTAGAGGCAAGACCAGGTGTAGGAGGTAGAAATTGGTCTCTTTTGTCAAATGCAATACACAATAGGTAAGTTGTTTGCTCCTGGTTCTATAACTCCTTGTTTCAGAGACCAAGTCAACTGGATTTATCTCCTTCAAATCTATGTTTAACTCTCCCCACAGTGTTGGAATTCTAATAATTCAAAATTGATTAGAGTTAGTAAACAAAATCCCCAGGTAACCAGTTTTTGTGGCCTTTGCTTACTTACTTCCAAATGCCAAGTCTGAGGAGAAGAGTCTGTTTAATTTACACCTTAGGAATAGGAGCTTTACTTGGGGCTTGAAGAATTCCACTTAAATGGAATTCCACTGAAATGTGTGAGTGACATCTGGGAAGGAAAGAAGAAGCAATATTTTATAATCCTAACCAGACAGAAGACTTGGGCTATAGCTACTGTTTATTGAAGAAGTGGAGGCATATATGTCTTCCTTGAAATTTGAAAAAGTGTCTGTTCTGGCCAACTTTTCCTGTTATTTCAGATTAGGATAGGAATACTTTAATTGACTGGGTAAAATAAAAGTGATTATAGTTATTTACATGCCTGCTTAACATTTATCTAATAACCATGTAGCAGAAAAATGAGTTTTCGATATTGTTAAACATGCATCAAATTATCTTCTTGTCTGTTTCATTTTGTTATGATATTAACGTGTGAGCAGTATATTTGGGTTTTAGATGAGCCCAGTGATATGGGTGAATGGCCCACAGGCAGTGCAGCAGGGTAAAAAATATATATATATATATTAGATTTGGGGAGAAAATGTTAAACTGCAAGGTCAGGAAGAACTGGATTGCAAACCAGTCTGTAACAATCTCCAGCTTTGTGAGTAGGGACAACTTAGTCTTTTGAGAGTCACTTCCATAGTGTTTAAAATGGGTCTAGCATGTAGCTTCCAGTGGTGCTGTGGAGCTAAGGAGAGATTTGTATGTAAAGTATGACATCAAGTAGATGCTCAAAAAGCTAATTATAATTTATTTATTACTGATTTCCTTATTTTTAATCTAAATATTTAGGTTCTGTTAAGGTTTTTTCCTTCATTAAATAAAGCAGTAACCATCTAATTCTCCTGCCCTGATTATGAGAATGAGGCGTTTTTCAGGTGAACTTGTAGACCCTTTTGAAGCCAGGATAGGATTATAGCTCTTTAAGATGTAAAGTAACATTTTTTTTTCTTTCGCTAATCTCTGTGGGAAAGATTACTGAGAGTGTGTGCTGAGGAAAAAGAAAGCAGTTTTTAATAGATCCTTTAAGGTTTACAGAAATGACTGATGATTGTTTAATTGCTGAATCTTAGAGAATTAGCTAGAATATAATGCAATCAATCATTTAACCAACATTTGTTGAAATACCATGGGAAGAGCATGGGCTTTAGAATCAGATAGGACTGGGTTTGAATCCTGGCTCTGTTATTTTCTGTTTGTTCAAACTTGAACATATTATTTTACCCTTTGAGAGTAAAATACATTTCCTTGTTTATGACATGGAACCTACTGGGAATTTTAAAAATAATGCATGTGAAAGTCATAGTATAAAACTTGAAAAAATGTAGGCTCTTGATTATATGGTAGATACCATGAGAATAATAATGATGGTAATTGGTTAAATGTGGAAGTATAATATCACAAAGATAAATAAAAGACAAGTTTTCCTCAAGCAATTCGAGATATTATTCTGGTAAAGAAATAGTCAAAGTATAATTGGAGATATGCTAGAATAAGCCTATCTATCTATGTACAGAATGTTGTAAATTCATGGGGGAGAGAGTTATAAACTGATGAATTCGGTATAAAATAATGGTAATTTGATGGACAGAAGAAAGTAAAAATATTATTGGCAGTGGAATTACATTTTTAAAGGCAATAAGGCAAGGAATGGTAACTATAGGAAACAGCAAGCCACATAATATGGTTTTGCGTACTCTAACATTTTACCCTCAAAATTTAGTATACGTAAAATTACATGGAATAATTCTTAGGAATGCAGTTATCCATGCATATATACATCCATCCATCCATTTATAGTCTTCTAAATCTAGGTTTACCTCATTCAGTCTAATATGAAAAAATAATTGGTATTTCAGTAATCATGTATAAACTAAGAAATGACTGGAATAAACTTTATTTTATTAAAAGTAGTATTAATTTCTTTCTTTACAGAGGAGCCATAATCGTCATTTTGAATGATTTTGTGATCTTCTAATACATACAGGTATATGGAGGGCAACTAGGAGAAGGTGAAGTCCCCCTGGTTAATCATTCTCTCCTATTTATTTGTTTGTTTTTAACATATAACTCCTCATTTGTATTTCTTCTTCTTTACCTCTCATCTTTCCTCCTTTTAAGGAAGCGTTATATTTACTACACTGATGCTTCTACACAGAGAAATGTTTTCACTAGCATTTCATTTCTATGGGTCATTCCCTTTTGAAATGCAAATATAACTGCAAATGGTCATACATTAAAGATTCATTACCAATTCATACCTAGGTTGGATGAATTTATAAAATCCTTTTCTGTAGGCTATCCAGATAAAGCAGCTCCCTACATGTGGTGTGTTAAGGACCAAGAGAAAAAAAAAAAATGGTAAAAGAGGGTCTAGAGTTGCTCTTTGTCAAGGAAGGGGTGACAATTCTGCTAGTACTCTGTATAGGGTTCTAGTGTGATTACCACTAGAAACCACGATGGACATTAAACATATTAAAAATATACCAACCTTCCTAGTTAGGGAAAAGCAAATTGAAATAATAGCATGCCATTTTATAAAAATAAAGCAAAAACACATCAGATAAGAAAAGTTAGCAGTATTAATGTATTTCCAGCGCTGTTTAGAGGAACATTAGAAATGCTTGCTTAAATAGAGCTCGTGGGAATGTAGTGTAGGGGAGAAAAATTCTTCCTTTACGCTTTTTGGTTCACTTGCTTGGACTATTAATTAAATTGACATAAAACAGAGTAACAGGAGAAAAACAAATTTAATTACATATGTACGGGAGTCTCATAAGAATATGAGGCCCGAGGTCAAGTGGGGCAATTGAGGCTTATATGCTATTCTGAGATAAGGAATGGAATGGGGTCCTGGGGCTTCAAAGGGGAAGAAGGTAATTCACAGGACAATGAGAAGAGCAGATGTTTAATAGTTAGATGTTTGCCCTGCTATACAGATAGGTCATTCAGATAAAAATAATCTCTGGTAATAGGTCTCTTTCTCTGAGTCAGGTCCCCTCTCTAAATTCTTTAAGGCAGTTAATGGAAAAGATAAAAGTTTTTGAGTCTGTTAGGTCTTGTTTGCTTTCAGCTCAAAATAATCTACATGCCAAGTGGAATATTTGGGGGTCATGATTCTGCTCCCCTTCAGTAGAATGCTACAAGCATTTTAGAAAGTAACTTACTAACATCTATTAAAATTTAAGTATGAACACATTTGTGAAACAGCATCCCTACATTTAGGAGCTGTTAATGAAAATATAAATCACAAATGTAGAAGATTATATATGTGAAGGTATTTAATACATTAGTGTTTCTGTTGGCTCCCAATCTAGAAGCATGTTGGGAGTCTATTGATAGGAAGTGATTAAAAAGTTAACAGTTGGGCTTCCCTGGTGGCGCAGTGGTTGAGAGTCCGCCTGCGGATGCAGGGGACATGGGTCTGTGCCCCGGCCCGGGAAGATCCCACATGCCACGGAGCGGCTGGGCCGGTGAGCCATGGCTGCTGAGCCTGCGCGTCCGGAGCCTGTGCTCTGCAACAGGAGAGGCCACAACAGTGAGAGACCCGCGTACCACAAAAAAAAAAAAAAAAAAAAAGGTTAACAGTACATGTCCGTGAAGAAATATTAGTCACCTATTAAAAGGATGAGTTGGATCTACATGTATTGACCCAAAGGAATGTCTGTGACATAACTGAAAAGAGCAAGATGTGGAGTTCAGGATATAGAATGTTGTGATCTTTAGATAAACAAGTTCTGGAGAGATAGCTACTAAGCTCTCATAACTTTGGTTACTTCAGAGTAGTGGGGTTGAGAGTATGTCTGTGTACTATTAGTATTTTTATGCAATTGTATATTGCTAAGGTTGATATGAAAAAGTGTAACATAGTATAACACAGAGAATGAGTTTTGGTAAGGAAGGTGAAACCTACTGATGATAGAGTTCAGGATAGCCTGTTACAGATGACACATATATGAAGAGTTAAGACTCAACTGCATGTCAAAAGTTGGCAATTGAATTTGGCACGCTCAATATTTGTTGGCGCCCAGAACTAGAAATACATTTTTGACTAATTTCTTACAATATTTATTTTTCTTTAAAATTAAAGCCTTTCTTACAAAAACAGGGGGTTTTTGCCAAGAAATTTGAAATTTTCAACAGAAATTCTGGGAAGCTAGAAGTCTCTGGGTAATGTATGAGTCACAGGGAAGGAATCTATCACTATCTGGACAAAGCTTTTCTCTGAAAACATAAGCAGGGCAATAGGTCATGGGCAGTCGATTACTTTATTTGTAATGACATAAGTAAATATTAACAGGACTTCTCTCTTCAGAATAATTGATGACTAGTTAAAAAGAAATAATTATACATTTATCATTCAGAGCTTTAAGGGGTCGAGTTTACCCTCTCCTTTTAGTCTTTCACCGTGCCTTTCTCAGAGGTAGATCTTACAGAAAAGGTTTTCTGGGAACTCAAGAAAGTGAGAGGCTTCCTAATAAGGAGTCACATTTTATATTCAGGGAAGAGAAAGATACTGTGCACTGAGAAATTCTCATTTTTATCATTTAATTTAATAGTTAACACTTAAATCAGAATCCTTTCCCACAAAATCTTGATATTAATTTAATCACATTAATTTTTCTTGTTCATCATGTCACACTTTTCCACTCATTTGTATATTCCATTCAGCATATATTTGTGGATCACCATACCTAGGAAAACATATTTGGAATAAAATAAAGGACAATACGTCCCTGTCCTCATGGAACTTGCCTTTTCTCAAAATGCTTATCCAACTAATCTATTTATATATCACGTGGCATCTGCATTCAGACTCAATGACATGACTTCAGAATATCTGCCCTTTATTAATTCACTATATTGTTTCCCTCTAGCTGATATTTTACAGTATTGAACATAATTTTTAATCTGGAATTTTCATGTATTTAATAATGCCTCATTTAATCATTTTATCTGCCTATTTTCTTTTTAAATTCCTGTTTGTTAATGAAGAAACTGAAGCTTTGATGGGTTAAGCATCATTCATTTATTACTTCATTTGAATTATGAGTGCTTACTAAGGCACTGGGCTTGACATTGGGATAATAATTCAATGTAAAAGTTATAGCCCACTAGGGGAAGACAGAAAAGGAAACCAGGAGTTAGATGCTATGATAGAGACAGGGCCAGCTTCATGCATATGCACCGTGTGCAGTCCCACAAGGCCATGTGCTCAGAAGACCCTGTGCTTGGTTTAATATTCTGTTCTCACTGTCTGGAAATTCTTAATTTTATTTTCAAACTTGTATTTTTTATGTGAAGTGTATTAGAACAATGGAGGATGCATGTGAGTATAGGAGATACATGCAATATGCATGTCTGCTGTCATTTCTTGCCTCTCCATTGACATGTAGCATTTATGATGCCCCGAACACAGAATCCTGTGGTGGGTCTATTATGCATGAGAGTTCAAGACTCAGAGAGTACAAGATAACTGTGTTACATCATGACTAAGTAAGTAAGCACACCTAGAGTCCTGCAAAGCCACAGGAACTTGCCTCAGACACAGAAAGGACATCATCTTAGAATGATGTTCTAAGAAACACGAATGATTAAGGGACCTTATCATATTCTTTTTCTCCTGTTACTTCCCTGTGTTAGCCAACCACTTGCTTGAATGTGATGACAAAGAAGTGAAGAGAAAGTAGGGCAACTCATAGTTCCTTCCTCTGTCAGTCCTTCCTTACTCATCAGTAAGATGGAGGTAGAGAATATTAGAAGAATTTGTGTATACCAAAAAGTGTAATAAAACTGAGATTTGTGCAGTGTTTCCATTGTTAAGAACAAAATACACAAGCATGTATAAGCTATAAAATACAAAATGTAATTTCAGTGATTCTACATATGAGTTAAATGCTCCTATATTTTCATTTAAAACTGGCATAGTACAACATAAAGTAGGGTAAAATTTATGCTAATAATTTAAATATTTATATTAAAAAATTAGAATGACAAGTAACAAATTTAAAAAAAATGACAAGTCTAGAGAGAAACAGCATGAAGAAAAGAAAGAAGTCTTGTGTTTTTCTGTCTTTAGTGACAATTTTTTCCAGTTTTGAATGATGGGTCCCACAGTTTTATATTTTACTGAGTCCCACAAGTTATATAACTAGATTTGGATAGAGGAGTAGAAGGTTTAAATTTTCCTGATAACACTCAGTCAGAGCGGCAGAGCTAGTATTCAAGTCTAGACCTAGCTAATTTTAATGCCTTAACCACTATAATATAGTATACATAAGCTTAGCCATGCTCTTACAATGATAATGGATCAGAATGAGGAGGCAGAGAAGAAAGTGGGTCATAGATCATGAAGGAAGATACCTATCTTTCCCCCTTGACAACACTGGTACAAAGCTAACCCTAGAAAAATGGCGTTAGGGACTTCACTTTCACCAATTTACATGTGACTGCTCTAACTGGCCCTGCGGCAAGAGGGAGATCTTTGCATAAAAGTACACTTGTTTCTCAAACTATATCTTACAGGCCATCTTCTCACTCTGTTTGCAAAGAAATCAGGTTCTGGAAGATAACTATGGTTTATACTCTGGATGGATCATCTGTTAATAATCCCCTTATAATAATATATAATATTCCATAAATATATTTATAGAAAACAAATGTATAAAGAAATATTAATAAAGGAAACTTCAAACAGTGGTTTGAACACAAGATATGGAATCTGGAATTCATATGAAAAGTCAGAGAAGAAAGAAAAGAATGCCATTCCAAATGTAACTAGAAGGAAAGTTTAAGTGGCATATAGTTTACTGAAGTGGAATTAAATCAGAATAGAGAGTACATCTTAGTATTCTGTGTTGTTGTTGTTTTGTTTTGTTTTTTTTAAATAGCAACAGTGTTTTTCTTTAATCTCCCCAAATGGTAGCACATTAAAAAGAACAACAGCTCCCATACCATCCTAGATACTATCCCAACATAATCCCCTGGGTACACAACTTCTAGATATTAAAGTTGTGCAACTTTTGACAAGTCTAATTACATTTTATTAATAAAATAAATAAATACTTAAATATTAAATAAATAAAATAAATAAAATGAAATAAAGTACATATTATTAGTTTTAATAAGCTAAGGTACATGATACGGAGTTTGAAATACTCAATGTATACCTGGGTTATTTTCATATTAATTATTTTTGAAAGAGAATTAACCACTCAGGTAAAGAATACAAAGAAAGCTATATATAGTTAGGAATGAAAATAGAAAATGTATGTAATATCATTTTACTTCTTGAATGGCTGAAAGATTTAAAAATGGTTTGTGGGCTTCCCTGGTGGCGCAGTGGTTGAGAGTCCACCTGCCGATGCAGGGGAAACGGGTTTGTGCCCCGGTCCAGGAAGATCCCACATGCCGCGGAGCGGCTGGGCCCGTGAGCCATGGACGCTGAGCCTGCGCGTCCGGAGCCTGTGCTCCGCAACGGGAGAGGCCACAACAGTGAGAGGCCCGTGTACCGCAAAAAAAAAAAAAAAATAATAATAATAATAAAAAAGCTAATCTTAAAAAAAAAAAAAAAAATGGTGTGTGCACTGAATTAGGAAGCAAAACACCAAATCCCGAAACTTTGCTTTTTGAAGTCATTTATTTTAAATAGGTATATTAGATTGGTAGATTAGAGGGAAGCTAGAGATTTAGCAATATCTCACATATTGTTTCCTAAATATGACAGAGAAGTATGAGCTTGTTAATAAAACAAATGGTTGATTTAGTAAGTGCTTAAACTGTACTCCCAGGGGACTGATGAATAAATAGATGTCAACCATTAGAACGTCAGTGGTGTGCCAAGACTGCTGTCTGCAGACACTGCTGACATGCTACTGAGCAGTTTTAGTATATGACAGTCAAGGCTGAAAGAGATCTCAACAGGCTGAAAGAATGGAATTAAATTAATGAGATAAAATCCTAGAGGGATAATTGTAAAGTCTGGTGACTTGGTTCAAAATATTTATTGTGTAAGTATAGGATAGAAAAAAAATAATGTTCCACATTGTCATACTTAGTGGCTTCACTGAGTGTGAGCCTAATATTTGTCAACAGTGAGTTGTTATGCCAAAAACAGCAATCCAATCAGAGCCTTCATTAATAGTAGGGCGCCTAAAACAAGAGAGGGAATTATCCCAGATCAAAGAACAGTGGGGCTGAGTACACCAGTCACATTACATGGGGAGCATTATACTAAAAACATGTCGAATAAACATTTGAAGAAAATGGGAACATTTTGTCTGTAGAAAGATAGATATTGGGGCTGCATGATAGCTGCCTTAGATATTTAAAGGGATCATGTATGGAAAACAGATAAAATTTGACCCAAGTAGGTATATGACTTCTGAAAGGAAATCAGGGAGAAGCCATTTTTGATCCAATAAAAGGAACACATTAATTGGAACTCTTAAAAAGCAGACTAGCCACTTTTCCAGGCAGTGAATCTACTTGCACTGAAAGTATATAAGAAGGTAGTGGAAATTCAAGTTACCATTGTAAAAGAGTCTTTCACCAAGTGACAGATTGAACTAGATAACCTCTCAGCTTCCTTCCAAGTGGCAACATTATCTCAAGAATCAAATTAAGACCAGGAGTTAGGCACCATGGATGTGAATACACAGCTAATATGGCGGTAGCTTTGCCATAATACAAGTTTTATTACCTAAATATACCATTCAGATATGCCTTTTTTTCCTGCTGTGGTACCTATAAGCTATTATTCACTGTCTGCCATGTATTTTAACTATGAAATATCTATTTGAGAAATATTTTACAAAACTGAATTCACAATAAAAATCTTCTTTACAAAATAATTGAAACATATATACAGACATTCTGATTATGTTTAAACTGTGTTTCCTTTCCAGATATTAGTATCATTTCTCCTTTTTTGTAGTCCTGACATTATTTTACACCACAAAAATATATCTTCTGATTAATATTTTAAAAGTCTATGTACAATTTTACATGTTTAATTGGGAAAATACTAATAAAATAAAGTGCCTTTTCCTACTTTTTTTCTCTTCAGAGTTTGTTAGTGTGCTATGATATTAGACTCTGGTATAAATGCTAAAGCTGACTGGATTTAATCAAAGACCTTTTGTTATTTTCATCTCTTAAAAAAACTCACCAAACAGATATGGTCAAAGATTAGGCAGGCGAGTTTATCTGTTATTTTTCCAGCATCTTTTGCACAGAAAGCTGTATGCTTTAAAAATCAAACAGAGTAGAAAACAAGAATATGATTTATCTTAGTATAAATGTAATTTTGATTTGTAGTATCCAATATTGGAAACTAAAAATCACAGATGTATTGTCACATTGGACCAAATTATAAGGTAAACTTTAATTTTATAAGGTAAATGGGGATGCTAAATCCATCCTCTCTCTAGAGCTCATGCACCAGCTCCAGGCAGATATTTGAATGCTGGCACTAATCCAGGAACAAAAAAGCAAAGCAAAACAAACCAAAAAACAAAAAGTTTATGAAATGGAGTCTATACTATACTTGCTGCTTTATAATTGTAAACCTTAGTAATACATGTGCCTATGTGTGATTACTAAGTTTTATTTTTCTCAGATGACGAGTTACAAGAAATATCTATGCAAGACAGTTAACTCTTTCCAACAGAGGCAGGATATCGAGGCAGCTAGTGGAAGGAAAGCATTTGGCTTGAGGCCTAGTGCTATTGGTAAACCACAGTTTCTTGCACTGCCACTATAATTTAAATTAAGTAGAAGCCAGGCTTATAAACTCACATTATGACCCAAAGTTTATGGCCCTTTTATATCTTCTGGGTTCTGATCACAATGAAACTTTCTCCATCTGAAGCAATTTAATACAGACATTCCTTTGGCAGACTGTAAAACATGAGTTTTCAATCAACCTTTGGGTGTATATTGTGTGTCCAGTTGGAAAATGAAAAAAAGAAACAATGACAACATAAGCATGGAAACATGTGTTGTACTCCTATAAAACAGATTTGCACATGAAAAACTACTAAGAAATCTTCCTAGCCCAATTTTTGTTTTTCTCTTCAGAAGGCAGATGAGCAAAGTTTCAGCTGAACATCTTAGTTTGTAAAGGAGCAGCACTAAAGGTTCAACAATTAGGGCTTCCCTGGTGGTGCAGTGGTTGAGAATCTGCCTGCTAATGCAGGGGACACGGGTTCGAGCCCTGGTCTTGGAGGATCCCACATGCCGCGGAGCAACTAGGCCCGTGAGCCACAACTACTGAGCCTGCGCGTCTGGAGACTGTGCTCCGCAACAAGAGAGGCCGTGATAGTGAGAGGCCCAGCAAAAATAAATTAATTAATTAATAAACTCCTACCCCCAACATCTAAAAAACAAAAAGCTCAACAATTAGAAATGTTCTAGTGCTCAGTCATTTTATATACTGTCTTCCTCTCAGCCCCAACAAGTTTCTCTTTGCAAGTGGAAAATTCCTCTCTTGCTTGTGAGCATAAATCTAAGTAATAACCCGTGAACATTTGGGTTGAATGAAAAACAAGAAAATAGCAAAGTTTTCACCTCATAATTTTATTATAATAGGTAAGCTAAAAATAATGTTTAAGAGATGTTTTAAGAGACTTGTGCCTTTACAATTTTACAGGGAAAAGCAGACTGTTGAAAATAAGTTGCTAATATATGGTGGAGACAGGTGTAGGGTTTGAGCAGAAAGAATTTGACTAAAAAGAAATGTATGTGTTTTATATTTATTGTGTAAACACCTAGAAATATGAATTCATGTTGAAACCCTTGGAAATCTAAGGCATTAAATGTAATGGCTAGTTGGTTTTAGAGTGGTCATATGATAATGCCACCATCAGTTACAGCTTTTCAAATGACATATTTCAAATGACTTGTAACCACTATAGAGGGAATGGAATTGCCAGTCAATTCAACATCCTCCCACCAATTCTTTCCCTATTCTTCTCAAAGTCAGAATGTACGGGGACAGATTGTATTTGTATGGGTCATAAAGATAACAAATTAATCTGAAACTGAAACTGGGAGGCAAAGGCAACAATTATAGTGATTGGAGTACTCATCTGAATCTCAGTGCTCGGGATATTTTTAAAGTGAAGAGTCAATTACTATAGAAAAAAAAATAAAAATGAAGTATTTAATATTGAAAGAAAGGAACCCAACTAAGTTTGTTTAAAGACAACAACAAAAACACCTTAGGCTAGTAACAAATGAACAATGTATCCATTGCCCAGATCAAGAGAAGGTTAACTGATGATGCACAGATAAACTGAGTTGCATTCTGAATTTGGCCTGCTAAATATATTTGTAATCTCTTTGTTCCATTTGTCTTCCAATGTAGCTGCACTGTCACTAGTAGCCTTTGTATACTTTGAGTTGAATAGAATGTGTTCCTAGCTGCACTCAGTGATGCTAGACCCAAACCCAAGGAGACTGATGGAGAGCCCTTGCAGAATGAGTTTGAGTAGAGTGCCCCATTGTGAAACCATTCAGGACTGAGTTATGGCATATTGCTAATATGCCAGCATGGCTCTGGTATTTGTAATTTCAGCTGTATTTAAATAAAAAATAATCTTTTTCATTTCTCTTAAGTAAAAACAAAGCAAAATACCTCATACATTTCTGTTTTCTCAACTTTCTGGAAGAGGAAAATAGGTAGGAAAAAGCAGTAGGTATAGCTAAATGAAAAGCTCCATGAGTTAGGTTTAATGAGCATTTGCCCACAGTGTGTAAGATCTGTAGTATTGTCACTTTAAAAACCCAAGTTATTATACTTGAACATTGTTAGTCTGTGATGTACTTGAGCCTCTTTCCTTAGTTCACCAAATCTTCCTATTAAATATCTTACTCTACATCCTGTCAATTAAAATTGACAGGCTGGTAGCTAAGTATTGAAAATGAATCCTAATTTTCCAACTGTATTGCATGTGTACACTGATTTTCTTTTTAACAAGAAACATTTCCATTTTCACAGTTTCTCTTACTGAGAAATTATCCAAATCCTTTGAAGTTCAAGGTAATTAGCCTTTGCTTTTTCCAGAAAAACTACTGTGATGAAAAATTATAATTTTTCTCATAATGATGTTCCTAAAAGTACTTTTCTCCAGTGTTCCCAACTGATGCTTAATGTTGTGTTTCATGATAAAATATATGAACTGTTGCAGTTTCATAAAATAATTAGGTTGAACAATATCCACAGCACTCAAAATTGATTTACAAGAAAATGTCTACTCTTTCTATCTTCAAGTTACCCAAGAAAGAAATATCTTAGCACTGGAATTCAATTTGGAAACACAATGGAAAAGCAAAATAAAATTGAAAAATAACAGTCAATAGACTTTTTTCTCCCAGTATGCGTGTTTCCTAAAAGTACCACTTGGGGAACTGTATAATTTCAGTAGTGTTTTCCAGAGGGAGAGACAGATTTTTTTTCCTTCCAGGTTGGCGCAACTACTATTAGTTTTATGGGTTACTGAAAAGTGGCAGGCACTCAAATTAACAAATGGATATGGGCTTCTAGTGTGGACATTACCTCCTGAAATTTAATCTAACTTAATCTAACTTGCACCAAATAAATGCCTTGAGATATTTATTGTATTGGAATGGCAGATGTTAATAAAATAACATCCACAGTAGTAAGCAGAGGACATAAATTGTCTGGAAAAATGGTCATCATAGGGAGGACACCTATAGGTCTGACATCACTGGGCCAACATTTACCCTATTCTCAACCATATTGAAGCCCGTTGGCCAGTAGTTAATTCTACATTTTAAAGTGATCAATATGATGATTAGTTACATGGTGCAGGTAATGTTTTAATTATACTGATGGGGCTATTTTTTCTTCCATGATCTATTTTCTTTCAAATCGTGCCTGAGAGGAAGGAGAAAAGAGAAATAAATAAAGAGGGATTCCCAGAGAAAGATGACTTCTGTGAGACAGAGTAAATTATAGGATAATTGCTTCCTAGATGTTTTGTTTGTCATATTTGTAACATTTTTGTTAGCTGAGTGCTTTTTTGTAATTTATTCATAAAGATTAAAATAATATTTAATCTTCTAGCAACAAAAGAAATATAAACTCTAGGAAATTTAGAATGAAGAAAGTATAGAGATGCAAATCAATGACAGTATATAAACAATATTTTGTAGTTTATAATAAAAATAAGTCTAGATTTAGTTCACTTTATGTGAGGCATTTTGCTAAACAGCTTAAAAGCTATATCACTTTTTCCTAGGAAAGTTTTTAGGCCGATACTGCTTTTGTTCCCAAGAGATAAAAATGTTAACATTATAGAATAAAACTTTACCAACTTTTCTCAGTGCATGTCAATTTATACACATATATAATCACACTCAAATTTTATTTTATTGCAGTTGGTATCCTTTTTATGTTTTGTAACTTTCCAAAACAAATTATAAATATTTTCCCATGTTATTAGCTATTTTTACAGTATAACTTCTAGTGTTTGGCATTTTCTTGAATGCCATAATTTTTTAAAACTAATCCCTATTATTTGACACTAACTTCTTTCCTCTGATAAATAAAACCATAAGTTATATAATCATATCTGGATTCATAAACATATACATTTCAGTATTAAACTTTCTACCAGGAGAGTTTGGGAACACTTTAAACTACATGGCATATTCCTTTGAGATACTGGACAAAAAAATTGTGTGGTACATTTGACTCTAATTCTTTCTACCAGAAAATTTCTTTTGATTAACTTATAAATGATTTTCAAATTTTTTACACTACTGGACCATATTTTGAAGTTAGTCAATTTTGAAAAATATTTTTCCAGAGAGCTACTTTATCTAACTTAAAAATTTATTAGCTTCAATTATGCAGTAAAATACTGCATTTGTTTTAAAACTTCTGTGTCTAGCCTCTTATTTCCAATTTTGTGAGCTTTAGCAATATCATTTTTCATTAGATTTGGTAAAGTAGCATTTATTACATTGATGATTTAAGAAAAAAAATCAGTTTTTAATTCCCTTAACAATTTTGTTGTTTTCCTGATTTCCGGTGCCTGTGGACAAATGGGAAAAAAAAAATATTGAATTTCAGTGACTGGTGGGAAATGTTACCTGTTTATAGTAAGAGAGGGCAACCATTAGTAATTGTGTGACCAATGGTAGTTATTGCAGAGCTGGTTCTGACTAGAATTATCACCTGGGTCCTTTGTTGAGGGAAGTAGACAATATGGCTACACCTGGATATCTTAGCTCATTCACCCCATCTGTAAGGGGATTAGAATCAACTCTTATTATGTAATTAATAGCCTTAAAGATAAACATTGGGTTGTTCTGTTGCTGTACGTTTTACTGAGAATTTTAATAACAGTTTCTAATCAAGAAATCAAATTAGGCCTTAGCTAATTGTGAATTTAGCTTAGCTAGTTAATTGATTAACTTACTCATCAAACATTTTTTGAATGTTTTCTATGTACCACATATTGAGGCTTTTGTCAGGAACACAAATGAAGAAAATGTAATCTTTGCTTTCAAGAAGCTTACAGTCCAGTGGAGAGGGCAGGCATAGGTATTTACAATGTGATATGATAAGAGTTACAATTGGAATATATTACAAAGTGCTGTGGAAGCATGAAAAATATTCCATTTCTTAAAGAAGTCATAGAGGAGTTCATAAAAGTAGTGAAACAATTTATATGAGGAACCATTCACCAGCTACAAGCTTGCATGCAGCACTTAAAGAAGAGGCAAAGTTACAGAGACTCTAAAAATCTGGTTGTGCATGCAGACTGTACTGTGAGATATAATAGAATTTATACTTGGAATGACATACAAGGGGCCAGATTCCAACATTTGGACTTTATCACATGGGTAAATGCAAGATAGAATAGACTTAGTCATTACCAGAAACTTTAGATTCTTATCCAGAATGATGAGTCTACAGTCAAGAACTCTGTCTGCCTTTGTTCATTGTCACATTCCACTAGAAAAAAGAGTGTTTGGCGCATATTGGTCATGTAATACATAAATGTTGACTGAATGAATTGAGTTCAATTAAGGACCATTATCTAAGCACAAAATAATCACAATATATGTGAGAGCGATTTGTAATATCTGATGATATATTTCAATGCTGAAATAAATACACTGGGAGGAACCAATATCCTTTGGTTTTAGAATAATTCCCATAAATTTAATTATATTCACAATCCACATCATATCATAATTATTCTTTTTCAAGTGAATCAATAAAAGGCTTTGAAGAATTCATTACACTACACATTACAGTGGCCTTATAAAGAGCTTTTAAAGTATTGACTAATGCTTCAATATGAACTAGTAAGCTACAAACAATGCTCCCACTGCACAGATAAATAGGAATATGGTAATGAAGATCTTGGAAGTTAAAGTTAACAACAAATACATTTTTTATATGGCATTGCTAATTCTTTTTTTTTCGGTTCTGGAATCCCAAATAATTAGAAAAGCAATGTGACCATCTTTATCTTGCATATCTGTTTCTCTGCTTGTATGAGAAAGATTAAAAAAAGGATAATTGGAGAAATTCAAGTCAGATTTATTTAGGTAATCAAACTTTTAGCATATGTATTTGGATCAATTCTCTTACTTGGTGATATAGTAAGATAATAGGGTACATCAGAATGAGGTTTATAATGGGACTGAAAAGTCTAAAATTTCAACTGAATCATATAAATAGGGGGAGGCTATAGTTGGGGTTGTATATATGTTTTTGGTAACTAAATTCTTTGAAAAATAATGCACAGTAAATGTTGAATGAATCATTTGTTTAAATGTTGCATTACAGAGAGATCATCATTCCTCGATCCATTTTGTACAAGTGAAAATATATCGTGTCTCAGCATATTTTTAGATGTTTTTTATGAAGCAAGGAGTAAGGGGGGAGGAATGTGGGTGGCATGAAAGAAACAGAGTGCCTACATGGAGACCAGTTTGTTTACTTTAATTAGGTGGTGGGGAGAATTATTTTATTTTAAATTTAATAAGGAGTTAGGAAGTTATTTTGAAATTTATCCTTACCCCAGTCCCCAGATCATTAGCCTTCAGTATGCTTTACAAAACCACACAGATTTATAGCTCATAAATTATATTTCCTTTCAGATTTATTGTAAAATGTTTTTTAATCCTAAAGAGAAAAGTAAGATGATATGTGTTTTAAATAAAATAGAAATTTGTCTTTAGTCTAACTTGCAGGTTAGTAATTTAGGAGACTATAAAAATATGCATAGCTGTGGTTTGTATGAGCAAACCAATCTGTCTCCTGAGTAGATACTCGACTGTTCAAACTGAAGCTCAGTGCGTTAAATAATGTTTGGAAAAGTCCCCCTGGTTATTTGAAAACCATGTTTAGATTCAAACTTAAGATTTTGTGACCAAGAAAAGGGGATCACCATAAACTCATCTCATCTGTCAGATAATACACAAGAGGATTCTGGTAGTATAAGAGTGAGGATTTGGAAACTGGCTGCCAAAGGTGATAAGAACTAAAGCAGATTTGGAGAAATTTAAATATGGCTTAATTTAACATTTAAAGTTATTAGTGAAGTGCAAGCGTACTGATATGTTGTAAAAATAGAGAAGGGAGGTTCTGAATACTTTGTGTGCTTTGTTGTAGGTCATTTCTGAGTGAAGCTCATACTACATTGTTGCATGTAAACTACAAATTTGCAAAGAGCCATACCAGTACAAATGGGATTTGGCCAATGTTTTGACGTTTAAAAATCCCAATTAAGATAACTAATTAAATAGCAGTATAATATCTCAAGCACACCAGCAGTAACTTGAGTCATTGCCATATGAGAATATACATCGTAACTAAAAGTAATATTAAACCTGAGGTGAGAAATTTGAACAAAAAGACAACAGAAGCTGATTATATAATCAGATGCAAGTGTATGATGTAATAAGTCATGGTATTTTTTCATGTAAATATGTGCCTCCTTTACACAAACCCACAGACAAAGGGATTAAAATGTTGTGTTCATTCTGAGTTATTTAAATCACAGAATCTTAGAGCTAGGAATTGCCACCAGGGATCAACTAATCTCGTATTCTGGCTGTCTTATGGGACAGATAGTTGCCAATTCCTTTCTTACATTTCTCCTGGGATGAAGACTCAAGCAATCATACCATTCATTGTTTTATCATTCTTATAGCTACTAATGTACTCATTATTTCCAAATCACACTTATCCTAAATTTGTTATCCAGTTTAAGAAGTGAATAGATGCACTTTCAATTATGAGTCTCTGTATGAAAGTTATTTCAAAGACAAGGTAAATAAATATCACTCAAATTGAAAAAAATGAAAGCAAAAATAATAATTCCCTTTACTCTGGAACTTTAGAGTCAAATAGATCTCTTAATTTGTACACATTAGATTTGTATATGTTAATAAAAATTACATGTATGACAAAAGGAAATAGAAAAATAATGTAGTCTAATAATAATAGCTAATATTTATAAAAACAAGATTCCAGACACTATGTTAACCACCTTAGATAAACTACCTCATTTCACCCTAGGACAAAGATACTATTATTAAATTATATACTGGTAAAGATATCATGACAGATTTAAATTGCTCAAATCACCACATGTATTGTAGTAAGCATTAGAGCCAAATTTCTAATCTAGCCTCTCTAAGTCCAGAGCTCCTGCTTTGACCACCCAAATCTACTAATACCTCCAGCACAGCAAGCTCAAGGGGCTTGGGGAGGAATCAATTAGGTTATCCCTATTAAGTGCACAGGGAAAATCCTCTTACATAATAACTGTTCCATAAATATTGTAAGATTATGATAATGATGTGATGATGAGAGTTTGTGATCCCTTATGAATTCCATTTTTGGAGAGTGAATATGACGTAAAAACTAGAGATCTCAAGAGTATATATTTGGTTACATTTGGCAATAAGTTTTGGTTTAATTTTTTTCTTCCATCACTGTGTAAAACTCTCTCCCATTTGCTAATGAGTCAACATTTATGGAGTGTCTATATTAATGTGTAAAGTATGCTCACAGAAAATGCTTTGCCTTAGAGAAGCTTATATTTGGCTTGATAAATCAGAATATTCTACTGCATGAAAGCTTGAGTCCTTTAAAATCAACATAAAACAATTGCAAATTAATTTAGTGCCAACTTCACATACATAATAATAATTCATATTTGTATTGCTTGCCTAGCATGCCAAGATGCCCATCAAGATAGCAATGCCAGCCCTGCTTAGGCTCCTTATAATAATCACCTACCACAATGATGCTTTCGAGACTTCAGAGAAATGAAAATACTAAATTTAAATACTTTGAGATTGCTGTTCTAAATGGAAACAGGAACAATCAGTCTTCAAATATTTACACACATATCTACTTAAAAACACCATGTTGGATTATAGATTATAAGCACTATAGAAGAAACGCCTCAGTAAATTGTGAGAAAACAATGAGCGTTACTTTGGCATTGACCCTGAAAAACTTTACAGAGAAATGACAAATTCCTGTTTTGCTAAATGTAGAGCAGGGGAATTTTTCCTGAAACTGTTTGCTGAGCTTTACTTCCAACTGGGAATGTGAATTACAGTTAAGGGTTTCTGTAACTGAGTTTAATCCCTCACTAGAGGTTGTTTTCTGGGGTGTTTTTTTTTTTTTTTTAACTTCACTTCAAGCAGAGGATCTATTAATCCTTCCCCTAATGGGACAGATTTTATTTGGCTCTGGGATGCATACAAAACAAGCTCTGGCATAACACTTTCCTTACCTTTGTTCACACTTTGATGGAAGAAGATAAACTCCTAGGTAATGAAGTTTTCATAACCTGAAGCAAATCTAATGTCTTATTTCAGTGTTTGAAGTTTCTGGATGTTTTGGAAGATCCCATTGACTCCCCAGAAACCTCACAAAATCTCTAAATAACTTTTGGCTTTAGGTCCATAATCTGAAGTCTGGCCTTTCTGAGCTGTTTTAGAGATGATATACACTGACCTTTGGGATTCAAAATAATTAGCTTGAATCCCATCCCATGTGCATGAGAACCCTGTGCTCTTCCTAATATCTCTGGGGATTCTCATGGAGAGGGTTGTCTCATATTTTTCCAGATCTCTCTCTCTTTGACTTCCTCTATCTGTTGAAATATTACAGTTATAGATCAACCAGTCATAGAGAATATTCTATGCCATTTTCTCATTGTTTGGCCTAAACAATGAATAGTCACTTAATTTATTCCCCAAATGTTATTCACACAAGAAATGTGTGTGTCTCACACACAGTGGCTTGAGGTGATAAAATTTATAGCATAGCACTATATAGAGTAAAAGTAAATACAGAAGATTAGATATTCCCTTTCACAAAGCTCTTTAATCTTTCTGCCAATGAGCCTCTGGACCTCCCTGCCTTTCTGTTTCTCAGATTATGTGTTGGTTAATTTTACATGTCAATTTGGCTAGGCTCTGGGGCTCAGTTGTTTGGTCAAACACTAGTCCAGATGTAGCTGTGGAAGGTATTTTGTAAATGTAATTAATACTTAGAATCAGTTGTTTTTAAGTAAAGATTACTACTTTTGAAAATGTGGGTGGGCCACATTCAATCAGATAAAAACTTTAAAGAGCAAAAGTGAGGTTTTCTGAAGAAGAGGGAATTCTGCTTCAGGACTGTAGCTTAGGTGTCTTGCCTGAGTTTCTAGCCTGTTGACCTGCCCTATGGATTTTAGGTTCAAACCTGCCAATTCAACTCTTACCTGATGTTTCCAAGCCTATAGATTTTGGACTTTCCAGCCCTATAATCATAGGATCTAATTCCTTAAAATACATTTTCATTTATGTGTATACTTATGTTCTATTTTTTCTTATTCTCTGTTGTACTCTAACCAATAATCCTCCCTTCTACAACTCATTCCCCATAACTCATTTTTCTTACTTTTCAATGTAGTATAAAATGGTGTTCTAATTCCTACTCTGCTCTTTGCCTACTCTTGCAAATCAAAACACTCATTATTGGGCTTCCCTGGTGGTGCAGTGGTTGAGAGTCCGCCTGCTGATGCAGGGGACACGGGTTCGTGCCCCGGTCCGGGAAGATCCCACATGCTGTGGACTGGCTGGGCCCGTGAGCCATGGCCGCTGAGCCTGCGCATCCGGAGCCTGTGCTCCGCAACGGGAGAGGCCACAACAGTGAGAGGCCCACGTACCGCAAAAAAACAAAAACAAAAAACAAACAAAAAACACTCATTATTGTTTTCTGTTTGCCAATGAACCATTAACTGCAGGATCCAAAAAGTTTAGTGACGTAGAGTAGCTGGCAGAGACTTTGATCTTTCATCTTTCTCTTCTTTGTGCCTCACCAATCTCTGTGAGCTCTCAGTAGGAACTTGTTCATCTATGACTTGAATTATGCCACCTCCCTCAAAGGTGAATGTATCAACAGTTTAATTTGAATTTAAATAATATTTTATCTCTATTGTGTAGTTAAACACCTTCCTATAAATTTTTTTTAATAAAATAACTAAGCCCAGTATCTTCTGCCCTCATCCTGATTTCTGATTTCTCACTTCTTTAAAAACAAGATTTGTCATTACTTAGAAAAGTTGATTGATATTAGTGGAAAAAACATAGGTTTTGGAATAAGGTAGATATGGCTCAAATCTAATTCTCTCGTTTGAAATCTTAGGAATGTTACTTAAGTCCTATATAGTTTTTTTCTGTGTATTCCCCAAATGAGAATAGTAATGACAAATTTATAGAATTTTTAAAAGCATTGAGTAAAATAACATGTACAGTACCTTGCTCATTTTCTATCACTAAGGAGATAACAGATTTTAATGTTTTGTTTTCTTAAGAAAAGATTGTGATATGGGAAAAGAGTTGTAGAAAAAAGAGATTTTTCTTTCCTGGACACAATTTTTTAATTATGAAAATTTCATAAATATACGAAGTAAACAGAATAGTATATCAAAACAATGTACCCATAACACAGCTTAAACAGTTACCAATATTCAGACATTCTTGTTTTATCTCTACCTCCCTCCACTTACTCTCCACCGGCCACATGCTGGAAGATGATGATGATGATGATGATAATGACAGTGATGATGATCTAGGTAAAATGTACATCCACTGAAAAGCACATATATTAGGTTTACAATTCTGACAAATGAATAAACCCATATGATCCACATTCTGAGTTGACCGAGAACACTTCCCAGAGTTCCTTCCTTTTCCTTACCAATCAATCTCCAGTCTTTACCCACCTCCACACACCCAGCCTGGAAACCACTGTTTTCTCTCACTGTTTTAAACCTTAGACTATTCTTGCTTGTTGTAGAATTTCGTATATGAATATTCATGTACAAGTTATTTTTAGACATATATTATCATTTTTCTTAGCTAAATATCTAAGAGTAAAATTTCTGGGTCAAAGGATAAGTGAATGTTTTAACACTGTAAAAAAAAATTAATAATACATTTTTCAAAGTGACTGTAACATTTTACATTCCCAGTAGCAATACATGAGAGATACGGTTGCTCCATAATCTTGCCAACATTTTATATTTTCAAAAATTTCATTTTAAACATTCTTATGTTTTGTGGTATCTCATTTGGTATTAACATGAAATTTCCTAATGACCGACAAAGTTGAGGACATTTTTTATGTGCTTAATGGCCATTCATATATCTTCCTTGCGGAGTGTTTTTTTCAACTTTGTTGCCTGTTTAAAAAATATGTGTTATTGGTCTTTTTATAATTGAGTTATGAGTTCTTTATATATTCTCAACTTAAGTCCTTTGTTAGATATATACTTTGTGGATATTTTCTTCCTGTCACTTGCCTATTTATATCCATAATGATTTCTTTGAGTAGACTATATAAATTTTAATGGAATCTAACTTTTTTTTATTATGTTAAGAACATTTAACATGCGATCTACCCTCTTAAAAATTCTTAAATGTACAATATATATTATTAACTATAGAAACTATGTTTTGTAGCAGCTCTCTAGAATTTATTCATCTTGCACAAATGAACATTTATACCCATTGAATAGCAACTCCCCATTTCCCCTTTGCACCATTCTATCTCTGATTCTTTGAGTTTAACTGTTTTAGATACCTCATTTAAGTGTAGTCAGGCAGTATTTGTCCTTTTGTGACTGATTTATTCCACTTAGTATAATATCCTCAGTGTTCATCCATGTTGTCCTATGTTACAGGATTTCCTTTTCTTTAAAGCTTAGTGGCATTCCACTATATGTATATGTACCACATTAATTTAACCATTCATCCTACTGTGGACATTTAGGTGTTTTTCCACATCTTGGCTACTGTGAATAGTGCTTCAATGAACACAGGAGTACTAACACATCTTTGAGATTCTGATTTTAATCTTTGGATAAATGCCCAGAAGTGGGATTGATGGATCATATGGTAGTTATATTTTTTAATTTTTTGAGGAACTTCCATACTATTATTCAGTGACTGCACCATTTTGCATTCCCACCAATAGTGTACAAAGGTTCCATTTTCTCTACATTCTCACCAACACTTGTCTTTTGTTTTTCTGGTAATAGCTATCTTAACAGCTGTGAGGTGATATATTATTGTGGTTTTGTTTTCCATTTGCCTGATGATTAGTGAGTTAAAACATTTTTTCATATACCTGTTAGCTATTTCTATGTCTTTTTTGAAGAAATGTCTATTCAAGTCCTCTGCTCAATTTTAAATTGTTATTATTTTTTGCTATTGAATTGTAGGAGTTTTTAATATATTTCAGAAGTTAATCCCTTAACAGATATATATGGTTTATAAATATTTTCCCCCATTCTGTAGGTTTCTTTTTCACTCTGTTGATTATTTATAAAAAGAAGAAATGTTTTAGTTGATGTAGTCCTACTTTTTCATTCCTCCTTTTATTGCCTGTGCTTCTGCTGTCATATCCATGAAATCATTGCCAAACCCAATGTTATAAAGATTTCCCGGTATGTTCCCTCTAGGAGTTTTACAGTTTCATGCCTTACCTTCAAGTTTTTAATCAGTTTTAAGTTGATTTCTGTATGGTCTAAGATACATTTCTTGTGACAGCTTTTGACATAAAGTTTATTTTGTCTGATACACGTATGGTCACTCCTGCTTTTTTTTGGTTACCATTTGCATTGAACATCATTTTTCATTCCTTTACTTTCTACTGTGTGTGTCCTTTTATCTAAAGTGAGGCTGTTGTAGACAGCATATAGTTGGATCTTGGTTTTGTGTTTTTGTTTTGTTTTTTAATCCGCAGAGCCAGCTACCATATGCCTTAATCAATTTACAGTTACATCTATTTGTATCGTGTATCCATTAACATATTTTTGAGTTATATTTCTCATAATGTGTTTTCTGACTTTTATACTTAAATTATAAATGATTTACCTACCACCATACAGTAACATGATATTTCGTATATGTCTATATATTTACCTTTACCAATGAGTTTTACACTTTTATATATTATTGTGTTGCTGTTTGGCATCCCTTCACTTCAACTCAAAGAACTCCCTTTAGAATTTCTTTCAAGGCAGGTTCAGCTTTTGTTTGGGAAAGTTTTTAATCTCTCCTTCATTTTTTGAAAGACAGGCTTGCCAGAAATAGCATTTTTGTTTGGCAGACTTTTTCTTTCAGCACTTGAATATATCATTTCCACTCCCTTTTGGCCTGCAAGGTTTCTGCTGAAAAGTCTGCTGATGGTTTTATGAGGTTTCCGTTGTATGTGACAAATTACCTTTTTCTTGCTACTTTCAAAATTCTTTGTCTTTGGTTTCCGAAAATGTGATTGTAATGAATTCTTTAAGGATTCTCTGAGTTCATTTTATTTGTGATCCTTTGAACTTCCTAGGTGTAGTGTCTATTTTCTTTCCCTGATTTGGGGAATTTTTTGATAGTGTTTCATATGTCCTTCAAACTTTCTTTTTTCTTTTCATTTTTTTTTTCTTTTTGCTCTTCTGATTGGATAATTTCAGATGAGCTGCTTCCAAGTTTGCTGATTCTTTCTTCTGCTTGATCTAGTCTGATGTTGAACCCCTCTATTGAGATTTTTAGTTAATATATTCTTCAGCTCCGAGATTTCTGTTTGGTTCTTTTAAAAATTTTCTCTATCTTGTTGAAATTCTCACTGTATTTATGCATTGTTCTCCTAAGCTCATTAAGCATTTTTAATAGTGATTATTTTGAGTTCTCTATCAGGTAATTCACATACAGTCAACCCTTGAAAAATACATGGGTTCAGGGCACTAACCCTTCGTGCAGTCAAAAATCCATGCATGGTCGACTCTGTGTATATGCAATTTCTCTGTATCCAGGGTTCCTCCACTTCCTCAATTCTGCATTCATGGATTAAACCAAGTGATGAATGTGTAGTACTGTAGTATTTACTATTGAAAAAATTCACGTATAAGTGGAACCAGGCATTTCAAACCTATGTTGTTCAAGGGCCAACTGTATTTGTTTCATTAGGGTCACTTTCTACAGTTTTGTCTCATTCCATTGTTTGGATCATATTTCAGTTTCTTATTTTTCCTTGAGTCTTTGCGTTGGTATCTATACATTAGAAGAAATTGCCACCTCTCTCAATCTTCATGGGTTGATGAGGGTCATGTTCTGTATAAGACCAATCAGCTGAGCCAGAAATTCTGTGGGTCTTTCAAACCTTCATGCAAGTCCAAATTGCTGTGTTTGTTTGAAGTAGCCCTCAGGTATGTAGGGTATGCTGGGTTCTGTCACCACTTTGTGACAAGTATGACAGAGCTATTTGATCAAGCAGCACCTGGAGAAGATGAAAGTTTGGATGCATAGTCAAACGCTTTCCCCTGAAGGGAGAAGCTAGATGATGTTTTTTTCACCCATTAGCTCTATAATTGACCTGGAGAAGTGGTTGTAGCAAGTGCCTCTGTGTTAATTCAAACCACCATCTTTATTCTCAGTGGCCCTCAGCCTTCTAGAATATGTTAAGTTCTGTCAGTGCTTTGAGACAAATCCAGTCAGACCTTCAGGGTACCCTCAGATAAGTTGAAATTTTTGATGTGTGTGTTCCAACTCTTTTCCTTCCCATGGAGAAGCCGGGAGCTAGATGTTTCCTCCCAATTTTATGGTGCTATACCCCTGGGGATTATGATGAGAGGGTGTCTCAAAGTTACCAACCAATTTTGAATTGGCTGGCTTTGCACTTGCCCAGGGTTCGGAGACTTCTCAACTTGTTTCTCAACTTCTCATAGAGGGAATTGATCTGTGTATTGTTGTAAATCGTAAATTGTAAATGTCCATGGGAAGGAGGAAATTACAGATATGACTATTTCACCATTTTGCTGACATTACCCAATCCAACTGTTTTCTTTATGGTCATTGTTTTTGTGTCTGTCTAAGAAATTTTTGTCTACCCTCAGGTTGTGAAGAAATTCTCCTGTACTTTTTTATAAAAGCATTTTAGTTTGAGATTTTATATTTAGATTTATGATACATTTCACAAAAAATGTTGAGTGTAGTAGAAGTAGGTATAAGTGCTCATCTTTTCTTCCTATAGATATACAGTTATAGCAGCTTCATTTTTTGAAAATGTTTCTTCTCTTAATTAATTGTAAAGCTCTTTGAAAATAAAATGGCTGTTTATATGTCAGACAAGTTTTGCTTATTATTTCATTTATTTGTCTATCCTACCTCACACTGCCTTAATTATTGTAATTTTGGGTAAGTCATTAAATTAGTGTATCAGTTTTCTATTGCTGTATAACAAATTACTACACACATAGAGATCTGAAACTATGGCCGTGATTATTTCACAGTTGCGCAGATCAGAACTACAGATACTACATGGTTAAGTTCTCTACTCAGGTTCCCACAGGCTGAGATCAAGGTGTAAGATGGCCGAATTCTCAACTAGATCTTACAATCCTCTTCCAAGTTAACTGAGTCTATTGGGAAAATTCAGTTGCTTGCGGTTGTACGACTGAGGATCCATTTTCTAGCTGGATGTTAGGGGCCAATCTCAGTTCCCAGAGGCCATCCACTTTCCTTGACATATGGCTCCTCCATCTTCAAAGCCAGCAGTGGAAATTTCCTTTGAGTTGAATTCCTCTTATGCTTCAAATATCTGATTTCCTCTGTTTCTGATGTCTAGACTTAGATTTATAGGACTCACGTCTTTAGGTCATGGTCACCCAGATAATCTCCCTTTCTAAAAGTCAACTTATAATATAACATATATCAATCACTAGAGTAAAATCTATCATAGTTACAATCACAGGGTGTGTACCTCAGGGGATCGTGAAGGCCGTCTTAGAATTCTGCCTAACTCAGTCAGCTACTGAAAGCTCTTCCTGCACCAGCTTACTCTTTGTTTTAAAGATTATTTTGGCTATTCTAGGACCTTTGTATTTTCATAAATATTTTTAGAAACAGCTTGTCAATTTTTATTAAACAAAAAATTGATAAGCTGATGCTGTTGAATTGAATCTGTAGATCACTTTGAGGAGAATTAATATCTTAATGATATTTAGTCTTCCAATCCATGAACTTGGCATACCAATCCCTCAGCAATAATTTTTATTTTTTTTCGTTTTCAGTGTAGAAGTTTTAAATGCCTTTTAAAATTTTATTCCTAAATATTTGCTTTTTGATGCTACTATAAAATATTATTTTATAGTTGCGGCTATTTTATAAAATGAGATTTCTGTATATTAACATTTTTTGGAGAGCTTGCTAATTTTGTTATTTTTAGAAGTATTATTTGATTCTTTAGGAGTTCACATATAAACAATTATGCTGTGAGAATAGAAGAGACTGCCATTTTTCTCTGAAATTTTAATGTCCTATTTACTCACTTTAGACTTTATTGCACTGGCTAGGACATCCAGTCATGTACAATGAAAGGGATGAAAGTAAGCATTCTTACCTTATTCTAGATCTTAGGAGGAAAGTTTTCAATCCTTACCACTAAGTATAATGTTAAATATAGGTTGTTTATACATGTTCTGTATTAGATTGGGGAAATTCCTTTTCATATCTTGTTTGATGAGAAATATTTAAAAAATTATTGGTGTTAAATTATGTC
Source organism: Pseudorca crassidens (assembly GCF_039906515.1). Taxonomy (NCBI): domain Eukaryota; kingdom Metazoa; phylum Chordata; class Mammalia; order Artiodactyla; family Delphinidae; genus Pseudorca; species Pseudorca crassidens. The sequence continues at coordinate 70,265,204 of NC_090297.1, read as the reverse complement.
AACTTTTGCTATATCAAGATTATCATGTGTTGTTTTCTCCTTTATTTTGTTAAGGTGGTATATTACATTTGTTGGCATTTTTGAACATTAAGCCAGTCTTGCATTCTGAGGATAAATTGCATATTGTTCAAATGCAATATGCTTTTTGTATATTGCTAGGTTCAATTTGTTAATATTTTGTTGAGGATTTCTACATCCATGTCCATGAGGGATATCTATAACTTTCTTTTAATTTTTTGTAATACCTGTGAAGTTTTGGTATCAGGGCTTCCTAAAATAGAATTATCATGGTTTCATTTTCTCTATTCTCTGAAAGAGTTTTTCCTAAAATGTTTGATAGAATTCATCTGTAAACCCAACTGGTCCTGGTATTTTTGGTGAGAAGGGGATAAGTATTTTTTTAATAACAAATGTAATTGCTTTGATAGATACAGAGTTATAAAATAATTTAATCTTGTGTCAATTTTTGTAAGTTGTGATTTTCAAGGAATTTGTCCATTTCATCTAAGGTCCAATTTATTGTCATAAGGTTGCTCAGAATATTTCTTTATTATCCTTTTTTTTTTCTGTAGTACGGGTAGTGACCCCTCCTTAGTGATATTGGTAGTTTGTATTTTTTTTCTCTCTACATCAGTCTTTTTTATTGATTTATCAGTTTTATTAATTTTTAAAATGCACTCCTAAGAGAGGGATAGTAAAACCTTCAACTCTGAAAGTTATTTGCATAATGTTCCTCTTGTTTCTTAGTCTTTACTGTGTTTATCTTGAAGCTGAGTTATGCATACACATTTATAATTATTATGTCTTTCTGATATATTGACAGCCATCATTAAGAGCTGACCTTCTTTTTGGTGATAATATTCTTTATCATCTTATTTTTATGATGATTTCTTAAGCTTATTTGTAGGCTTACCCTTTTGCTTACTCTTTTGCATAATTTATTTTTTGCTATCCTTTTACTTTTAATCTATTTGTGTGTTTATATTAAAATGCTTTTCTTGTAGCCAGCAAATAGTTGACTCTTACAGTTTTATTCAGTCTGACAATCTTGCTTTTTCTGTCAAGACTGAAAATCTTTGTCATTTTAATTAATGTTTTATAATAGGCAATTTATACTTAATACATTTATTGATATGATTGTATTTAGGTCTGAGATTTTTTTTTCCTATTATGTCATGGTTTTTTTTTTTTTTCCTTTGCTTCTCTTTTCCTACCTTCTTTTAGGTTAATCTAATATTTCCTTTTTAAATTTTTATTTTTAATTATTAGCTATGTATCTTTGTATTATTTCTGCAGGTTGCTCTAGGTATTAAAAAATGCAACTTAATTTTATCACAATCTACTTAGAGTTAATATTGAAATACAGGAATGTTGCATCATTACAATTCTATCCCCCTAATTTTTTTGTATTATCGTCATAATGTTGTCATTTCTTTTCAGTGTGAAAATATTTATTTTCCTTAGACAGCTATCTTCTGGCTTCATTGTCTCTTTTGAGAAGTCATTGTCATTTGTATTATTTTTTCCATATATTTAATGTGTTACTTTAGTCTTGTTACTTTAAAGAGCATCATTTTGCTTTTGGATTTCAGCAGTTAGACTATAATTTATTTGGGTATGGTGTTCTTATTATTTATCTTGCTTGGGTTTTGTTGAGCTTTTGGTTATATTAGTTAATGCTTTTCCTAATTTGGGCCATTTTTTTCTTCCAATCTCCCCCTCTCTTACTAGGACTCTATTTATACAGCTGTTAGATGACCAGATATTGTCCCATAGCTCCTTCAAATTCTATTCATTTTTCTTTAATCTTTTTTTTATCTCTATTCCTTAGATTGGATAATTGCTACTGATATATTTGCAAATTCACTAACTCCTTCTGCTATTTCTAATCTTCTGTTAAGCCCATAGAGTAATTTCAAAAATTTTATAGTATTGTACTTTTTAGTTCTGGAATTTTTTTGAGACATAATTGATATAAGTTTCATATGTACAAGATTCAATATTTGTAAATATTGTGAAACGATTACCACAATAAGTCTAGTTAACATCCGTCACCATACATAGTTACAAACATTTTTCTTGTGATGAGAACTTTTAAGACCTACTCTCTTAGCAACTTTAAAATATATAATAAAGTAACTATAGAATTTCTGTTTCGTTCATTTTTATGATTTCCATTTTTCTTGTGTGATTCTCTATCGTTCATTGTACATAATTTTCCTCTGAGTTTGAACATATTAATTGTAGCTTTTTGAAAATCTTTGCTTGTGCAATATGTAGGTCCTTTTAGGGAGGTTTTCTATTGAGTGCTTTTAAAAGAAATATGGTATTATTTTCCTTTTGTGCATACCTGATTAGTTTTTATTGTATTCTTGACATCATGAATGAATCATTGTAGAGCCTTCAGCCTACTGAAGTGGTAGTAGTCTACCAGTTTAGTTTGAATGGACTCAAACTCTATAACCATTCTCCTCTGAATATACAACAGCTTAAATCTGTGCTAATTTATCTCAGCTTTGAACTGATGCTTTATTTTATTTTCCATGCCTCTGAAATCTTTGTCATAAATTAATAACTTAGTGATTTGTCAAAGATTTGTGTAGATTTTAGATACAGATGTTGGGGCTAGTGCCTTCTGCTGATCCCTTACTTCATAGATATACTCCTAACTTTCTGGTTCCTCTGCCATCTCAACCTCTCCCTTATAGGACTCTTTAAGTTGTTAAGGCTGCAGCATTCTGCTCTTGGAGCCAAGTGAAGATTAAGCTTGACCCCAGGCAAAAGGCTGAAAACTCTCACATTTTACAAGTTGCTAATTGTCTTTCAATAGTAAAATCCTCTCCAGGTTCTAAATGTTTTTAGTCAGTCTCCACTGCCATCTAATAAGTATTTTTTACTATTTTGTTCAGATTTTATAAATCATTAGGAGGGGTTAGTCCGACTAACTTATTTAAGTATAACTTGAAGAAGGAAGCTAAATTAAGTGCTTTTTAAAGTTACTTTAGAAAATGACCTCAAAGAGCAAATATTTTATTGTCATTTTTACATGTAAAACTAAGACTTTAGGACTATTACAGTAGGTTATTTTAATGTTACTATTCTGGGTAGTTCAAAGAGTACAATGTTATGCTGGAATAACTTGGACTCAGGTTGTGAGGCTGGAAATAAAGGGTGACTTCCTTAGAACACGGCTCACATGTAACTCGAGTGCAGCTGCCTGCAGTCCCTTAGTGCCTCTGCTCTTTCAAATAAGGGGCCAAGCCTGCAAAAATGTGCTTTAATTTCACTCATAGAGAAGGTAGACTTTTTGAAGTGGAGGTTAAAAAATTCACAGTCTGTTATGAAAGAGCAAGTGATATGTGTGTACTCCCTGTATCTGAGATAAGTACTCCCAGGATCTGAAGAGAAGCTGAAGATTTTAAGAACCTGGGTCTGCCCCTAGAGAGAGGTCAGGGAAACCATCATTCAACCAACGTTTGAGTATTACATGTATGGTAGCCAGAATATGGTGGAGTCTGGAAATGAAAAAAAAAAAAAAATTAAACATACTTCCAAAATATGTACAGTTTAGGTAGGCATAGAAATAGCATTTATTATACCATATAGAAATCATCTATGTTGAGGTATTAGCTGGATGCTATTTGAGAACAGAGGATGAGCACCTAACCTAGTGTGTGTGGTTAATAAAGGATTTGAGGTAATATCTGAGCTGTGTCTTGAAGGAAGTATGAGATATTATGGGTGATAAATAGGAAAAGAAATATTTTGATTGTGGAAGTATCCTCTGGGAAGGTATAGTGGTGTGAGACCTCTGGAGAATAGAAAGACTTTCAGGATAGTAGTTGATAAAGCAGGAAGGAGGTAGTGATGAGAGATAAGAAGTAGAGACCTTAGAGGCCCTTTCTCCCATACTAAGGAGTTTGAACTTTTCTTAAGGACTCTGGGGATTTATCAAAGTGACTTGATCAGATTTGACTTTTATAAAGATCACTCTGCTTGCTGAGTAGGACATAGATTAGAGGGTAAAAGGATTGCAGAAAAAGAGATTGGTTTATAGGTGTTTTCTGTAACTCAGGCAAGAAAGGATGAGCAAGAAAGGATGAGCCCTGGTCTAAATAAGTTGTGGTGTGACTGGACAGGAGATGGATTTTTGAGATATTGAATATAAATAATAGACATGTGGAAAATTGGGAGAGAGGAGATACAAAGTGTTTATACCAGGCCATGGGGTAATTGAAATTAACTGCATTGCCCAACCTAAGCTTTAACTTTAAATTATTTTTCACATGAAAAATGTAGTATCTTCAGTTGTCTTCATTTATAGCTGACATACTCTGACAATACCTAATAACTTATTTTTGTCCTTAGTGTCTAAAGAGGGGATCTGAGAATCAGATACACACACACACACACACACACACACACACATGCATATACTTTTATGTGAGTATATACATACATATATATGTAATATGCATGCTATTGTGGTAGTGTGGTACATTTGGGTGTGGGAGTTACAAGGAAGGACCTGGCTCCAATATAAAGTACAATTTATAAAAGCAAATAATTTTGAGAAATATAAAGCAAATACAAAATTTGGACAATTGGAAACCAAACAAATATACACAAGGAAAAATTAGCAAATACTATTTTGCTGTTCCTTTGTGGAGTAGATTCAATGGAATGAGTAAGGAAATGGAAGTAGTGAGAGGTAGATTCTAAGCAGGTGACATTAATTTATAGAACTCAGTTCTTACATCCCTAAAGTAATGAAGTTAGACTAGATGTTTAAGACTAACTCCTGCTTTAAAAGTTTTTCTAAGGGTTTCCTGAATAAATGGATTTATTGATGCCACCACCCCACTAAATACCAGAAGGGCAAATATTTCTGCTAACATCATGTATAAAAATCAACATGATATGTCATTATGTCAAAAATATATACTTATATACAAAATGAACATAATTTAGATAAAGGACAAGGATTTTCATAGTTAACCTGAGCTATAGAACAACGTTTTAGTGCATATTGATCAGTCTGTCCATTCTTTAGCATTCACTTAGAATTCTTTTATAAGGTAATTTGAAGCACTCGATTTTAAGTATAAAAATTCTTGCATTCTTGACTTTGAACAATAACAGAAATAAATGCATGAGGCCTGTGTAAACTAGAAACACACATCAAGTGACAAAATGCAAATCAACTATGTACTCATTAAATGGTATAAATAGTAATACTATATAAGACCCCTTGTATAATTTTATAAGGGGAAAATCAATAATATATAATCAAATATAGAGTACTATATTTAGGTAATTTTATAGTTTTCAGATTTCAAAATCTTAGTCCTACATCCATGTATATACGCATAGGATTAAATTAAATGTGAACGTGTGCTGTAACTACAACATACGAGATGATTCCACATAATGCATGTTAAAACAGGAAAACAATAATTAGACATTCACAGAAAAACTAAAAAAAGTAAAAAAAAAAAAAAAGGATGGCAATGTAGTTTCAATTAAGAAAGTAGGAATTTGAGTCCTAGTTCAATCTCTTACTAGTTTAGATAACCTTAGAGAAACCATTTCATCTTTCTGGGATTTATTCCCATCTCTAAAATGAGGGTAACATATCTATCTCTAAAGTTTCTTACAGAGATTTAATTATATAATTTACAGAAAAATGTTGCATTACACACGACTTTCATTGCAGTGAACAAAAAATGGCTCAAAATCTAAATAAAGTTTGTAATTACAACTATCTGGAAGGTACAAGAGATTAAATGATTCTGGTGGGCTCGAGTTCATGCTGTCTAATCAGGAATCTACCTTTAATCTCTATGTCTTCCTGTTTTTTTTTTCTTTTTTTTTTTTCTTTTTTTTCTCTTTTGGCTTCATTCTCTGCCAGCCTCTCCCCATAAAATGGCAGAGGGAGATATCCCAGATTAGTTCTACATTAAAACATTTTTTATAGCTAAAATGGCTAATGAAAATAAAATGCAGTTTTCCCCAATAATGTCAGCAGGTTCTTGGAGCTAACTTCCTTGTCTGAGCTAGGGTCAGGTACCATTTATTGACTCATGTGATTGGTTGAACAGATCAACTCATGTGCTGAGAATGGATAAGAATGGTCTGTTGGTAATAATACTGCACTTTTAAGACTTCCTTCCTACTAAAGAGAGTGTAATTAATTAAAGATTAAGTTGCTATTATTTGAAACCCATCACTGAATTTGACCAAGGCTATACCTCTCATGGGCTGCTCCTAGTTAGTGACTAAGTGTGGTGGGGATACCATGACAAACTCGCTCCTAAGAAGGACATGCCTGCTGGGTTGGCTAAGGATGGCTTAAGGACTCTCCTATAGCTTTGTTAAATCTACCAGTACATAGCTGACTATGACACTTATACTAAACATTTTCTCTCCCTTTTCTTCTCTCTGTGTTCAAACTTGCATAACAATCTGGTGCCTCACCCTGTTATTCCTTGCTCCATCCCTATTTGCTTTCACACAGACATTTCCCCTAGTGAAATTCCTAGTACAGTTATTTGTGTTTTGGCATCTCTTTATCAGAATACTTAGACTTACATGGGTGGTTGCAGAATGGAAGAGAGTTGGGAAAGAGTAAGGATGCATTTCATGTTAAGGGAGTATCTATTCTGGGAAGGCAAAAACAATAGATGCTATTGCCAACAAGGGTATTCTAATCTATAAAATAGTCAGTGATAGGGATTTTTGAGTCTTACTCTTTATATTTATGTAAGAGTAACCCAGTCTAAAGTTATGATCAGCAGTGTGTGGAACTCAATACTTAAAATATTAAATTTTATATAAGTATATATACTTACTGAATTACTACCCAGTAGAATGATTTTAATTAGTATTTAAGAGTATTTTTGGTCTGCCCTTGAATGATAACTACCATCTTCTATCTCTGAATGAGTTTAATATTATTGTAAAGATCTTCAGTGATCACTGAGTGCATTGGTTCTCAAACCAGAGAGAACCTGAGAACTACCTGAGAATTTTCCAGAGTCAAGACCATATCTAGAACTACTGAGTCAAATTTCTCAGGGAAAGCCTGGCTATGTGTATTTTAAAAATTTTCCCCATGCAATTCCAATACATAATTCTGGTGAACATCTCCTGGCCAAATGAACATCTTAATGTTCTTGGTGAAGAAAGAAAGAACTCAAGAATTTTAAAGTGATTTGTCCAAGAGTATGTATCTTTGAAATGGTTACTCTAGAAGTGACAATCTGTTATCTCCTGAATTCCCATTTGCTGCTCTTTTTTCTTCTAAATTGTTAACACAGCTCTTAAATCATGCCTCATCTTGTGTTCCTCTTATTACTTTTTCTCTTCCCTCCTGAATCACTGGTCTGCTTTCTATTTTGCACATTCTATAAATATCTGTCTGCTTAGGGCCTTTGAAGCTGCTGTTTTCTACTATGTGGAACAAACTTTATCCTCTTCTTTTTGCAAAATAAATGAACTTTATATTACTGACTATTCCAGACTCCAGCTAATTTTGTGTTGATGGGAAACTTTGATCTAATTATACAGCTTTTTAATGAACAACATCATTACAACTACAAAATAACACTTGTTTTACTTCCTAGCTCTCCCTGCCCCACTTTCCTCCCTCCCCAGAAAATTAGAACTAGATCAGGTACGTATCTATCAGAGAACACTTTTCAAAGGTCTTAAAATAAGGAGAAACCATACTTATTTAACAGTTGGGTGTATATGTATATATAACTTTTGTTGTTCTACTTTTTATTTTTCTATTTATTTTCCTTCTTCTCAAAGACAGAGATGGAATGACTGACCTAGACCAGTGTTACTCAGAGTATGGTCTCCAGGCAGCATCAGCACTACCTGGTGAATCGTTAGAAATTCAGAGCTTTGGATCCCATCTTTGGCTTATGAAATCAGAATTTCCAAAACTGAGAACAAAGAATCTCTGTTTAAGCAGCTTTCAGATGATTCTTGTGCACATCAAAGCTTGATAAGCACTGGTTTGGATTGTGTTAAAAAAAAATAAAGCTGGATATTTGTTAAAGGCAGTAAGACAGATTTTATTCAGCACTACTGCATCAGGAAAGAGAGACTTCAGTGTCACCTGAGCTTAACTCAAATGATTGGGTATTTTGAAGGAAGTATGAGGGAGAATGAGAGAAGTAGAATAATTACAAAATATGAGGAAATGGGTTGGTCAATGTGATTAAGCCATGTGGGTTTGTTAATTGATACTTATTTGAAGAAGCATATCTTTAGGACAGGAGATAGTTTTACAAATTGTAACAAGATGCCCAACAAATTTAGGCCCTTACTCTTCCACAGGTCTAAGAGGTAAGAGAGCAAAAGCTATCTCACTGGAGGTTTGCATTTCAAAGAGATGGCTCCCAGGTGCTTAAGGAGACAGTTCTGGATGGAAGAAGATTTACATCTCAGAGCAGCAGAGAAAGTATTTATAATTCTAAGCTTTCTAAAGGATCTTCTCCAAGAAGAGGCTCAGGAATCTACTGTCAGGTTTTGGCTGAAACAAACAATAAGTTCCTTTGGCGATTTTTAACTGTCCTAGGCAAGGTTCATCTAGGGAGATAGCCTTGAGCTGATAGAAACTGTGCTAGTGTTCCTTCAATTCTCCTAGAGTGGATGATGGACAAAATCATTTGTTCTGAGAGTTGCATTTCTTATAGAGCAAGGTTGAGGTCCAGTTGAGAAGAAGATTTAGAGGAGCCTGACTAGAGTTTTGATCAAGGAGGGTGTTTTTGTCATTTGTGTTCTTAGGGTGCAGATTTCATAACTTAAATAGCTTGAAGGTGGCAGCCTTCTGCAAAAGTTATAATAACTTATTAAACTGCTACCTAAAGGATTCTGAACTTAGTTTGGTATGCTCTCTCTTCTCATTTTGAAACTCTCTCCTTGTCTTTTCTTTCCTCTGCAAACTATTTATTCTTCTGATTTTCAAAGGATCCCACCTGACAGAGTATTTTTAAGGCATTTTTAATATTTACCTCTTTTCCTCACCAATCTAATCATTCTGTCTTTTCTTAAAGATTGGATGTGATGTATGATCAAAAGGTTTTCATGAGTTAACACTGAGGCTTATTCTTCCTAAGGTGTGGAGTGAGGGATTGAGGAGAATAATGTTTAAAATAAAAAAATTGTTTAAAAAACTCTAATGACACAAATAAAATGACTTGAGAAAATGGAGCCACTAGCTGAGTAGTTTCGCACATGTTGCTTAACATCGCTGAAATCTTTAACCATTTAAAACAAAGTATTTCCGGGCTTCCCTGGTGGCACAGTGGTTGAGAGTCCGCCTGCCGATGCAGGGGACACGGGTTCGTGCCCCAGTCTGGGAAGATCCCACATGCCGCGGAGAAGCTGGGCCTGTGAGCCATGGCCGCTGAGCCTGCGCTCCGCAACGGGAGAGGCCACAACAGTGAGAGGCCCGTGTACCACAAAAAAAAAAACCCAAGGTATTTACAAAATGTGTCTTCAACTCTAGTTTTAAACTGTAAAATTAAGCTTTCAGTTCAGGTGTTCAAGTCTCATTCCTTCTTGAATCTGATGGAACAAGCAAGTAAATATTAACACATGGAAAAAATCTAAAACACTCTTAAAAAACAAAGAAAGTCATACTCAATTGACCAGATATTTTGAGACATTTGTGTAGGATATAGGGAGATGAAATTAGATTGAGAGAATTAGCTACAGCTTTATTCATTATATGCAAAGGATGGGGTTCACCTGTTTAGTAACATCTTAGAATTTCATGACCAACCAATGGAGAATTTCCAAGTGAGGCAGAGAGTAGTCTGGAGTTTAAAAAAAGAGAGCTCTTCTGGAAAATTCTCTCTTTCTCTTCCTCCCTCTGTTTCTCTCTCTCTCTCTCTCTCTCATTCTCACTCTCACTCTCGCTCTCTCTCTCATAATTTCATGAACCAGACTTCTACAAACACATAAAACTTCTAACATATCCTCTCAACAAGATTTTAAAGGATGTGGTATTTATCGAAAGAAATAATATGCAATCTAGAAAGATGACTTGATTAAAAACATGTTTTAAAAAAAAACAGCTTCATGGAAGCAGTGAACAAACAACTGCATACTTCAAACAACAGAATCAATAAATTATATCAGCTCAATAATTCTCCCAGAATGCAAGGAAGTGATTAATATAAAATGGAGATGATGACAAAAAAATCAAAGACATGAAAGATTGACTCAGGAATCCTAAGAATATATAATAATATTTCTAGGAAACAATAGTACACATAGAAGTGAAATATGAAAAATGTAATAAAAATATGAATTAAAGTAATAAGAAAAAATAATAACTCTTTTTAAGTTTACATCCTTTAAGATAACCATGAAAAATAAGTAAAAGGAGACCTACATGTAAGCATACCCTGGTGAAATGTAGATAGCTAGTGGGAAGCAGCCTCATAGCACAGGGAGATCAGCTTGGTGGTTTGTGACCACCTAGAGGGGTGGGATAGGGAGGGTGGGAGGGAGGGAGACTTAAGAGGGAAGAGATATGGGAACATATGTATATGTGTAGTGTAACTGATTCACTTTGTTATAAAGCAGAAACTAACACACCATTATAAAGCAATTATACTCCAATAAAGATGTTAAAAAAAAAGAAATGTAAAAATTTTAAACTAAAAAAATCAAACATTTAATATAGAAGAAGACATATAAACACATAATTTATTTTTAAAACAGACAACCTACAATTTTTTATTGAAACAGACAACCTACAAATATAAAAACTATGGTGGCATCATGCTTATTTTCACACAAATCTATTTGAAGACAATAGTGAAAAATGCCTTTGGTTTAGGGGAAAACATGATTATCAAAAAAGTATTCACTGGACCAAACAATCATTTATGCAAAAAGATAATAGAATTACATCTTCAGAGATATAAGGACTTAAGGAATTTATATTCCACAATCTTTTTTTTTTTTTTAATTTTGGATAATTTTGAGAAGAGATTTAGTTGTCTGAACTCACATATAGGGAAGATGTACTTAAATGGGTTTGAGAAATGTATGCAGTAATACTTGGATTTAGTACCTAATTTAACTGTAGTCATAATGATTATGAAATCAAATACAAATATAAAAATATTTATTGAAAGGGATAAAAAAACACTGAATATAATAATAACAAAATGTATATCTTCATAAGTTATCCAAAGAAAATTTAGATATAGAGTGGGTAGGCAATGGGATTCAAAAGTTTTAAGAGATAGATAAAATCTCCTCTTTCATAGGTTGTATGTATACATGTGTATACACACACATGCACATATTTCATTTTTACAATTGGTAGAAGAATGTAAGTCCATAAATATATGGCATATGTTCTTGAAGAGGTGCTGGTGATACTGCCTAGTGTTTTGAAGGCTTTGATGGCCCTCTCTAGTCTCAAAGATTTTGGTCACAACATTCCTAGATTCTTGCTCCAACCTCAAATTCATCTGGTCTGCAGATATGCTCAGTGAATATACAGCTTCTTAGTTTGTGTCTTACCTATATTGTCAGAACCAACTTGGAGAGTCAAAGATGGTGAAACTGACATTTATTGTACACACCTAAAAGTAACTCATTCATTTCTAAACTACCTTTTAATGACATTAGGTTGATTGGAAAGTTTTTCTAGACTATACTTTGAGAAACAAAGACCACTGAGAATTTCCTGTAAACATGTTCAGGTATGAACTATCTCAGTTATCTGCATTTCAAAGGGAAGGGTGGGAGATGGAAGGACGAAAACCTACCTTATCTGTGTCCCATACTTTCCTTTTTTCTGTCTCCTCCTCCCCTCAAGACACTTTTCTTGTAATTGTAAGGATCCATTTCCTTTCTTTTCCTGTATGTTGGGTGATAGGAACTTTTCTACCTGTGACTTTTGAAACTTTCCTCCTCTTCTTGGGCAATAAGCCTCAATAAACTTAATAGTAGCTGGGTAAAAAGGTTTTTGAGGAAATAAAAATTACATTAATCAGTGTTTTCAAAATGTTATTTCCATCATATTGTTTTAAAGACCATAAGTAAATTCCTCCAAATTCAGTTGAACAAAATCACTATAAATAAAAATGATATTATAAAGTTCCCTTTACTAAAGGTTCAAAGAGAAAATTATCTTGATATATGTTGAAAGAGCATGCAATTATATTCAGCACATAATAATATATATTTTAAATCAACAGCCATCCTTTATTGGTAAAACAATAGAAACACATCAAATTCAGAAGTAGAATAACATACCTAGCATAAGAACAACAGTCTAAAATTGTTATAGAAGTGCTCAACAATGCAATTAGATAAGGAAATATTTTAAAAATATTAGAACAGAGGTAGCATTATATTATTTTTTATTATTCCTCTGAGAAAACACATCATAATCAATTGAAAAACTGTTACAGAAGTAAGGTAATTCAGTAAGTTATCTAACTAAAAAGCAAACATGCAAATCATTAGCTATCCCATATAGAGATAATTATTGCTAGCTTGAACTTATAATAGAAAAATAGATCATTTTCTATAGAGATAGCAATTATCTTGAACCTAGGATTAACTTTAGTCAGAAATATAAAACTGTATGATGGAACCTTTTGACTGGGGACATAAAAGGAAGACTTAAACAAATGGGGATATCTATAAAATATACTATATTTCAAGGAAGTACTCAGAGTTAAAATATTCTGCAAGCTAAAAATAGAGAATAGAGGATTAGGAGCTAACTTTTGCTAGGGTAAATGAGGAAAGATTTCTTAAAGGAAATAATGCTTGCATTGAAACTTAAAAAATGTTTCCCATGTATAGAGGATGGAAGAATATCGAAAAGAAGAAACAACTTACATAGTGCAAAACTACCTTAAAGAGCATGTAGTGTTCAGGAAATAATAATTAGCTGGCTATGGATAAAACATATACTAGTGAGAGGAGAAATGTGGGAACTAAGCATTTTGTATTTATCTTTTTGTGGGGAAAAGAACATACAAAGGACAAGGGCCATGAAAATACAATACTATTCGATTTTTCAAGGCCTTTGGTTAATTCCTAGGTATTAAGTATTAAATAGTAAGCATGTAACATATGGTAGAATTGTCTGAAGAAATCCAATTTAAAGTATACATTATAGAATCTTTTAGGTGAAACTACTTGTAATTAAAACCTATGTCTTTCTCATTTATAAAATACTTATAATTTATTGTACATAAGAATGTCAAAGTTAAAGTAAATATTGATTAAATTTTGCATTCCTTTACTGTTTTCCGGGGGAACTTTATAAAATATTTTACATAATATTCTACATTATTTCTCAGTAACAAAAAGTTGAATTCAATGCTAAATTAAAAATTTCCAGAATTACACCTGACAATTAAGACATTGTTAGCCTGTTTAAATTAGTAACAAGTGTAAAGCCTCTCAAAAAGTTAATTAAAAAATATTTGCTCTGTATATGTGGCAAAATTCATTTTAAAATATCTGCTTTCTCTACAGTTAGTAACATAATGAGAGACAGTTAAAATTAAAAAGTGTTAGGTAAATAACAAATCTCTTTAGCAAATAAATCTTGAGTTACTGATATTTAGTATTTTTATAAAATAAATTCTGTAGAAATTGCTTTATAGAAGAGAGACAATATAATAAGCTCGCTGTACTGTAATACTTTTGGAATGCCTGAAAACAAGGGCAAAGCAAATCACTACAGGATTAATATGTCTGACCATAGAAAGGAGTATGTTTATGAATCCATTATATGTGTCCTCTAAATTGTTGAGAAAAATATTAAAATATTTTCAGATTTTTTAATTGAATTGATAAGTAAGATATTTGTATTTCTCCTTGTTGAGTCATAAAAAGCAAATGTCACATGAAAAAATGTAAACACAGGTAAAGATCTATAGTCAAATATAATGCATACAGATATTTACAAAGGTGTAATGTATTCCTTTTTAAAATAAAATTCCAATAATTTCACTGGAACTCTTGATCTCCTTCCATCCCACTTGCTGAAAGTTGTGCATCTAATTATTCTGTCTCTCCTTGTCAACTTTCTATGCTATTTGGTTTTCTTCCACATTGCATTCAAGTATATTTTAGTACTTTCATGCTATTTTAGAACAATTGGTAAATTCTGGCAACTCTTTTCCCTTACTCCCCAAACTTGACCACTACAAATATTTAAATGGTTTGGCCTACTTCTTATGATTATTTTTCCCAGATTATGATTAATAGGCTATAACGAATAAGTAGTCATTTCTCCTCTGTGATTGTATGTGCCTCAGTGAATTGAGTAGAGCTACTCTTCCCTTTCACATAACATTCAATTCAGGGAAATACAAAGTACAATGAATTCTAACCTATACTCCATGAGAGGAAATTTTCATCGAATTTTCTGGTAATTCCATGTAGACACATAATACCTTTTTTCTTCTGCATTTATGAGCAGTATAATTCATGTGCTTGTGAAAATATTCTTGATTCCTAGTTCTCCCCGAAGCCTTCCATCTCATTTTAAAAATTTTAGTTATTTAAGTGTATTGCAGAATTAAAAAATAATTTCAAATTGAGCTTTTGTTCAAATAAACTATCAGTTTCTACAGTTGTGTCTTATTCATTTTTCTAAACCCAGGACCTAACATAGTTCCCGATGTAATTAGGAGGTTAACATTTGTGAATAAATGAAAGACACATAAATATTTGAACAATGGCCATAAAATCAAACTGACAAAGTGTAAGTTCTTGAAATGTTAAAAATTTGATCTGAACATAAACTTCTACCCATTTCCTACATTCTGTTTTAGACCATTTTTCTTTCTTCCTTTTTGTTCTCTCTCTCTCTCTTTTTTTTTTTTTTTTTCTTTTCTGTTCATAGCTGCTATCTATGAGCATCCATTTTGTATTCATGGAGATTTGTAGAATTCACAAAGCCATATTGCTCATAGAAGCACAGCTACCATTAGTGAGTAATTCTAGTGCCTTATAATTTAGATAATAAGAAAATTAGAGTTATACTAAATCCCACAGTTCAGAGAGTAAGAATGAGTGACTTAATCATCAGAAAAATTAGATTTGAGCTCCAGTTCTGAAAACTACTAGCCATGGGATTTTTGAGTAAATTCTTTGATCTCTTTGAACATTGGATTCTAAATCTCTAAAATGGGAACAATACCTGTTACATTTCAGTGATATCCAAATGATGATGCACATGCAAATCAGTAAAACAAATATCAAGATATTTAAGGCTTCTGAAATTTAGGTGTCCTCTCACAACAACTGAGTCATATCGGTTTCCAAATCTTGACCATATCTTTCCACATATCTCTTATTTTGTTCCATTTCTTCCCATCCCTGCTACCATGATCACACTGATTATTTCAGGCCTTCATCCTATCTTATTTGCATCACTATACTATTCAATCCATACTACTCCATTTATGGAATTTTCCCTCCTCATACAAATGTTACCCTGCCTGTTGCCTCCTCTAAATTCTTCAGTAACCTTATGGATAACATAGGTTGACTTCCCCAGCTTCCGCTTATACCTGCTTCCAACCTTCCTTCTAATCTTCCTTCTACCTTGCTTGCTGCCACCATAAAGACTATAAAAGTTAAGTACACATAGCAGAAATGTACTGGGAAGGTGTTGGGAAAGCTTTTGCCTTCCTCAGGAAGGAAAAGGGAAGAGGGCTGGCACTGCTACCGTTTTTCCTCTTCCTGCTTATTCCTCTGTTGAACAAATACTTGGAGCCTCCACGGATTTCTTAGGTCATGAGGAAAACCAAGAGAAAACAGGGCCTGGTATCTGCTACAGATAAATTGTAGAACCAACGCAGCAGCCGTACTACCTCTGGATTTTTTGTTAGGTAAAAATAATAGGCCCTGATTTGTTGAAGTAGGGCATTTGATTGTTCCTTCTAATTTTAATTGATAATATTCTTTATTGCCTCCAGGATAAAATTCAAGCATTTTTGTTTGATGTGCACAATCTTTTATGAATGTATACTATATATCCTTCTAGCTTCCTAAGCTATGTCATACATGCTAAAATCGTTACATCAGTCCAGGTTCTTGAACATACCTCTGCCTTTAAAAGTGTTCATTCTAGGGTTTCCCTGGTGGCGCAGTGCTTGAGAGTCCGCCTGCCGATGCAGGGGACATGGTTTCGTGCCCCAGTCCAGGAAGATCCCACATGCTGTGGAGCGGCTGGGTCCGTGAGCAATGGCCGCTGAGCCTGTGCGTCCAGAGCCTGTGCTCTGCAACGGGAGAGGCCACAACAGTGAGAGGCCCGCATATCGAAAAAAAAAAAAAAATTCTAGCAAATGTTTTTTTTTTTCCTTTGGCAGATTGTCTTTCTTTTCTCAGATGCCAATTATTCATCATCAAGATTTTGGTCAGATATTTTATTCTTTAGGAACTAGATGCATTGTAGAGGCTTTATGTGAGGGTACTCTCATGAAATAGACCTGAAAGAAAATGAGAAAAGCAAAATTGAGTGGAAAGAGAAACTGTCCCTCAAAACAGTTGTAACTGAGTCTTCAGCCAATCAGATGAGGAGTTATAAACCTGGGATATTCTTCAGAGTGTCCCAAATGGAGGCCAGGAGACCAGACTTTGGATCCCACATAACCTTAGGTAAAAGAGTTGTGTGTATCTGAGGGAAATTCTCTTTGATTGAGGCAGTTGTGAATGATGCTTTAGCTGTCACATACCCTAGCAGTTAGGAATTGAGTGTGTTGGACTTGAGGGCATCTGAATGGAGCAGCAACGTACCCACTACTTTGCTTCTCTGACACAGATGTGCTGTTCAATGTAAAAGTTGACTTATTGGTTTCCTTTCACTAGATTGTGAGCTTGATGGAAGAGGTCATTTCTCATATTTCATTACACTCTTTGCTCCCAACACAAAGCCACATGTGAGGAAGACACACTAGTTGAATTAAAATATTGTACTAGAAAAGTGCACAAGTTATAATTTTGTGGAAGAAATTTTAACATTTTAAAGATGAATGAAGAAGAATAAATAATAATGAATAAAGGTAAAATATTTCTCAATATTCTAATGTAAAATAAATCTCATTTTCATAAAAAAATCAGTGGTACTACAGATAGCTTTAATGAGTAGTTCATCAATATGGTTAAAAGAGATATATTAATACTTTATTACATTGGAATTACTTATATTTTTAGTGAAGTTATTACATCACATATCTATAATGGTAACCATCCTAAACCAAATTAAACTGTGGTAATAATGCTCTACAATTACCATCTCTGTTTGGAAAATAAATATAATTTTAAAAGGAAATATTAGAAAATTCTTGATATATTAATTAAGTTGATTTATTTTGATTTAATTGGCATATTCATTGTTTTTGTCCACAAATACCAAATTATTTAGCAGTAGATTAAACAAAAAAAAAAGGTTTATTTCTATTCAGTAAGAAGTCACCACAAGGACTGCAGAGGAACTCAACAATATTTTCACATTCCTAGGTGCCTTCTATCCTGTACCTGGTCAATCTTTTTTTTTTTTTTTTTTTTTAACATCTTTATTGGGGTATAATTGCTTTACAATGGTGTGTTAGTTTCTGCTTTATAACAAAGTGAATCAGTTATACATATACATATGTTCCCATATCTCTTCCCTCTTGCGTCTCCCTCCCTCCCACCCTCCCTATCCCACCCCTCCAGGCTGTCACAAAGCACCAAGCCAATATCCCTGTGCCATGCGGCTGTACCTGGTCAATCTTAGCATTTATTTTATCACCTTATGGTGCTGCAACTCCCAGTATCATGTCCACATTTAAAGATATAATAAGGGAGACTGGAGGTGGTAATAGATTTCTATTTTATTAGAAAAATGAAGTTTTTCCCACAGCTCCCCAACATACTTCAACTATTACTTCTACCAGGTTTCTGTTTACATCTCACTGGCTGGGTCTAGGTACAAGGGAGAATGACAAGATGAGTAATGCTTTTTTTTCTAGTATCTATATAGAGAGGTAGCTAACAATGGAAGAGGGGTTGGTGATGGACCTTGGTCTACTCAACAAACAGGATCTACCATACTTGGAGAACTGCTATTTGCATGGCTCCAATGATGAGTTTTTCTAAGAGCAGTGGAGAAAAGAGGTGGGTTTGAAAAGACTAAAAGCAACTAGGAGGCTGGAATAATTTTGTGTTTATCTCTGTATTCCCATTGTCTTATCACTGTGCCTTGCATTTAAGAGACAATAAATGCTCGATGAATTAATTATTGGTAATCATATTCTTTTAAATGTTCACTATAGATGTTATAGATGCATATGTTACTGATAACTTTTATATTATATTTCATATGAGAGCCTAGATGTAAGTATAAAATCACTTCAACTGTACAATTAGAGATTCAATTTAATGCTCCAAAGAGAAACTTAGCAGCATACATTTAAGAAAGTCGATATTTAGAAATTGAATTTTAAAAAAGAATGAAATAAATGTTGAAGACTAGTAATCTGCTTTATGAATGTCATGGTATTTGTTAAAATTCCACATAAGTATTTCAGTAGTGGAGTGACAGTTCACCAAATGAATTAGAATACCATATAATTATCCTTAAGTAATGCAAACGAAGATCCCATATGACTAGTGATAGTGGCATATAATGATAGTGTCATCTCTCCATTTAGGGTACAACATGCCATCAGAGAAGATGAGATGAATCCTAAATGGATGGGTAATGCTCCATACTACAAACTTAACAGATTATGACATCAGGCTGATACCCAATCCATCTGTTAGCTCGCAGGACAGAGGACATATTGTTACGGTGATTAGGCCAGGTGGTACTTCATTTGATATCACAGCTGTGCTAAACTTCCATGCAGAAACCTAAAACCATGTGAAACAGTCCTTGTTTGGGGTCACACTGAAAAGAAAGAGCAGCAGCTGGGGTATATTCTTAACAAGTTCTGTAAAGAGATTCTTTAGTTGAAATTAAAAGTAAAAACTTTTGCAATATGTTATGTGGAATGAAGATTTAAAGTCTAGGTTCTGCTGTTTGCTTCCAGATTATTATACGGTATAATTTTTGAATTTCTGATCAATTCATTCAGCCATGCAAAGCCAAAAGCTGTTATGGTATATGTAGAATCTGCTATTCAACAAAATATTGAAATGATTCATATACAGAATGTAGTTTAGTTCTGGGGCACAGTATGTTCTTAATAAATGTTAGCTATTAGTTTCATTCTTAAGTGTTGTGAATTTCTAATTTCCGAGTCTCCTGTCCACACCCTGTCCCATCCTTAGTTATTTAATTTAGCCTTCCTGAAAATAGCTGTGTTAAACATATTCATATGCGTATGGCTATACATGCACATATGAAATCAAGAAACCTCTACAGTTAGAATTTTCCTTCTGATTCAGAGGTAGAATGAGGCCGCTATTGCTTTGATAAGGTGGATCACAGATTAATAGCAACCATAGTTTATCCAAAAGTTACCTTTGTGTGAATTTTTAACAGGGTATTCCCTGCAGAGATATGAAGCTCCATGGGTCCCAGGCTTGAAGAGGGAAGTTTGGGCTGAATTTCGGCATTCCTTCATCTTCCTGGATGAGAGTCTTAGACAGGGCCCAACCCATATTACCTTATTCAATGCTACTGGCTAATGGAATAAGCTGCCTGCCTGAAGCAAATACCAAAACAAGAAAGCCAGAAATCAGTGGTAATGTTTTCATAGTAAAATTTACTCATGCTTAGTAAGGGATATGGGAGGTTAGAAGTGCCAAACTGATAGAAAATTAGTTTGACTGGTTTATTTACGTAGACATGTTAATTGTGAAGGGATGCCATGGCCTCTTCCACTTCAGGTCTATATCCTGAAAGAGCTTTTGCCTGCAAATTCAATCATATCATATTTAGTAAAGAACATCTTTATTAGATTATTTTAAAGATGAGAAAGAAAAGGGCCAGATGCCTCACAAAGCAGTATGGCTTACCCCATAATTTATCATATAAGACTTTCTTTGTACTATTTAAAAGTAATCCTGAAGATCTAAAACATGTAATAAATAGTAATTTTGCTGAAACGCTTCAGAACTGGTCGAGACCAGTCAAGCATCCACGCTGTCACACAGTTTCTTTGTATATTACTCTAATATATGTGGAATAATTCTCATAAGATGTTGAAAACAAAAACAGGAGCTTTCTTTGGGTGTATGATGGGGTGGGGGGATGGGGGAGGAAGGGGGGAGAGACTGAGATTGTTTCAATAAAAAGTGAATTCAAAATGCTAGCGATATAAGTAAGAAGTGAAGTACTTCCAAAAGTGATGTTTCTTAGTGTTAAGAAAAAGTATCCAAAAAATTAAATAAGGTATTAACATGACTGCATATCTTTCAGTGTCATACTGGAACACTATCTAACAGAGCTTTCCAATGATTATTCCTCAGGAGATTGTGCCTTGTTTTGATGTTCTATTGATTAGAAGCTAGATTTTGTTATATTTTATGCTAACTTATGGGTTTTGTCTAGGAGAAATGCAAATGATCCCTACCATGGATAGACCTAGATACTAATGTTTACTGTTGTATTGCCCTGTAGGACATTAACCTGTTTAACTTAGCAAACTTCTTTGAGCATGACATTCCTCCTCATTAATTATTTACATCTCTCTGTCTCTTAACACTCATTGAATTGGCTTTACCATCTTGCAGTTCCCTCATGAATGAATTGAATAAATATTTGGCATACATTTATTCTCTATTTGAGAGTCACATTTTAAACTTTTTGAAAATTATGCTTTGACACTAAGAATGTCCTTTGTGAAAAAAAATGAACACCTCTCCCTGCTTCATGATCCTATATATCAATGTTGAACATAACATTATAAATTTAATATATTACATTATCAATGATTAACTTTAAAATAGTGAATTACTAGCATTTCCTTAAACGGCACTTAAATCTATTAATGAGTATTTCAAATATGTGAAGTATGCAAATTTTTAACATTTACGTTTTTCCCCCAAATCTTTACAGTCTTCTTGAAATAAAGTCCATTTCTGTTCTCCACTGGATTAGATGACAGTATGATATCTTTGAAATGTACATGTTAATGTATTTTGTAGGGAGAATTAATTCAGAATAAATAGATCTACACCAGTACAGACTTCATGCTCCAAACCAGGAGAATTAAAAGGATTTTGCTCACTGACAAGAAACTGAAGCAATTTTATTGTAAAATTTATAAAGTAACGTTTTCTAATTTGATTTGAATGTTAAATCTCATGGGAATATAGCATGTATTTTGCTATGTCTACAAGTGATATTTTTTAAATGAAGTTCTGAAATGTCATCTGCACTTTTTTAGTTCTCATGAATAGCTTTTGAAATCCTATTCCAGTGTATTATTCCTGAAAAGAAAATTAAAAGGAATTTGTTCTTAGCTAGAAAAAATAATCACCTTCAATAATGTCTTTTTTTTTTTTTTTTTCTTTTTTTGCGGTACGCGGGTCTCTCATTGCTGTGGCCTCTCCCGCTGCGTAGCACAGGCTGCGCAGGCTCAGCGGCCATGGCCCACGGGCCCAGCCGCTCCGCGGCATGCGGGATCCTTCCGAACCGGGGCACGAACCCGTGTCCCCTGCATCGGCAGGCGGACTCTCAAGCACTGCGCCACCAGGGAAGCCCTCAGTAATGTCTTTTAGCCTATACTTAGAATCATTAAAAACCTAGAGGTGTCAGTAATTATTGTTAGTAACACTTTACTCTGCTTTATGGAGCATATTCCCTGTAATAGTGGTATTTATAAGTCAGAGAATTAACAGAATTCTTGATAAAATCAACTCCCTACTATGTGTGAGAAATACTGAAGGAGGTCTTCAGAGGAGTCAGAGCTCGTAGTGACCTGCCAGGCCATTGTCTGAGGGACTTCTTGAAAAAAGTGAGATATGAGCTTGGCCTTGAAAGATCATGAGGATTTGAATGGTCACAATGCTGAAAGAGGACATTTTAAAGGTGGAAAAAAAGTAGTAGCAGGAGTATGTATGACTGTGCTAGAGAAAAAAGTGAGCAGACAAAATTGCTTAAAATTAAATGTTTATGTAGGAGAGAAATGGCCAATATACTTCATTTTGAATGTGAGCTCCAAGACATTGCTGATAGTTACCTCAACTACTTGTGTTCAGAAGGGCTCTGAGATTAGATTCAGGCTCTAAAGGAGAGAGAGTTGTGATTTCTGAGGAACACCTGCCATTATCACAGGAACTGGGTTCCAGGGTGAGGGAGCTGGTGATGAGGAGAGCCATGGTACCAAGTTTCCATGTTTTGGTTAGTCATGTGGAGGTCAGACTGTCAGTCTCCATCTACAGAGAAAGTTAAAGACAGCAGCTCTGGGATAACTTCAAACTCAGTTTCCCCATTTCTATTTGTTCTACATTGGATAATAACAAAATGTCAGCAAAACTATTGAGTCAAATTCCATTCATACTTCTTAGCTTACTGTTAATTTCCCTCTAGCTTTTTGAAACAGTGAGCAATTTTAAATGCTGTACACAGACTTTCTCTTCTCAAGCTCTAAGTCAGATTGTTAATGTGACATAGAACATTGAAGTTACACAGAAATATCCTAAGGGCTTTTCATTTGTAGAAACATGGATCTGCAACAAGGAATGGTGTCTTAAGGGACCAAAAAGAAAGTCGTATAGAGCAGTGACTTTTATAGTTCAAAAAAAAATATTAATGGACAAATACTGAGGCCCTGACTTTGAGATAGGCATAATTATATTGTAGGAAAAACTTCCCTAAAATTATTTGACATATTTCCCTAGTAATTAAATGCTCCAGTAAATATATAAAAATGACCATTTCTTAGAAGGGCTCTAAAGCAGCATATTTATTTTATTGGTGTATCAGCCTCATAGGTTATCATTAGTGTTGCTAATACTGCTTATCAGATTTCAAGTAAAACCCACTATATCTTCTCATTGTAACAAATTTGAGGTTTATAAAAAAAGTGGGAAAGAAATTTCTGCCTTTTCCTTTTGTTACAGTAGAAAGTAGGCTTTCTTTTAATTGACAAAAGTTAAATTTATCAATATAAAAATTCATATCTAATTAGATCTTTAGATAAAAATATTTTTAACAATAATTGAATTTCTACTGTGCATGGAAAATTTAATACTCATTCAAAAAATAATCTCTGCAGTTTCTTTTATAGAACCGGCCTAGAATAAATTTAAATTTTTAAAAGATCCCTTATCTTTACAGTTAAGGAGTGCTGGAAATAAAATTTGATTTTAACAAAGAATAATAATTGTAATAACATTAATAAATGAAACTCACTCTACTACTCTAATGTCACTGTAGTAAGGATATATACACCCTCATAAGCACAAACACACGTGCAATACATACATATCTCTACATATTTCATCACTGAGAAATGGGTCATGCTCTGCATATTTGACTGCAACTTGCTTTTTAAAGTTAGCAATATATCAAAGGCGTGTTTCAAGGTTAGTATTTATAGATCTATCTCATTAATTTTAATGGGCGCATACTGTCTATTTATTGATGTACCTTTGTTTATTTAGACATTCCCCAAATGATAGACATTTGCCTTGTCTCTCATTCTTTGCCATGGCAATCAGTGCTGCAGTGAAGATTTTCTGTGTGCCTCTTTGATATGTGATGGTTTATAATAGAAACTAGAGGAGACATTTCTGGATTCAGCAATTACAACCCAATTTTCCTCAATGGAAAGGCCATTTTAACCAAAACAACATGACAGAACTCATTTCCCCACACATTTGCCAACAATGGATACTATCAAACTTTTAAAATTCATTAAGTCTGATAAAAAAATATTGTTTGAATTTGCCTTTCTCTGAATATTAGAGAGGTGGATACATATATATATACACGCACACATACATTATATATATATATATATATATATATATATATATATATATATATAATGTTTACCCACATTCTCTTAATTCTCTTTCACTTTCTAACAATATGTCTGTGGTCACATAGCAGTGTTAAAATATTCTCTAAGACCTTATCTACTAAAAACAAATATATATATATATATTCAATTTTATATTAATATTTAGAGTTTGATTTTAGACATTTAGTTTAAATACCTCTGAGGAAAATTTTCTGTATACTTCAAAAATGGATAGTCACTGCTATAATAATTTTTGAAATGCCAACTTTATGATTCCTAAATTCAATGGTACTTTTTCCTCTGTTCTATTCTAATTCTATTGTATTCTACTGTATTCTATTCTAGTCTATCCTATTTTGTTCAATTCTATTCTCCAGTACTAAAATGATTTTATAGTGTGTTATTTAACAGATACAATAAGACCTTCTTCATATTCTTCTTTTTAAATAATTTTATTGCAGTCTCATTATTTCATATTCCTGACAATTTTATCATCAGCTTGTCAAAAATGAAAAGTATTCCTTTAGAGTTTTCTTTGGGATTACATTGAATTAGTAGATTATTTCAGTAACCTGTTATCTTTCTAAAATCATGTCTTCCCTTCCAAAAATATGTTTCTCCCCTATACAGATTTTTTTTTTTTTTTTTTTTTTTTGGCCTTGCCACACTGCTTGCAGGGATCTTAATTCCCCAGCCAGGGATTGAACCTGGGCCCGCGGCAGTGGAAGTTCATAGTCTTAACCACTGGAACTCCAGGGAATTCCCTATCCAAATTTTACAGATTTCTTCATTTGGTCTTGTATGATTTTATTGGATTAAACTCTAGATATTTTACATTTTTGTTTTCTATTTTGTATTAAATCACTTTTGTGCTTTTGGGAGAGTAGCTATAACAGGAAGCACACCTGTGTTGTTCCTAAGTTTATAAGAATGCTTTTAATGTTTTATTCTTAATAATTTTACTTCATGTTCTATAAAATTTCCTTTAAAAATAGGTTTTCTTCTATTGTTCTTTTGTAGATGTGTATATGTGTGTGTATGTATTCACACACATGTATCTATATATATATGGGAAAGGCATGTGTTAGTAGTTTTTAATTTAAAATGATTTTTAATTTATCAACACATTAAAAACCCACTTTATTGAGGTTTGATTGACCAATGCTTTTTAAAAATATATATATATATTCTTTAAAAGGCCATACTATGTTACACATTTAAATTTGCATCAAAACTTTTAATTTTGAGCCCACCTTCTGTGTTGTGAGATGAGTTGTACTTGGTCATGATCAGTAGTACTATACTATTTTAGTATAGTACTACTGTAGTTAATCTTCTAATATTTTAAATCTTTAATTGTATGATTATATATGAAGGCTATCTATATTTTATATTTGTATGTAATATATATTTTTTTAAATCCAATGTTGATGTTGGTATTACAACTTTGAACCATGCATTGGAAATTTTTGCTTTTTTCCTATGCTCTTAATGAGTGTTTCACATATTTGAGTCCATTTTAGTGAATTTGCATTTTTCTATTAAACTTCCATTTAATTTGGATTTTTCAAATTTATATGTATTAAGCAGTATTTGATATAGCTTTAATTTTATTCAAGCCCCCTTTCACTGTTTTATTAAGCACTACCTTATGTCTTCACTAATCCCTTCTTTCTACTTCTTTGGGTTAATTTGGCTATTCTTGTTATAACTTCTTGTATGAAAAGCTTATTTTGATATTTTCAGTTTTTCTTGTTTCCTAAACAATGCACTTATGATTACACAGTTGCCTCTGACAAATATTCTGGTTACACTGATGAGTTGTGATATGAGTCTTCTCATTTTCAGTAATTTCTAAATAGGGTATAATTTCTATTTCCATTTTCTCTTTGATCTAAGAGTTATTTTCTGGTTTCCAAATGTATTCAATTCTTATTTTACATTTTTCCCCTTTTGTCAACATCTATTATATTCCTATCGTTCAAAGAATGTTGTCTCTATGATTTCTAGGTAGAATTTACTGAGGGTTTTTTCTCCTGCAACATGGTTAAATTTATTTTTATAATTTTCTTGTTTTGTGTGTGATATCTTTGTCTGGTTTTGGTATCAGGATGATGGTGGCCTTATAGAATGAGTTTGGGAGTATTCCTTTCTCTGCAATTTTTTGGAATAGTTTCAGAAGTATAGGTGCTAACTCTTCTATAAATGTTCGATTGAATTTGCCTGTGAAGCCATCAGGTCCTGGACTTTTGTTTTTTGGGAGTTTTTTTAATCACAGTTTCAATTTTGGTACTTGTGATTGGTCTGTTCATATTTTCTGTGTCTTCCTGGCTTAGTCTTGGGAGATTGTACCTTTCCAAGAATTTGTCCATTTCTTCCAGGTTGTCCATTTTATTGGCATATAGTTGCTTGTAGTAGTCTCTTATGATCCTTTGTATTTCTGTGGTGTCCGTTGTAACTTCTCCTTTTTCATTTCTAATTTTATTGATTTGAGTCCTCTCCCTTTTTTTCTTGATGAGTCTGGCTAAAGGTTTGTCAATTTTGTTTATCTTTTCAAAGAACCATCTTTTAGTTTCATTGATCTTTTCTATTGTTTTCTTCATTTCTATTTCATTTATTTCTGCTCTGATCTTTATGATTTCTTTCCTTCTGCTAACTTTAGGTTTTCTTTGTCCTTCTTTCTTTAGTTGCTTTAGGTGTAAGGTTAGGTTGTTTATTGGTGATTTTTCTTGTTTCATGAGGTAAGATTGTATTGCTGTATTCTTCCCCCTTAGAAATGCTTTTCCTGTGCCCCATAGGTTTTGGATTGTTGTGCTTTCATTTTCATTTGTCTCTAGGTATTTGTGTTTGGAATAAAATCTGTATATCTTTAGCTATATGACATATACCAAGTTAATTATATTTTAGTATTCTTACATCTTTCAACCTAATTTTTTATTCCAGTCAGATGTTTGTTAGGGTCTTCCACCATGATTGTGGATTTGTTAATTCCTTCTAAAATTTTTTTTTTTTTTTTTTTTTTTTTTTGCGGTACGCGGGCCTCTCACTGTTGTGGCCTCTCCCGTTGCAGAGCACAGGCTCCGGACGCGCATGCTCAGCGGCCGTGGCTCACGGGCCCAGCCACTCTGCGGCATGTGGGATCTTCCGGGACCGGGGCATGAACCCATGTTCCCTGCATCAGCGGGCGGACTCTCAACCACTGCCCCACCAGGGAAGCCCTAACATGTATATTTTTATTTTACTTCTTCACTCCCTTCTTGTAATAGGTGTACACATTTACATTCTTCACCTTGGGGCCTTGCACTTACTCCCAGTCAAGTATGTGGAGTATATATCCCTGGCCATGTGACCTGCTTTTGTCATGGCCTATATTAGGGGATGGGCACAAACAAAGGCAGTAAAAATACTTGTATTATTTGGCTTGGGATCCTGTACTTCTGCTCTCTGACTGAGAATAGTATGCCCCAGATGACTACAGAGATGTCATGCCTCCGGAGGCTGCATAGATCCTTATCAAGAAACATAAAAGATAGTTGTTGAAAGTCCCTGATACCTTGAGTTTTATTTTATGCAGCATAAGTGCAGCAGAAATATGACTAAAATCAAAACTCATTACAGGATTAGATTGCTAATATAATGAGAACTAAAAATAACGGCATTGGCTTTGGGTAGGAGTGACAGACGGTGATGAAACTGTTATGGGAGGATGAAGAACTGGCCAACTTTGCTACACAATGGTGAAACAAGTGGAGTTTAAAACTATCACTTAGGATAATCTGGAAGGCAGAAAATAAACCTAACTCATTTGTAGTGTTGGACAAAGAGATTTCATGATAGAATATTGCTAACATAGGTGATTGCTTTGAAGTGCATTTTAAAAGGTGCTTCAAAAAATGGGTTGTGCTCATGGCACATGAAGTTGCTTGGGATCAAATATATATTTTTTAAAATATATAAAATGAATTTTTAACAGAGCTCTATTACCATTCTGGATTAAATGAGATTGTGACTTTCAAAGATTGGAAAAGACATCTGCCCCCCAACATTGGCCAGGCAGAAAGCAGACTAGGAAAACTCCTCTATTTTCAAGATATACATAGTCTGCCTTGTTCTTTTCAGATGTGGCCAGGGAAGGATGATGATAAATGGTGTTGCAAAGAAACAGAATGGAGACCTATACCCATGGAGGACTAGACTTATTTAAAGAAGCATTCCCTACCCCAGATTAAGGGGTTCTGGCACTATTTGCTCAGCAAGATTTCTGAATTGTTATGAACTACTTACTTTTGTGTGCCTCCAATTTTCTCCTCCTTTTTAATTTTTTTTTAGCTTGTTCCTATTTCATCATTGTATATTGAATATATGGAGGGCAGGTTATTCATTTATTTTAGTTCATAGTTTTCTGAAGAGGAACCACATTTGAACCTGACTTAGACCATGAGGTCTTAGATACTGAGCCAGGTGCTGTAATTTGATAGTCTTCTGGGCTATCTCTGCATGAAAAGGGGGTATACTTTGGGAATGAGAATTAACTGTGAAAAAAATATGCCTTACTGGTCATAGATCCAGAGTTTTACAGTACTTTTATCTGTATACATAGAAAGTTCCGTTAGACAGTGAAATACAGTAAAGGTCTTTGACCTATCTCAAATAATGTATATTTAATTCTTCTTAAGCCTAAGTCATATTTCAGTGCACTGAAATATATTGCAGAAATGTTAACTGAAGATGATTATTAAATGACAAACATTTGTAAAGTGAAAGAACAGGATGAAATTTAATAACATGTTCCTGTAAAGACAGTAAACTGAAGAAAAACTTAATAAAATTGGAAGTACATATTTTTGTCTAATGGGAATTATATGAACATTGGATCCATGTGAAGATGATTCCATTACAAACACAAAAGACCTCTTTGTTACCCGCCTATGGAGACTGGTGACCAGACATACTAGAAAGTAAAATTATTTTTTTTTAAATCAAGAAAATCTTAAAAATTGAGAATTGTTACCTTATCACATTACAAAAAAACTACTTCTTTAGGCCTAAGACAATTACTTATTACCTACAGGGATGCTGTCTACCTTCATCACTTTGTTTCTTTGTCATATTTTTTTTTCATATAAGTACTTACTATTGTACTGACATTTATTTAAAAGCAAATTCTGAAAGACTTGTAGAATAATCACAATGAGAAAAGTGTTGAACAATTTTATGAGGCAATAATACAGTTCTCTTACTGCAAAACTAAAACCAGCCTTCAGCCTTATAGTTTATCCACGCAGGAACCAGATTATTGCCTCATAAAACAGCTCAGTGCTCCTATTATGGTTTAAATATAATTGTGTTTAAAGACCTTGTTGATTCCATTTAGCAAAATTAGTTTTTATCTTATTTCATCATAACAATGGCTTCTAATAACCTTGATGATATTTTAATGTGTGCCCAATTATATTTTCAAGAATAGTTTTTTTTTTAAATTTCTACTAGAAAATTTCCAGTCTTTCTTAGTAGATTGTTTTAATTCACCATCTTTTTTCTCCTGAGATAATTTAACTTAATGAGAAGTTTATTATTTCTTTATTTAGACTAATAAAATAAAAAGCAAAAAGTTAACTAATTTTTCTTTATTACATACTCATCAGCAATGATAAGTTGGATTTCAATGATGTGCATTTAGTGTTATTCACTCTAATGTTAGGCAATTTGGGATGTGAATCCAGGTTTTAGTACTTTTAAGATGTGTGACCATGGTTGTTACTTAATATTTAAGATTGTTTCTTGGTTTATTATAAAATGGGAATATTGTAACAAAAATAGAGCTGTCTCATAGGAAATTTAATGAGAATTAGATGGCCTAAGTGTTCAATTGATAATTTTTTCTTATGTATATTAGTTTTACGTTATTTTATATGTAAAAAGTTATTATAGAGCTCATACATGCATATAAAAGGAAGGTTTTAGGTAAAGAAAATCAGAAGAAATCTGTTCAAAAGATTTTTTTGGAGCAATTAAGAATTACAGGCTGTGGAACAAGAATACAAAAAATAAATCATCTTCATAGGATAAATTTCACATTTTTTTTCTAACTAGAAAAGGGGTAATTTGAGACTGAGTCAGAAATCACAGCAGAGTACAGAGATGAGTGGATGTCCTCTCATATCCCTTAACCAACTTGTTGATAATCTAGTTGTTGAGGCCCAGAGAATTTAGTTTCTATCAAATATTACCATTAATTGTAGAGCACTGTTTTCATTTGTAAAGATTATTCTTTTTCAATATAGCAACAGCTTTGGATTTTATGAATGGCTGTTTGTGCTGCTCCTCTCTCTTGTGAACTGTGAAATTCTCTCTGGGCATTAATTCAGTGATTGCCCATCCCTTTCTTTACTTGATAATCATAACTGTAACTCATGTGATTCAGATTTTTTTCATACTCGAGTACATTTTATTAAGTCATATTTAAATACAGAAAATCATGTAAGTTCTATTTTTTTCCACAGGAGATTATATATCATTTAGGAACCAGTCTTTAATTTCCTTTAAAGTGAAAATTGTAGATTTTGCTAACTTAACAGAAATTATCCACCTAGTGCTATGTGAAGTAACCATTTGAACTCGTAAGCACAAGAAACATTAATTATCAATTTACCTTATATATCAAAGGCATGTTGGAGTGTCTGGAGTGTTGTACAGTCTAATAAATTTAGTGCAATTCATAAATATTTTTAAAAAATTCTAACCCATGGTAGTTATTGGGTTAGGAACACAAAGTATAAAAGGTCTTGTTAGTTTTGTCCTTTTCAATAGCATTGATTTTCAATTATATTTAAGAACTTAGTCACTAAATATTAATTTGGCTTAATTTTTCCCCAAATTTTTTAAGAGCATACTTCTGGAAGATAATTTATAAGCGAGCACAATTATCATCTACTTCCTAACCTGTGGAAAGTTGGGAGAGGAGAAGAATTAGTGGTCATGACTATCAACAGTGAAGCAGAGAGGAAATAGAAAATAGGTTCTTTTACCCCCAGGAAAACATATGGTAGCTAATTCCCTAACCAATTGTGTACCATTTTCATAACATTTTGATGACAACAAAGGAGAAACCAGAGTGAAGTCTGCTTACTTCATTATGTTACACATTCCTCTTAGGGCCTAGCACTACTAAGATTCTGAGGTTTCATGTATTAACATTTTCTTGGTCCCTTGAAAAATGACATCAGTGAAATTCACAGAACTCGTTGCCATCTCTTTCATAAGGGTATTGTGAAAATGCCCATTAACATTTATAGAATGCTTTGAGCTCCTACAAAGAAAGACATTACCTAAGAACAAAGTAAATAAATTTAAAAGCAACATTTAAATAATTGTAAATGAATCAAACACATGCATTAAAATGTAAATACAAGTATGAAATTAAGCAATTAAGTACTTGGCTAGGCCTACTTTTTAACTTTTGTGAAATGGAAACATTTTAAATGTGGTTTGATAGATTTTATAAACCTGTGTAAACAAGTTTGCTAATCCTTGATACTATAAATAAATATGTGTATTCAAAGGAATTCTTCACATTTCTAATAATCTCACAAATTTTCAAGAGAAACTCATAATGTTAGAAATATTTATCTCAAATAAAGAAATTATTGTTTTGTTTTTATTAAATATTGATTGCAAAGATAAGTCTCATTTTCTGTCCATCAACTGATATTTGTTTACAGAAAATGGTGGTCTTTATTACACCTGTTAGACATGCAGCAAATATTTATTGAATATGTTTTTGGAGTATGAATGCTGAAATAAGAAATTACAGGTTGGCTCAAATATCAGTGGAGTCAATGTCTAGCCATGGAACCTCAAACATGACATTTAATGGGCCTCAGAAGACTGAAAACTTATATGAACACATAGTGATTACATAGTCTTGGCAGAATCCATCGTTAATGAGTCTTATGCAGACACAATTTATGTAATAAAGTAAAAGATAAATTGCGTTGTATCCCTTATTTCTCCTCTGAGCACTGCTCAAAATCATTTCAGTCTATTTGAGAAATACAGCTTTGAAAATTCATATTCCTGCTCTGAATTCACAAAAATCAGTTTGATTCTAGATAATGTATGTCATTTTGGCTACTTCAAATTTGCAGGGTCTTTACTCTTAAAGCCATTAAATTGTCAAGTTTAGTACATTGTCTTTGAAAACATTCACATAAAAGAGAGTTTTATAAGTAATAATTATCACTTATGATAAAGGTGGGAAATAAAATCATTAAGTACTAACCATGTGTCAAGCCCTAGGCTTTCTGGATATTATCTTATTAAATCATAGCCACCATCTAGTGAAGATATTACTGCCATTTCACAAAAGGGAAAATTAAGTCTCTGACAGTTTGAATAACTTGCTTAAGATTACATACATAGCAAATAGGAGACAGACCTAGAATTCAAACCCAGATCTGTATGGCTTCAAATCCAATGCTATTCTCCTTATATTCTACTTCCTACCATGATAATCCATTTTCATAGTTGTCATGACTGCGGAGATTCTCCTAGAAGTTAATACTTTGGTTGTAGCTAAAGAAATCGTGTCTATTGGCTTTCTAGCACAAAGAATTCACTTCTATATGCTAACTGATTAACCTGTTGGAAAGTAGGAGTGATTTAATTTCAGTTTGACAGGTAAACTGATTTAGCCCAACTCCATGTAGAGTTTTTCCTGATTTAGGGAGGCCTAAACTTTATACTAGGCTTGTTTATTTCTTTGGACTATATTAGAAAAAATAGAAGGGGATGAGAGAGAACACCTAAGAAATCCACAAAATATTTACATCAGTGGTAGATAACAGCTTTAAGAGCAAAACAGCTCTCAGGATGAAAAAAAAAAAAAGCAAAAACTGTGGTTTTTCTAGTAGACCCTGGGAAGACATGGGTGTTCATACCACTCCACCTGCAAGGTGAAATCAAAGATGAAAATAAGTCTTCAGTAATACACAACTAAAGCAATCTTTAATTAGGTGGTGATTTCAGGATGAGGAATGAAGAAATACACATAAAACTGTATTGGCTAAATCCTCTGTTCACTTGTGAACCACTTTTACATGAAATGTTTTCATTTAATCACCTCATGCCATCTTCTCCCATGGTGTTGGGGGAAAAGGCCAAGGAAGAGATTACGTGATTAGAAAAGTAGTGTCCCTTTTGTTGTGCACATAGTATGTTTCATACTTTGCTAAATATACGTACATGCTATTTACTGTTTCTGCAGTTCAGTCAATTTTTGTATCCTCGATTTACCAAAGAGAAGATAGTTTCTGAAATTAATATACCTATAGTTAATCAACTAGAAAGTGTCAGAACCTGGATTTCAGCCCTGTTAGGTTTGATTCCCAAGCTGTGCTCTTGACTTCTAAAGTAAGTCTAATTTAAATAAAAGTTTCTAAACTAGGATTTAATTTAAAGTGGCAAAGCAGTATTCTAGTCAAGCCAAATAGGAATTTAGATATAAAGGCCAAACCCCCCCCCAAGTTAAAACAAACAAACAAGAAAACAGTGTTATATGTCCTGTGGCAAGTATCTCTTAGAATCTGTGAAATGGTAAATAGCAGGTTAGAATTCAAGGACTCATATATGCTGACTTTTTGTATTATGATATTACTGACATTATCATTATTCCTAATGTAAATGAGAAAACTGAGGCCCAGAAATTTCTCATCACCCATCTGCTATAATTTGGGACTTCAGCAACAATCTTTCTCTTTTCATTTTCTTTGATAACAACACAATATTTATGACTCGATATTTATCCCATCCCACCCACTTCTGATTGGGAAAAGAGTGTTAGCTGTCAACTTCCTTTCTCTTCTGTCTTTATAACCAAGCAAAGAATCAATATTCAACTGTTAAGCTGATAAGACAAATGAAAGAATGTTAGAAGTTTCTATTGAAACTTCAGTAGTCTTTCACAGTATGACTCAAATTCATGAAAGCATAACAATGTGTGTTTTATGGCTTGTTCTTCATTATTTTCTATTAACTTTCTTTACTTTGGTCTTTTTATTTCTTCCCAGAGATAGGCTCAAACTGAATAAGAAATATTGAACAAATAGATGAACATGTATCTATATAAAATGTATAGACTGTTGTATATTAGAAGAGAGCTGACACGGGGGGAAATTATTTTAAAATTATCCCAGGTAGTCTTTAGCTAAGAATGGGGATTTCAGAAGCTACTTGAAATATCAAATAGAGATATCATAAATGACAAATAATGAAGACATTGCATTTTAAATGTGAAAATCTGAGTAGAGGCAGAAAAATCTGTATATTAAGAAAAGTTCTAGGCAAGAGTAAAGGTTAAAAGAGCAAAAAAGAAAATTTAGATGGTAGAGAAACCCTTGGTGTAGGACTTTGAAACAGTAATTTATAATGAAAAATCATACCTCAACAGGAATGATCCAATTAAACCAGTAGCCAAGAAAGACCTGAGGAGCATTACTACTTACTGTTAATCAGATGCTAGACTGATTGCAGTCATAAATACTAAATATCAACTTGGTTAAGGACACATTTTTACTTATTCAAGAATCAGAGGAGCAGGAATCACTCTTTCTTTCATTCATTAAACAATGTTTGAGTGTTCCTTTGTGCCAGGCATTGCTCTAAGTGCTGGGGATATAGCAGTGAACAGAACAGAAGGAAATCTTGGTCCTCAGGCAGGAAGCCCTATACTAAGTCTGAAGCCCATAGAGGGGTGGAATTGCTGTCAAAGCATATTGGTTGGACTATTTCTTAGTTCTTCCTAGGCCCATTTAATAAATGTGTCCTTAATTCTTAAATCTATTCTTCTAAAATCAATTCTTCTAATCTTCTCATAAAAAATCAAGGTTTTGTTTTTGTTTTTTGAGATTTTTTCAAGCAACTACAGGTCTATTCTGAGTCTATTTATACTACCTAATATGATCAAACCACATCATAATACCTGACCTGAATCCTATAGATCAGATCAAATGGCCATTCTAGAAGGCAAATAAACCCAATGAATAGTAAAGTTGTAATTATTCATAAACCGTAAATTCTTATAATTTTCTCACATTCAAAGGCAATGTTTTTTTTGAAAAACAATAATAGGTATTCTCTGCAGTTTCTTGGTTTTCTATTTTAAGGCACTGTGTCCTGTGAAATGTGATGTTTTGTGAACTTGCGCTGGATGTAGCTTTCTGAAAAGGCCAAGGAGAAATTCTAAACTCTTTTTTGTGATATATTCTTGTTCCCATCAGTGACCTCTTCACTGAGGAGAGAGAGAGAGAGGAAGGAAGAAAGAAAATGAGGTTTTCTCTGATGACAAGTCAATTTAAGAGAATACTCTGATCAATGACTGTGCTGGGCAAAAGCAAGAGGTTTCTGGTTTCTTTTAAGGGAAAAAATGCCAACACATCCTTGATGGCTTGTAGTCTTTGAAAGTGGGGATACATGTTCTCAATAAGGCATAGGAAAGTTAAGCTTGATTTTTGCATAAGGACTTCGTTTGTGGAGCATAAAAATATCCCCAGTTAATGGCCAGGAGAGAGGAAATGAAGCTTAAAAATTACATTTTAAAAATTCATTAGAAAAGACATAGTAAATGAACATTGTCTTACTAGACAAAAGTTGACTTCAATTAACAACTAAAACATTTAAAAAAATACACATGTCATTATGTCTTTATTGAATCAATGGGAGGATTAATGTTGAAAATTATGCTAGATTATAAGATTTATAAACCTGTTGCCTCTCCCTAGGTAAGAAGCCTCAACATGAAGGATATTTGAATATGAGCTTCTTTTGATACAAAATACCAAGAAGAAAGGGTAACTTTTTAATTCTATTTCATGCAGGAAACAAAATTGCCTATTAGATTTAACATAGTGAGTGGTGTGCAAGCACATCAAGTAGGGACGGTCATGTCTCTATCAGTGACAACTTCTTGTAGAACTGAAATTGTTTACTGTGAGAAATATGGCTACATTAATGATTTCCTACTTCCCTTATCTAGCATGCAATGAGGTCATGTTTTCCTTTGTTCACAATGTTTTACAATCAGCTAAATGAATAACAGTAATAATTTGCTTTAATATAGTACTTCCCATCAAAGTATTTTAAAGTGCTTTTGTGAAGAATTAAAGTGTTACAGGGTCCAGTGATGTATATGCTGTGTTATTATTCACATTGCAAAGGGAAGATATAGAGAGCTTAAGTAGCTCTTCCCAGATCTATGGAAAAATCAGTCAAAGATTCATGAATTAATTGTAGGAATCCTGGCTCCTAGTTCATTGATCCAAAGCTGGACCTCGTATTTATTAGATAGACATATTTATCTTTAAAGGCTAACCAGAAGCATACATTTCTTACAGCTCTATTTCAGCTTAGTAATGAATAATAAAAAAAGGGTTGTCAGGGTGGGGCAGGGTTGAAGTGCTAGATTTATAACAAGTTTTACTATTTTTTCCAAATATACTTGGAAAAAAACAAGATCTTTTGTGTCTATATCACTCTTTCTCAATTTATTTGTTTATAATCTGCCTTGTTTGTAATAGAATTTGCCTGTCAATGAACAAAAGGGCAATCATTCTTTTTCCTATCTAAAAATTTAAATTTAGATGAAAAAAGATGAATAAACAAGGAACTTCTCGCTAAAAAGGAAAAAAATAGGATTTTTTTTTTGCCATTGTTGCATTTAAGAATAAAATTAAAGTTTCACCTGTGAACACTTCGCTTGAAAGGAAACAGTTGCTAAATTGCTAAGGGCCTCATATAAATATTGATATCTGTGGATTTCCATACATACGCAGACACACACACACACACACACACACACACACACACACACTTTTCATTGGTGCCTTATATCAAAATGGCTTTTTTGGAATATTTACTCTACTCAGATACTTTAGGTGCATATTAATCTTTACTTACAAGATGAATACTTCACCTTGTGCAATATATTTTATTAAACATAGAAAACTTTGAAAAATACAAGACACTTGCACTTTCTGAGAGTAATCTGAATATCAAGTCTAAGTAATATCTCATGCTGTGCTAAACATCTGTTCAGGACATACCCTTATTGGTATAAATGTTGAAAACTCAAAGGCCATGATTCAGCAGTTGTGCTCCTTGGTATTTACCCAAAGGAGTTGAAAGCTTATGTCCACATAAAAACCTCCATGCAGATGTTTATAGCAGCTTTATCCATAATTGCTAAAACTGAGAAGTAACCAAGATGTTCTTCAGTAGGTGACTAGATAAATTGTGCTTCATCCAGACAATGGAATATTATTTAACTTTAAAAAGAAATGATCTGTCAAACTGTGAAAAGACATGGAGGAAAAACTTAAATGTATTTTACTAAGTGAAAGAAGCCAAGCTGAAAAGGCTACATACTGTATGATTTCAACTACATGGCAGTGTGGAAAAGATGGAACTATGGAGGAAAAAAAAAAAAAAATCAGTGGTTGCCAGCAATGAGGTGGGGAGAGATAAATGGATAGAGCACAGAGGATTTTTAGAGCAGTGAAAACACTCCATACGGTATTATAATGATGGCTATATGTCATTATATATTTGTCCAAACTCATAGCATGTACAACACAGAGTGAACCTTAACGTAAAGTGTGGACTTTGGGTGTCTATGATGTGTCAGTGTTGCTTCATTCTTGGTCACAAATGTACCATTCTGG
This sequence comes from Pseudorca crassidens, assembly GCF_039906515.1. Lineage (NCBI taxonomy): Eukaryota > Metazoa > Chordata > Mammalia > Artiodactyla > Delphinidae > Pseudorca > Pseudorca crassidens. The sequence continues at coordinate 70,227,511 of NC_090297.1, read as the reverse complement.
TGAGTGATGTTGATAATGGGGAGGTTACACATGTGTAGGAACATGGAGCAGATGGACCATCTGTGTACCTTCCTCTCAATTGTGTCGTAAACCCAAAACTGATCTTAAAAAAATAGTCTTAAACCACCCCCCCCGACAAAGGACCCAAGTGGTCCTTTTATATTTTTGATATTTTTCTGTGTGGGACATCCAAAACAAGTATCCCAGACTGCCTGAGGTGAGTCCAACTATACCTCTTCAGGGATATTTTTTCTTCCTATGATGAACTCTGTTCAGTATATTTATGACAGGCCTGAAGCAAACTGTACTCAACAGCTCAATCACTTGGTAAATCATTTATATTTATTTCTAAACAATAGGGAGGCTGGTAGAAATATCTGTATTCTGCATAAGTGTTTTTGAGGCCTTTCCTCAAATACTTTCCTTCTACAACACTCCCTAATTTAATCTAAGCATTTCTTTTTTGCCTATTATGTGAGGTATAACAGGGGGATACAAAGATAAATAGCACCAAGTTCCTGCCCCAAATAATCTAAAGCTTGGGCACAAAGAGCATCTAGGATACAAGGTGAAAAGTTGCATACCATGATATCGAGTATCAGTCATACTCAGTATGGAGAGTCAAGGATAAAATCATAAAGCAAATGCCATCTGGAAGGTCTCTATGGGTATTCAGTACAGATTGAAAAATATAAACCAATGCATAAATAAGACATTTGAACAAAGATATACAAGTAAAAATTACCGATTAAGACATGTTTACAACTATTGCATTCATTCAAAAATATTTATTTGGTGTCTATGTGTCAAATACTATTCTAGGATATTAGAGGGAATGACAGGCATGTCCATTAGGATGCATGTATTGATAGTTTGGAAGAGGTGGGGGGATGGATATTATAAAAGTTTCTCTGCCATTTCAGTGGTAACCAGTGAAATGAAGGCAATGTACAGGGTGTTGTGATTGTGTCTGACAAGGACATCTAAGCTAATATGGAGAACTATGGAGATCTTCACTGAGAATGCCACATTTAAGCTGAGATGAGAGAGATGAATAGAAGTTTGAAAGTCTTGTGGAAAGAAGGAGCACTGTGCTTTGTAAATTCAAAGGAGGACAAAGCCCAAGAGTGTTATTAACCTGGAGAGGGAGAAGAGCTGATGGATCCAGAGAGGAGGGGGGATGAGGAGCCAGACCATGTGATGCCTTAGTAAACTTGCTATTTTCTCTAGTCTTTCTGAAAAAAACAATGGGAAACAAGTGAAAAGTTTTAATCAGTATAACAATATGATCAGATTTCAGGTTTTTTTAAAGATGACCCTGGCTGCTCTTTGAGGATGGATTAGAAGGACTAAGAATGGATGTGGGAGGACATTTCAGAGACTCTGTCAGTTGTACAGGGGAGAGATTATGGTGGCTTGCATTAGATTCCTAGTGACATCATTTCTGGGCTATCACCCATCTTTCATATCAGTTTCCAAAACAAAAGAAAACATACTTGTTTCATAACAAATGAAGTTTCTTGAAGAGATCTAAATAGAAATTCCATGCATATATTAGCCAACTGTGTAGTCAGTGTGTATTGATTGTGGGTTGTAGAGTGTTCTGCCTGTCTGTGTGTTTTTATAATGGTGCAGGTAGTGCCTAAAGATTCATGAATTGATTCCGAAAGAGTCAGATAATGATCTTATACCCTAAAGAGGAAGATGATATTAATATATCACCATGACCTGCGAACATTTTCAGGAAGATGAATCTTTCAAAGCTTTTTAAATTAAATAATGTATTCCTTTTGTATTTCTAATGCTGGGAATAAAGCTTTGATTTTAAACCTAGTGTGTGTGTGTGTGTGTGTGTGTGTGTGTGTGTGTGTATAAACTTAAAAACATATGTCTCTTATTTCACACCTCAAAACATATATAAATTATAGGTAATGTGCTTCCAATTTTAGTTATTTAATATAATTTCTTCTAGAGGATTATTTAAGAATGTAATAGAATATCTTTTGAATAAAAATGGTATTCTATTTTTTATGAGAAATTCTTGTGTTTAAAACAAATTTGAGATTGTTATAAATTTCTCACTCTTAGTTTACCAAACAACATTACAATTGAGTAGAGAACGGTTTAACTGTGGCAATAGTATGAATCAATTTAACACTTTCCCTCCCCTCCGTTTATCTTGGAATGAGATAATGAGGCAAGACTATGCTAGTAGAGATATCACTTTTAGCTGAATAATTCATCTGTGAATAGCCCCAGATTGCAAAAATTACAGCCTCATTTAAGCATTATTTATGGTTAGTATGAGGTTAAAACTTTGGCACTATTTCACAGTGCATGGAGAAAAACTATTCATGGCAGCATATTTACACATTTTATAGAAGTGGATCAAGACGATTCACTTTTATAAAGCTAATTGAACCTATTGAATAATATTACTAAATTAGTCTTTAGGTCAGTTAATATTATTTTTTAAATTAGGTGAATGTTGTCTATTAAATCAAATAATCTCTAAAACTATCTAATCCATCTCCTATCTGTTAATGGAGTTTTCCAATGTAGCCCTGACACCTATATTCTATTTTAAAATATAAGCATAGAAAATACTACATAAGTAAATCTTACAATGCAATCTCTCTTTCCAGTTCCAAATGTCATCCTTTCTGTGTGTCATTTTCATGCAAATAATATGCTGTACTTGATGGTAGGTAATTACTTATAGCAACAACTATGGAGGTTAAAAACAAAGTGCTTAGGGCTTCCCTGGTGGCGCAGTGGTTGAGAATCTGCCTGCTAACGCAGGGGACACGGTTTCGAGCCCTGGTCTGGGAGGATCCCGCATGCCGCGGAGCAACTAGGCCCGTGAACCACAACTACTGAGCCTGCGCGTATGGAGCCTGTGCTCCACAACAAGAGAGGCCGCGATAGTGAGAGGCCCACGCACCGCGATGAAGAGTGGTCCCCGCTTGCCACAACTAGAGAAAGCCTTCGCACAGAAATGAAGATGCAACACAGCAAAAATAAATAAATTAATTAATAAACTCCTACCCCCAACATCAAAAAAAAAAAAAGTTCTTAGTCAAACATGAAATATACAGAATTAGATACATGAAACATTATGTATGCAAATTAAAAACAGACTCATTTAAGTTTGAATTAAATTGTGAAATATACAGAAAAATTCCTAAAATGTTGTCCTTCGCTCATCTAACTCCCTAGAGTCCCATTCATCACAGTATGGTAGCTGCCCTTCGTCATTCTTTCTCCTTTCACTGATTAAAATAAAAACAAAACCAGAAACCAAACATGTGCACAAAACAACTGTGATGATGTATAATCCACTGAAGAAATTAAACAGACAAATAAACCATAAACAAACAGCAAATAAATGTTCTGCTGCCTAAGACTTAGAATAGTAACATCTTGGGGATCATTTGTTTGCAAAAAAACCAAATCAGATTAATTTAAGTAGAAAAATATTTGTTCCTACCTATTGACAGCCTTGGAATTCTATCTTAAGAGGTTGGATTTTCTTCTGAAGGTTAAAATCGTCAGCAAGTATTATAAGCAGGAGAATGATGGTATGAGTGGTGCTTCAGTTTTTTCTAAATTTAATAAATGGTTGTAATTGGTTTTGTAATCATACAAATAATAAATATTGATTGTAGATAAAAATACAATTCAGAAAAAAATAGAGAAGAAAAATAGGAAAGAAAGAACACTGTAGTTAGGCATTGTTTGCCTTATTGCTCTGAAACCCTTGGGTAGGTTCAGTGGAACACTGGAAAAATAAAATGCATACTATACATTGCCATGCAGCAAGAATTTCCTTGGAGGTCCTATGATGGATCCCTGAGCGCCGACATTGTCACTGCTCCTCACTTCCAGACAGACCATCACTTCAGTGAGGGGTAAAGGGAAGCACTGAGGGCCATGTACACTCTCTTATATTCTTGGTCTTAAAGATGGTCTTTGGATCACTTTTCTGCTACTTTGGCAAAGGTGGAAAGTGAGAGCAGCTTGAGTCATCATTGCTGCCACTTCTTGATCTGATCTCATTTGAGGATCAGCTGAGCTCTAGTACACAAAGTCTAACCCTTAGCTTAGGTGAATTTGAAGAATTGTGCTCTGGATCTGATTTGTATTAGGGTTCTTCAGAAAAAAAGAAACATGCGTATGTATTTATGTGAAATATTTATATATAAGTATATACATATGTGTGTGTGTGTATATATATATATATATGAGAAAGAGAGAGGTTTGTTATAAGATACTGGCTCTGGTGATTATGGAGGCTGAGAAGTCCCAGATCTACTGTCAGCTGGCTGGAGACCCAGGAGAACTAATGGTATATTTCCAGTTCCAGTCTGAAGGGCTGAGAACCAAAAAAAATGATGGTGTGGTTTCAGTCAGAAGGTGGACAAGCTGTAGACCCAGGAAGAGCTGATGTTTCAGTTTGAGTCTGAAGGCAGACAAAAGCTGATGGTCTAGTTCGAAGATAGGCAGGAGGGATTCTCTCTTATTTGGGGGAGGGTCAGCCTTTTTGTTCTATTCAGACCCTTAGGTGATTAGATGAGGCCCATGCACATTAGGGAGGACAATCTACTTTAACAGTTTACTGACTTAAATGTTAACCTCATCCCCAAACACCCAGAATAATGTGTGGCCATATATGTGGGTACCCCATGGCCCAGTCAAGTTGACACATAAAATTAACCACCACACTGGTTTTCTTGCGTGAGTGTAGACTTAATTCCTGATACTGCCCTTATTTTACACATGGTCAATTATATACTCTCCTTTGATCTTTCCCACTGACATATAAACATATTTTAATGTTTACCCCATCTTGGAAAAATCCTGCTGTGATCCCACATTTCCCTCATGCTGTTGTGCTATTTCTCTGCTTCTGTAAAAGTTTGGAAAGTATTGTCCTTATTAACGTTATTTATGCTCTCACTCCCATTTTTGTCTTTACCTCCCATAATCAGTCTTTTCTTTGGCATTATACTCTTATGATCACTATCAACTTGCAATCACACTTTTTAGTTCTTCATCCTTTTATAACTTCTCAGGAGCCTTCGATGTGGTTGACCTCTGTCTCAGTATCATTTTCTTCTCTTGGCTTCCTTGCCATCTCACTCTCCCAGTTTTCTCCTTCAGTGCTAGTTGCTACCTCACAGTTATTTGCCTCTTCTTCCTCTGTCAGACTTCTCAATTTTGAAAGTGATTCAGGGTTTAGTTCCCAATCTTCTTATTTTTCTATCTATACTCTTTCTGAGGTCTTGAGTGAGCTTATGCAGACCACTGGCTTTATATACCATTTAATCACCGATTATTAGCACCACTACTTTATTATGCTCTTGCCTTAAGATGTTTGCCAAATTTCTCTGTGCTTCAATGTATTCATCTGTATATTCAAAATAATGGTAACTAACTGACAGTTTTTGTAAGGATTGAATGGATTCATATGTGCAAATACTTAAAACTATGCCTGGTAAAAGTAAGCACAAAATTACATGTACAATCATCTCTCGGTATCCTTGGGGGATTGGTTCCAGGACTTGCTACGGTTACCAACGTCCATGGATGCTAAGTTCTATAGTCAGCCCTCCTTACCCACAAATTCTGCATCTGCTAATTCAGTAGACTGTGGATCTTAAACATAGCACAGGATCTGTGGTTGGTGGAATCCATGGATGTGGAACCTGCAGATAAGAAGGGCTGACTGTATATGCATGTGTATGTGTCTGTGTATTCATTCACTTCTAGTAACATAAACCTCAGTGGTTAGTAGGCTGGTTGGTTGGTTGGTTTGTCCTGCTATTCAAATTCTTCATTGGATCTTTTCTCCTTTCCTTCCAATTGGGTACAATTATACATTGACATTGATAAGCAGTACACTGCCATGAAAAAGAACACACTCTGGAATCAAACATCATAAGTTCCAAGCAAATATTCACAATCAATAATAAGCTTTGTGACCTTAGGCAAGTGACTTAAGCTTTCTGAGCCTCAGTTGCCTCTTCTATGTAAAGGGGATTAAAATAATAGCAATACTTATTTTATAGAGTGATGAGAATTCAATTGCTTAAAATATGTAAAGCACTTAGAACAGTGTCTGTAATGGAATAAATACAATGGTTGAGATATTTCATGATTATATGTGGTAAATTATACATTTATTATATTTTTCACTAATGGAGGTGTTTGTGGTTATCCTATTTTCCCATTGGATTATAAACTTGTTGAATACCAAGCCATTATCAGTGACTGTTATTACTCAGAATCTTTACCACAGTTATGTATATAGTTGATATAAATAACCTTAGTAATTCTTCCTAATGAATAATCTTGCCAGTAAGATCTTATATATATATATATATATATACACACACATATACACACATATGTGTGTATATATATATATCTTTTATTTTAGTATACAAATTCTGTATGACTTGTCATTATAGAAATATAAATGAAAGTTTACAATCAAAAGACAACTAATGTCTCTGAGTATAGTGACTAAGTTCATGAATTAGGATTCTTTTAAAATTTCTATAAAGAATACATCTATGACATAAAATATAATTGTATAAAGATAAATTGGTCATAAAATTAGGACAAAAAGTTGATGAGTGTGTTTGTCAGAAAGGAAATAAAAACAAGATTATGAAATCAGTGTGTACTAAATGTTTTCAAACTCTTATTCTGACTACTTTAATGAATGTGAACCCTAAATAGCAATTACTGTGGGCATGCAAACCAGATTCTTTCTCATGTCATTTCTAATTTTTCTTTGCTGCCATAGAGATTAATTCTAGCTTGCTTTAAAGCCCTGACCTAAGTTCAATTGTAATTAATGTCCAAAGAGGTATTAGAAATTTTGCAATTAGAGGACTGTTTCTATTCCTACTTCTCAATTAAGAGAATGTTTAGTTCTAACTAAATGGCATTAATGCCTCTCAATAAAAAAAATAAATTTTGTTTCAATCTCTTCTTTGTCAATATTTATGTAAATAATAAAGGGTTAGGATATGTTAGAATTTTCTCATTAAAAATGATTATCTTCTACAGCATGAGTACAGTCACAGCCTTAACTATGTTATACACTCAGTGTGTTTCATAAAAACATTTTAGAAAGTTTCTTGCAATTAATAATAATAAATATACGAATAGATAAAGTTACCTCTTTTATTCCAAGTGTATATAGAAATATGTATAGTTTTTGAAATTCACACTGTGTGTAGGGTTCTGTGATAAATATCATGGCTAGAGCTGAAGGTGGACTTATGAAGATAGTAAATGAGGTAAAATATATCAATATTTTATATATATATATAATCTATTTTATATATAAATATCAAAACAAATATTTATTCATCAGATACTATGTATAAGACACTTAATTCAAGCTCTGCTTGTTCTAACATTGCTTTTAGGATGACCAACAAATATTTTCAGAATGACAAATATACTTCAGTTACTGTTCTAAGTACTGGGGTTATTCAAGATAAAATCCTTACCATCAGGGTGCTTATGTCCAGGAGTGGTGTAGGTGGACAGTAAGTACATACATACAGAAAGCTGAAATAAATGATTCAGGTATGATAAACAATATTAAGGTAAAATGGTTTTATACCCTTGAGAGGGACTGTGTGTATGTGAAAGAGTGCTTTACATTAAGCAGCCAGGAAGTCTTTGTGCCTTAGAGCTTTTTGACGATCCCTGTGAAGAGTGTTCTAAGAAAACGTATAGGTACAAGTGCTCTGAGACTGGAATGCAGAGGGTGTATTCCCCAGACTGAAAGGGCAGCATGCCTGGGACAAGGAAGGAAGGTAGAGAAAAGGGGAGATGACTTTGAGTGAAGTCCAGATCATGTAGAGTCCTGAGTGCCTTGGCAAGAAGTTAGATTTTATTTTCTTGCAGTTCAAACCTATTGGTAGTAATCTGATTACATTTAAAGATTAGAAATAAAAGTCTGGATGCTGGATGGATGATAGGAGAGCAAGAGTGGGAAGAAGGAAGATGGCAAATTATTTGGCAGTTGATGTAAAGAGGCTCAGAGATGATAATGAATTAGACTAAGGTAATACTTATGAAGCGGTGGTTGGATTTAGCATATATATTTTGAGGGACCTTCCTTATGGATAAGATGGGAGAGAGTAAAAGAGGGAGTCAAGCATGACTATTTGGTTTTGTTTGTTGGTTTTCATCTGAGAAACTGAGCTTATGCTGCTGTTTGACAATGGGAAAACCAAATATCTGGGCAGGATATAATAAATGGTTCTGTTTTGGCTGCATTCAGTTTGAGATGTCTATAGATCCTATAGTAAAGATAGCCAAAAGGAAATTAAATACATGAATGAGGAGGTGAAGGAAGAAGGCAAAACTGGAGAGGGAAATGTAGTTGTCAGCATATGGAATGCATGTAAAGTCACGGGAGTAAATGAAATAACCTAGGGAGAAAAAAGGGGCTAGACAAGAGAAGAAAACTAAAAATGAAGACCTTGAGTATCCAAAATTTGGTGGTCTATAAAAGAGGGAGAACCAGAAAAGAATACTGTGAAGAAGAGGCTAGAGGAATAAGAGATAAACCAAGAGATTGAGAGACTAAACAAATCTAGAAAAGAAAATATTTTGAGAAGAAATGGGTGGTAAATCTCACCAAGTGATATGTGAGGTTGAATCATATTGGCCTTGGTATGACAGAGTCTGTGGTGATATCAATTAGAACCTTGGGGAGGAAAAGCCTAATTGGAAGTGGTTAAGAGAGTACTGAAGGTTTAGGATATGGAAACAATGAGTAGAGGCAGATCTGAGAAGTATGGCTCTGAAGAAGAACAGAAAAATGGCTAGTAAGGGGACATAAATTCATTCATTTATTTCACTTAAAAAGTAAAACAGGAAAGCTCTTTGGCCGCAGCAGCTGTCAGAGTATTATCTTCAGGATTGGTTCAGGTAATCTAGATGGATGGGTAAATCCCGTTTTCTGCATATACTATTCTTTCCTATACTTGTAACTACAAACTTGGTGAAAAACGATGACCTTCTCAGATGAGTAGATCCTTTCTTCAGTCTAAGGCATTTGAATAACTGTGTTTTCTTGCTCAAAGTTGTAGACAAGTACAGAGTTCATACTACATACCAATAACTACACTATATTTTGGAGAGTCTAAAGTAAAAAGATACAGCCTTGGTCATTAAGGACCTCACAGCCTAATTACTCCTCATTTATTCTGAGTTTGTCTTATTTTGGGGTTGTACAATTTAGTGCCATATCAATTGTGTTACCACCTCTGTGGGGAAATATGTCATTTGTTCTAAGTAGATAAAAATGAATTCACTGTCATAGTTACTTTGGAATTAAAATGTAAAAAGTCCATCAAAAATAACTTTCATATTTGACTCTTCTGGAGGAAAATATAAAGAACAAAAGCATCTGCACTGTGTGTTAGTTGGCAAGTCTCCTTGTCTGGCACTTTCCAAATTGTTTTAGCAATGTTTGGCAAGAATCTATCACAAATTATGGATGATTATAATTTTGCGGTATGTGAAAGCAGATGGAGAAAATGAATTGACAGAGAGAATGTTTCTTCCTAGGAAACTGAATGGTAATAATAATTATCTTTAAAGAAGGCAAAAAAAGAGTAAGAATTACCCACTGACTTTCTGATATATATTTCAGAACTTATTGAAAAAAGCCTTCAACTTATACAAAAATGGAAACTGATAAAGAGAAAAATATATACCAAAAATTACTCTAGAAGGATAGACAGTATACAAACAAACAGGTATTCTGACTTCTATAAAAGCCTAATTGTTTCATTAAAATGTCTGCTTGCTAAGGAAAATAATTAATTAAATTGACAGTTAATTGAAGAAAGAACACATAACTGATAGTGGCTTATTTTACTTAGAGGTAAAATTTCTGTGCTCTTAACAAATGAGATCATTTTTTAATATTTTTTTTAACTCATGAGCAATCATATGGAAAATCATGGTAACTTTATAAAAACAGCCACATTTTAGAAGTAAACTGAAAATAAGCAAGTTATTATTTTAAAGTAATTAATAATGGTACTTTGTGGTTTATAACAATGCACTTCTGAAGAGAACTGAGGTCTAGAGTCAGAATACCTGGGTTCAAATCCTGGACCACGCAATCCTTGTGAATGATTTACTGCCTCTATCACTTTAGTCTCCTTTGTCTTCACAATACTACACCCAGGACCCAAGCACTTTTCACCACCTCCACCACTTCAGCCCTGGTCTACGTTGCCATCATCTCTCACCTGAATTATTGAAATAACCACCTAACTGGTTTCCTTGATTTGAATCTTGCTCCCTGAGACAATTCTGAAAATGGTAATTAGAGAGATCCTGTTAAATGTAAGTCAGACCCTGAAGCTCTTTTATTTAGATCCTCTTGGGCTTCTCCTGGTCTTCAACATCCATTTCCACTCTATCCTCCTCTCTTATGCCTCTGACCTCATCGTTTGCACTTTCCCCCTTGCTCTTGTTTCTCCACACAAGCTGGTCTCCTTGCTGTTCTGTGGACACACCAGGCAGGCTGCAGTCTCTAGCTCTTTCTACTTGCTGCTGCTCTCTGCTTGCAGCCCCTTCTACCAGACATCTTCATGACTTGTTCCTTCACTATATATATATATATATATTAGCAGGATTAATTGTCATCTGTATACTTTAGTTATTTGTACTGTTTATTGTTTGTCCTTCTTTACTAGAAAGTAAGATCCAGGATGACAGAGATTTCCACATCTATCGTTTAGTGACGTGACTCAAAATTGGAACCACAAACATTTTTAAGTGAATTAATAAATTGTAGTTATTATTATCATGTTTGAGAATTCATGTTCTGGTTGTTGCCTCAGACATTCAGTGGCAGGGAAATCACTTAATATTGCCTTACTTATAAAATGAGGCTTAAAACTCAAACTTCACTAGGCTTTTATGGGGATTAATAATACAAAATAAAAATATCTACCTTACAGGGTGCTATGAGAGTTAAATAGAGCATTTACATGAAAAGTACTTAGCACATTGCTTGGCAGATAAAAGGTGATGAATTAATGTTAATAGAATTTACATCTGAATGAAGAAATAATGTTATGCAAATCCAGACATTTATTTGGGCACTGATTTTGTATTTAGGAAAGCAAAATTATGTGGATTATTTTTCATGGGGAATTTCGTAAAGCATAGAATCTTACTCAATTATGTATTTGTTCCTAAACTCCTTATTCATACACATTTAGATGGTTTCTATTTTTCACTCATAAAATATATATCTCAGAGTATGTATGAGCATTTTGCCAATGTCTCATGCCCATAGACCATCAAGGAACACTCCTATGGTCAAACAGAGTTGGACTGATTGTGTATTTCTGTGAAGGAAGTGGAGATCACACTCCATGGGAATGGTGGCACATCTCAGTAAGAGGGTATTGGAAGGGACTTACAGGTTTGGGGCTCCTGTTAGGTAATTTTAGGGAAGCAGTTAAGAAAGTAGGACTTGAGGTTGGGTGCCTTCAGGAAGCAGAGATAATTCTGAGATGGAGCATCTTAAGTTTTATCTAGAGAGTGGGAAGAAAGAAGTGGGGCTAAAATTGCAATTGGAAAAGTAGCAGTAATCATTGATGTTAATTGAGGGTGGGGGGATGTTGGTAATTGTTGTGTATGGTTTGTACAACAATCTTGTTTGTGCCCAGCCATGACTACTAAGTGCCTTATTTATGTTCCACTTCATCATGGTCACATAGTGACCTTGTCTGGTGTTGGTGACCTGTGAGATTATATACATGCAACAGGAGAACACCATGACCTCCCCTGGAGTACTGCGGTTGGAGCCTAGCTACACCTAGGCTTGATTGCTAGAGCCAGACCAGCTCCCAACTGTCATGGACTACTTTTCCCTTTCTCAGGCTTTGTACACATGCACATATATATTGAAACTTGGTTTTGATGATTTCAACATTTTTTTATGATGTACTAAGCCACGCAAATTTAGATGACTAGTTCTTAAGATATATAATTCTTGGGAAAAAAATGTCAGCATAATTTTATATCCAAATTAATCGTAATGGATATATGATACAGTTTTGGTAGAAACTGATACTCAGCCTTTCTTAGTTAAATAGTTATAAATATCCAAATACAGCCTAATTAAATAATATTTTTGAACAAACAAGATTTGCCAGACTTATCTGTAATGTACGGATCATTTTTTAAGAATGCATTATCACAGTTAAGAATAGCATTTGTGGGGCTTCCCTGGTGGCGCAGTGGTTGAGAGTCCACCTGCCGATGCAGGGAACACGGGTTCGTGCCCCGGTCCGGGAAGATCCCACATGCCGCGGAGCGGCTGGGCCTGTGAGCCATGGCTGCTGAGCCTACGCGTCCCGAGCCTGTGCTCCGCAACGGGAAAAGGCACAGCAGTGAGAGGCCCGCGTACCAAAAAAAAAAAAAAAAAAAAGAATAGCATTTGTAATAAAAGTAAAAAGAAAGAAAAATTGCAATGCAAAAACGTTCTTGTAATTTAATCATGAAGAAACATCCAATTTCCTCAAGTGCCCTTTAAATATTATTGTATCTTACATAAGTTCACACCACTCATTTTTTGGTTCTCTGCTAGGAGATTTGCATTTAAAAGTTATTATTTATGAATATCCCACTTACTAAAATAAAAAACTCATGCCAGTTCATTTAAATGTTAGTCAGCTGTTGCTACCTAAGATAGTAGCTATTACACTAAAATCTTTTGGTATTGTGTTTTTAAATCTTATTGGATTAGGTCATTATCAGGATTAGTAGCTCTCACATTATATAGATGTAGACAGACAGATAAATGGATAAAAAGATTATAGGTAACTCTTATAGATTTTTAGCTCTGAATGATCATCAAGTCAAAGCCCTTTTTTGGTGAGGAAAATGAGACACACAGACAGACATTAAATTACACTCTAAGACATGCAGAGCTGAAATAAGGAACTGGAGTTTTTGACTTCAGAGTCAAGGCTTTTCCATGTGACACATGTCTTATCTCTGGGTTAAGTTGAAAAACCTTCTGTGGATTTATCTTTCTGACCTAGCAATTCACATAAATTCAACATTTATTATTTGGGGGACCCAGGAAGAAGAGTGAATCAAGTTGTCAAGCTCCTTTTATTTTACCACATTTTGCTGTCTGAAAAAAAGCATACCTGATCGCAAAATGCTCCAATAAAGGTATACATAGGTGACTTCCTATTATGTGGTATGGAATGAAAGCTTCAAAAATGATGAACACTGCTGTTGATAACCCTCAAACAGTCTGTGTTTTTGTTTTTTTGGCAAATTATCTAATTCTAACTCAAGTGGGCACCTAAATCAAGAATTTTGGAGGCTCACCAATCTCTGATAACAACTACTGCTGTTTTAAGTTAGAACCCTCTAAATGAGTAGTTGAATATATAGTTTACTCTTTGTGGAGCACATATATACTTAATAGCTAAGGAACCTATAGTCTATGAAATACAATTCCGCAGCATGTTTCATTGTTTTATAAGGTTGGTCTTGGGGGAATAACTGAAAGTGGATTTCGACTAAAAAACACTGTCTTTAAAGTTCTATTTCATGCTACAAATCACTTTTTAACTAGAATTCTTCCAACAAATCAGTAAGAAAACAAACAAAATTCTGATGCATTTCACCATAATTTTAAAAGCTTTGTTATCTCTTTTTCTTTTAACAAGTCTTTTCTTTTTTATAAGAGCTTTTAGACTCATAAATTTAGTTAGAAATTTTGTGTGTTTTCCCCAAATCCCTTTCTTTAAAATCCCACATACTAGTCCATGGGCATGTGTGATACACTTTGCTAAATGAAACACTCAATTATAGGACTGTGTTTGCTATGTGCCAGTTAATGTTTTCGCATGGGTGAGGCCATCCTTACTTAACACCTCATTAAAAGAAAAGCCAGCCTCTTCCAGAAGACCTAATTTATTGTACACCGGGGGTTTGTGCTTAAAAATGGTCTCCTACTGTATGTAAAGTGTTCTAATGCTTGTAGAGTACCCAAATACTAGAGGTTTGGTATCCTTTGGAAATAAAGATGCAAATCACAAAACAATAAATTCTAGGTTTGTAACAAACACCCAGAAGAAAACTTCAACAAATCATAACTGTCAGTGAGATAGATGATGAAAGTTTTTGTCATGCAAAGGAATACTAATCATTTTGCTTTTGCAACCATTTCTTTCCCTCACTTCTCTCACATTCTCTCTCTCTCTCCTCTTTGGTTTCAGGCACGTCATCAACCTTAATGATAAAATCCTTCCACAAAAATAATTCTTAAGCCTCAGGAACAAACACCTCTTTGGCACCCTGAGAGAATATTTCACAAACATCATCAATCTCCTTCTGATCATGATTTACAACCTTTCTTTGTGGCCGATGCCCCAGCAGCATCACACTGGGATTTTCCTCCACTTTGCCCTCTAAACACGTAGCAACATAACTGTGTGCTACTGCCAGTTTGGAAACACATGCTTGACAAAGAAATCAAGTACAAGCTACAGATATTAGGCTGTAAAAGCACTTTCCAGAGCGGCTGTGTATTAATGCTTGGACTCTCCAGAAAAGTGGAGAGGGAGATAGCTATTTCTCTGTAGGTTCTGAAGCCAGTATTTTCTGTTCCACATGTCAATTGTCAATGGCATTCAGAAAGCCAAGTAATGATAACTTCAGGACATGAAATTCGAATTTTTCAAAAAAAAAATAAAGTTAGTGAAATAATTTGTATGGGTATATATTTATCCTAGCCAAACGTGTATCTCAAGAATAGTTAACAGTTGTCTGATAAATGTCATCTTTCTGGATGTTTTCCTTGAAACTCAGGAAAGGAGTCTGTACCACAGATGAATTCATTTAGTATATGCCTAAACCCACTCTTACTCTGTGTGCTCAGTAAAACAGATGCACATACATTATTAATTGTTAACGAACTTGCAATCATCATCAAGGGCAGAAAAACTATACCCCCATCAGGAAAGCACACAAGCATGATTACTTGAAAACATAGGCAGATCTTAAGATGTCCATATTGAGCGAAATGGTAGGTACTGACAGGTCTAGCAATATTTATGAAGGAAGCTTGGCAAAGCAAAATGTTTACAATAACCAAGTGATGCAAACCAGAGGACTTTGTGAATCTGGGTGCTTGATAGAAGAGTCAGAATTCTTATTCTCCCTCTCCAACCCCTCCAAAGAATGTGTATATATACAAAGTGGGAGGGAGAGAATGCAGTAATGACACATAACTTTGGTCTTGACAGGAAGTCTTAGATTTTTTTTTTTAATAGTTGGATTACATTATAAGAAGTGATGGTTCACAAACCCAATCACTCAGGTGGTCTGGTGAAGAATAATCAGATCATAGGAGAGCATCTATATTAGGAAAATCAAATTCATGTTAATTACATAAGCAAAGGGGTTCACATTTTCATTTTCCTCTTGTCTTGAGTTTTTGTATGCTCTGTGGTATGGGCTGGGATATTTTCAGTTTTAAGTATCAAGTTGCTGAATCCAAACCAACTATAAGTTTGGAAGATTCACTCTCTCTTATACCGCTGGTAGGATTTTAAACTGAAAAAATTTGAAAGACTACATAGAAATAGTTTTACACTGCCTTAAAAATATCCACATACTTTGACAGAGTAATTTCACCATTCTGAATTTATCCCAAGGACATAATCTGAAATTCATATATTGATTTCCATAGAGAGATACCCTGTGTTATAACTAAGTAGTGGAGACAAATAACTCAATGATAAGAACAGTTAACTAAGTTATAGTGTATACATATGTTGGGATAATATAAAGTCATTAAATTATATATATGTAATATATTCAATTATATATTACATAGTGGGAAATGCATGTTATGTTAAGTAATAAAAAGATACCCCCAACTTTTCATAAAATGTAGTCTTTATTAGAAAAATACACACTTTAAAAAATATGGAAAGAAAAATTGAAATGTTGATAAGATTTCTCTCAGGATGACATTATGGATGATCCTAAGTCATTTACTTATCTTTTACTCTTCTATATGTTTTATTTATGAAATGACGAAGACTCTTTTTAGAATTGGTAGTTAAAGAGGAGAAAATATAGTGTGTTCACCAAACTATTTCTCTGGGCTCAGAACGAGACTACATTTCCTAGCCTGCATGCGTCAAGTGAAGGATTATGTTTCTGGTTCTCATCAATGGCAGGTAGACGGAAATCATGTGTCACTTCCTGTCCAAGGCTGTCAAGTGTGGGTGTGCCTTTTCCATGCACATGCTCTTTTGTCTTCTAGACTGGAAGTGAAAGATTCCAGGACAGTAGAGCAACCTATATCCCTTAGCTACCACCTGGATAAAGCGCTAAGCAAGTAGGCCATGTCATTCTTATTACTATTGAGATTTTCAAGTTTGTTACTTCAGCCTAGCCTAGCAATTATCAGCTATTTCACTGAGATACAAGTGACTTGCTAGCTTTCTTTACTTAATGATAAGAGTCCGGGATATATAAGTAATGCAAAATAGGAGGGTGTAAGATATTGCTGCTTCTATGTGTCCTGATTTTTTTATGTAAGTTTGTTTAAAGCTGTAAACAAATGTTGTGGTTTGGGGATTCTTAGCCTGGTTGTTTACCTCCTTACATTGGGAGCAGCAGGCTTCCAGATTTTATATTCAAGGAAAAAATACATACAGAAATATGACAAATATGTAGATATTACTGCTGCAAGATGCTTTCTTCATTTCGGGAAAAAAATGTTCACAATTGCATGCTTTTACACAGACTATTCCTTCAGCCTGTAATTTCTCCTTCTCTACGTGACAAATGCCTAACCATTCTTTACAATCAAACTCAAATGCCTTGCCTCAAAAGCCTTGTTCAACCCAGTCCCCAGTGTGTATAGACATCATTCTACATAAGCTCTAAGTTCAGCAATAATGATTTTTTAAATTCTTATGTTCCCAAGTTTTAGCAAAGAGCCTAGCATAATATAAATGATAATTGAATTTGATATTGTTTCCAATACATTTCATTTGTAATGTCCTGTGTTTATTAATTCCACTGTAGCAAGTGACAGAAACATGAGTATTTCCCGTTACGTGTTCCTCCTACCTAACTTAGCTAAAATAAAGATCCCTTACCTTGGGTACTTTTGATTATGCAATTTTAATATAGTAATTCTAACTTTTTCTTTTGTTACTGAAGTTGCTTTTAAAAGAAGCTAGTGGGAAAGTTTAGAATCTCTAGGAGCCTCAGACGTAAGAAAAGTCTGCTGTCATTCAAAAGCTTTTTTCCACAGGCCTTCATTCTGTAATTACGACAAAGACTGGAGAAAGAGCAGGGAGTTGAGAAAGTCCTCCTCGGTGGTAGACAGGCACCAAACCCTTTTCACTTCTCCAGACTCTTGTTCATATGAGGCAAAACTGTTTGCCTCTGAGAGAAGAGAATACTTACCTGTCCCCAAGACAACCACAACCATTTTGCCAAGTATCTTAGTCGAGCTACTATAACAAGATACCATTGACTAGGCAGCTTAAAAGTAGACACTTATTTCTCAGAGCTCTGGAGGCTGGGAAGCCTGAGATCAGGGTGCCTGCACGGTCAGGTTCTGTTAGAAGCCTTTTCTGACGTGCACATGGCTGCCTTCTTGCTGTATCCTCACTTACTGAGAGAGAACACTCGCCTGCCTTCTTCTCTTCTTTAAAAGGGCACTAATCCCATCATGCAGGTTCTACCCTCATGACCTCATCTAAACCAAATTACTTCCACAAAGCTCCACTGTCTAATATCATCACATTAGGGGTCAGGACTTCAATATGTGAATTTGGCTGGAGGTGAGGATGTAAACTTTCAGTTCATAACACCAAGTAATGTTGATAATAGTCTGGTATTGTGAAACAGGAGGACACCTTCCTTCCACTGGTCCCAGGCGAAGGTATTCTGCTGTGGAAAGAGGAGTGGAAGCCAAAGCTGTCAGTTCCTAGGGAAGGGGCATGAAACCCACTTGGGTACAGAATCTTGCACTGATATAAAGCGGATGTTTGCCACTACTGAGGGAAGGGTGAGAATTTCCATTCTCTACTACCCAAGACCATCCTAGACACAAGGCAAAGTTTTGCTACTAAGGCTGGGAGAGAAACAGGAATGCTGATAGTCACATCCTTAAATACCAGGTTCGCAGGACCTGTCTAAGACTGGGGTTAAGATAATGAAGATCCTCCCACCCATCCCCCACCATAAACCTCACATGGAGTAACATGCAATAGTGGTCTCCAGCTTCAGAAATGTAGCAGCTTGGAGAAAGAGCCCTCTCGGTGGTGCAGGTGTTCAGGGCCTCAAGCAGAGTGGAACAGAAACACTGAGAAACCCGTCCAGCACACGAAGTCCCACACTAAGCACAGGAGAGCAGCAGCCCGCCACCACTGCCTGAAGAAATAGACTGTTTCCCTTCCCTTTACACCCCACCACACACACACTAACAGCCAGGTCGAATAAGTGTGCCCCTCTCCAGGCATCACTGCAACTTACCTCAGTCTCTAGTTATGCTCCCACAAAATGTTCAGCATTGAAAAAATATGAGACTCACAAAAATGTAAGAGAAAACAACATATTATCAACATTAAGCAGTTCATGATCAAGACTTTTAAACCATCCAAATGTTGGGTTAGGGACTTTAAAATAACTGTAATTAATATTTGAAGGATCTAAAAGTTGTATGGCTTAACATAATACAAATATAATTTAAATCAAGTTTTTAAAAATGAAAAATATATATTTGGATTAAGAAATGGATGGATTAATTTGTCAAAAATGGTTCTTTTAAAATTGTCATCCAAATTCCTCTTAGGGGGACAACGTGTTATTTTGGAAATTATTTCATTAAGGTAATTGCGATTGGGTAAAAATATAATGTCTTGAGTTAGCAGGAGAAAAAATATCAAAATAAATAGGTAAATGGTTCTTTGTTTAAAACAATCAGGCATTTAGGCATGGGAAATACGTAAAAGGAAAGAGAAACAAAGGAATATCCAGAAACGTGACAGTATCTGCCGAATGAGAGTGTCTAGTACTTACCTCTAAGGTAAAAATCATTCTGTTACCATGTGACACTCTCCCCTCTCTCTCCTCGCAAATTTCTAGTATAGTTGACTCAAACACAACAGCTTTGTGTGATGTTGGAATGACATAAGAGGAGAAACAAAGAAATAGTAGAAAGAGGCATACTTGAGAAAAAGATAAATTTAGCAGAATCAGGAAAAAGTCTTTAGCAATATCCATGGGAATTCACAGAATTCTGGAGTGGCTTTGTACAGTCTACAGAGCATGGAATGGAGGTCCAGGCCAGTCTTTTTGATATTAAGTCAGAGAGACCCCTAACTAATGTCTAAGTTACATGACTTTGCATGGAAAAAAGGTAAATATTTATCCATGAACAATATATATTTGCATTGTGTTATTTTAAAATATACATTGAAAGAATTTTTACTAATTCCATAATTATCAGTTTTTTACACTCATGGAAAGAAACGAAATGTTACGACAAAGCAACACTACGGAGCTGTCCTTGGCACTCCTCTGGCATATGGCTGCTCAGGATGGTATCATGAAGGCTCAGGAAAGAGAGTGAGTCAGTGTGGAGAGAGTAGTGATGAGGGGCTCCATGTCTCCATTTTCTGTGCATTTTTAGGGCCGAGGAGAATATAACTTTAGGATGGATTTCACTGGAGAAAAAAATGATAATGTTTTATCCAGAATATATTGTTATAAAAAGAGTACTTTCTTTTAATGGCTTTTACCACATGCTCTCTTTTTGTGAAAGGAATCAAGGATATTAGTCAAGGGTTAATCAAGGGTATGATATGTGTTTATGTTAAACTCTTACACTACTGGTTATCTTGAGTGAGTATGAAACTTTCCTTTTTTACTTGTGGTTTCGTATTACTTTTATTGTTACAATAAAAATGTATTACTTTCATATTCAGAAGTCATAGAAAATAGTAAATTTGTTTTTAAACATTGTTATTGTAGTGTAAATGCCTTACAATGGTGTGTTAGTTTCTGCTGCATAACAAAGTGAATCAGCTGTACATATACATATATCCCCATATCCACTCTGTCTTGCGTCTCCCTCCCACCCTCCCTATCCCACCCCTCTAGGTGGTCACAAAGCACCGAGCTGATCTCCCTGTGCTATGCAGCTGCTTCCCACTAGCTATCTGTCTTAAATTTGGTAGTGTTTATATGTCAAATAGACATTTTTAGTCTTATTACAAATTAGGTATTTGTACTGTTAATGTTTTTATCTTTTCCCAAACAATTCTTATCAGTACTTGATTTTCCTTTATATAAGCTATAAAATAATTATAATTATATGACATAAACAATTTTGTATTCTTCTAGTTTTCATATGTCTATGCAATATAAGTTTTTCTGTAGGTTGTTACATGCTCTTCATAGGTATGATGTTTAATAACTTCAAAATATTTTGATTAGCAAATGCACTATATATAACTATTCTATTGTTAGGCCATTAAGAATTTTTTTTCCTTCTACTTTTTCTCTGTAATGAACAGTGTATTCTTAGTTAATCTATTCTGGTTGTATGGAACAGAAACCAAATTGACTTAGCTTATGCAAAGGGAAAAAGAAAAATAAAAAGGTATGTACCCCTGACAATTTAAGGAAAAGCTGAACAAAGTTTTCAGTTGAGTTTGAGACTGGGACAGTTTGGAAGGTCACCAGAGGAAATGTTTTTTATGTTCTCTCTTCCACTCAGTTACTGACATAAATTCTTCTCCCAACATTCAACCTCCATGTCCTTCAGTTCAAATTTCAAGAGAGAAAAAATCTGGTTGCCTTGATTTGTGCCAGGTGTCTCCCTAACTCTAATCAGCAATATACAAACATGGCAGCCAGCAAAAGATGCTCCCTTGTGAAACTGGACCAATAGTTCTAAGAAAAGGACTGTACAGATACCCCAATGACTGTCTCTAAGAATGTGATGAACATTTTGGGCATAGAGCTTTTTTTTGATTTAGGATTATTTCCTTTAAGTAAATTTCCAGATATAGATTTTCTCTGTAAAAGGATATAAATCTTTGATGATTCTTTTAAAGATTGATATCTTTATTTCTCTTTCTATTGCTCTCTCTCTAAACAACTTCCTCTGCTGATCTCATCTCAGCCAATGCCTTCAACTACCACTTATAAGCAAATAATTTTCCAACCAATATCTAGACCTTCAATCCTACTTGGGAGCTCCAGCCTCATATATCCAAGCTGTTTACTTAAAATCTTGCAGAGAAAGTCTCATTGCCACTTCCAAACCACCAGAACTTCAATTAAACTCATAATGCTTCAGCCCAAACCTAATTCTTTTTCTCTATTACCTGCATTAAAATGATAATGAAAATCTTCAATGGTTCTCCAGAGTGTTAAGATAAATTCCTTCTCCTGCCTAGGTTCAGGCCCCAAAGTCTGTTTTTCTCATAAAATTATGTGTTATCCTCCCTCCTACCACCACCACACATAGGTGTGTCTTACTGTGCTCCAGCCATGAAAGGTCAAGCTTTCATTTCTCTTTCGTTCTCTCTACAATGCCATTCTTTATCTCTTTGACTAAACAACTTCAAGTCAGCTTAAGTGCTAACTCCTCAAAAATTTTTCCTAACTCATTAATTTATTGTTCTACTCTCTGCTCCTGTAGTGCCTGTGTATAATTTTATCATGGTGTTTGTTGAATGAAACAATTGTTGGTATACACGGATCTATTTCCGTATAGTGATCTCTACTGGGATAGAGAGTACTTGGTACTATACTGTATATAGTACAAAATCTGCTGCGAGAGACCAGAGTTTGAATCAGAGACTAAGCAATATAGATAATACAACACTGTCTAACCAGTACAAAGATATTACCTTAGAATTTGAAGAAGAAAGACAGAAACAGGTTATGAGAAAATGACTGAAACGCCATCCTGCCAGGGTGTAGTGCCAGTGAAAAAGGAAACTTTTACTTTGGCATTAATTACAATTATTTGAAATATCAATATAGTTTTTCCCCACTTTGAGAATTTAAGGGAGACTACCTTCACCCCATAAGCAACCTCCTCCTTCTGATATTACTTTACTTATAGTAAAGAGACTGGCCAACTGTATCAGATCTAAACAATTCCTGAGGCAAGTCAATATGGATCCTAACCTAAGCCCCACCATCTATGTTAAGCTTGTAAATCAATCTGCAGTGTTGGCAGCCAACAATAAAAATGGACTCTGGCTAAACTAAACAAAAAGGAATAGGGGAAAAAAGAGGAAAGGATACTTGGGACTCAGAAAAATTGTAGGAGGCAAATGTTCACATTTGAGTACCACTAATATTTCAGGGAGCTCTAGAAGGTTACTAAACAGAAAAAAAGCAGCTACTGAGTACTCTGTTAGTTAAGATCCAGATATTCTAGGGTAAAAAGATACAAACTATACAATGATTTTCCAGCCCAGCAGATATCTTAGAAGGTACATCAGTGGGGACAGGCAGGCTCCCATTTCACCTAAATCGATTGTGGATTTAGGAAAAAAAAAAATCCTGTCAGTGGTCAGCTAGTAAAATCTATACACAATAAATGTAGAGTGGAAGAAATGAATTTCTTTTAAATTAATAATCGAAGACTCTGTAAGATTTATAGTTTCTATATTGCTCTGATCATTAAGTGATTGTATATACAACCAGAGAGAGAGAGAGTTTTGTGGTAGCTCAGGGTGATGAGAAATAAGTTACTAATTCTACTTACAAGAGGGAGAAGTCAAAGAAGCCTTCACCTTTAAGGTTGTGGCTTGTGCTTTTAAGAAGGAATCAGACTTTCCAACAAGGTGGGTTTGGGAAAGGGCATTCAGGGCAGTGATAACAGCTCATACAAAAGCATGTGGACACCTAAGCTCCAATCACCCTAAAGACCCTGAAGGTTGCATTTTGTCTCCATTGAATAGATTGCATCAGGAAGAAGTAGTCCCAGCTCAGGGCAGAAAACCAGTAGGGCAGCCTGTGAAAGCTATGAGTGTTAAAGAATTTGACTTGACCCTGTAGGTTGTTGTTAAAAGCTTACAAGGAAATGAGTTAGAAGATCAAATTTGCAATTCAGAAAGGTCACTCTGGCATCAATGAAGCCAACGGGGACAAGGAGTGGATAATGGGAGGGAGCTGAGATGAGGGTAACTGTCAGCCAAGATATCTTGGAAAAACAACTGAAAATAATTTTAAATATTGTAATGTAGAAAGTACTAGAATGCAAGCATTACATAAAACATGGAAGCTGAGTGGCAATTGTCCTTTTAAAATATTTATGAATCAGCCTGTAAATAATTTCAGGTAGACCTTCCTTTTTGAAAATAAGTCATGTCCTTTACTAAAACATTTAAAAAATTTCAAGCAACCATCTATATGAAGCATTCTTAACTCATGCTTCATTAATGCTTGCTCAGAGTATATTCATAGCATAATCACTCTTAATTTCTTTTTAGAGATTAAACCAATTCTTCCATATTGGAGTAATAATTCTAGATATTATTAATATCATAACAAGCCTAAGGCTAGTTAGTTTTCCAGTTAACAGAATACCCAGGGTCAAATTTTGATAAACACAATATTTTAAGGTAATAAAGAGCTATAAACACTTCATTTTCTTCAGCAAGTATAAGTTCCCATAATTAATATGTTACACTATAACTCTACAATGTACATTATATCTCAGGAGCTGCTGTTTTGGTTCATATGCTACCTCGTTCATCAGAAAGGCCAACTGTAGGCATTTGATGTGAAAATCTGATATCTAAATGCTGAGTTTGTCTAAATGCTGAGTTTGTCTAACATCTGTCAAGTGCAAGATCATTCCTACAATTGATGCTAACGATGTTAGTGCTTCCAAAATTACAGAATAAAGCTTTACTATTTTTCTCAAAATGGACTGCTAAACTGTTATTTGGTCTCATGAAGCCAGTACAACAATTTAATCTTTAATAATTTTGGAAAATCCAAAAACTCTTGATTTTTCTCTATCTCTCAACCATCACTGGCTGTGTATTTTAACAGTTAAGTCTTCTTTTACATCATATCCTCCTCTTCATTGATACTGAAATAATATACTGTTTTGTCTTCCTTTTCTTTCTTACATATACAAAAAATAAGTTTTTTCCCCACTTATTGAAAAACTGGATATGGTAGTCATAAGGACAGTTACTAGGACTGACAATGGGGCAGCTTCCTCAGCACGACTGTACTCATACTGTGCCTAGAAATATACCATGAAACTATAATCCCCTCTTCCTGAAGTCCAACAAGAAAGATAAATAAATGTTTTATTGTGATCAACACATCCAATGAAACAGCAACTATGTGTTTACTATCTATTCCAAGTTTAGAACTTTATAGTTTGTCCAGAAATCTTTAGTTAAGAGACTACAAAGGCATAATCCTTATTCCTGTGGAGATTACAAAATGGATGAGCAGGGAACACACACACACACACACAAATGTAGCTAAAATTTATAATGAATCTTAAAGTGAGTAAAACTATGATAAATACCATAAGAATTTGAAGAAGCCAGAGATTATAAACAATGTGGAATAAATTATTCAAAGAATGGCATGTGAATACCCAGAAAAATAATAGCAAAATAAAACTAGTATAAAATTTGGTATTAATACATTTTATTAAGTATGAGATACTGGATGAGAATATCAGGCAATGTGGAAGAACTGGCCTATGTGGAAATGTAATTTCAGCCCAGTATTTCACTTTTTTTCATTATATACTGGTGGAAAATTTGGGGAGGATGAGGACATAAATAGACCTAGTAACTAGCTAAACAAAATATCCATAAGATGCTTATGATGATTTAACAGCAACATAGAAGGTTTCTAGTGATTTACCATGGGTATTATTTGACTTGTCTATGTCACCATTTTTCATTAATGTAATTGATGAATATTCAGGGGGCATTTTCATCAAGTTTGTAACTGACACATATATCAAAGGGATGTCATAACCAGGATTCAAAAACAAATCATAGCAGGATCTATTTTTTTTAAAAGCCCCTAATTTTGTTATTACGTTGAACTAACACAAAATTGCATACGAATGAGGCATTATATACATGTCAAATTGTTTTAAAAGGTTTTTAAACACTTGTTTTTAATTTCTGTATTTATCTTGCGGTAAGTTAGCACATTGTTTTAGGGAATTATATTTCTGTTTATATTTTCTATGAGTAATAAAGCACCCTATGGACATTAGTAGGTTATTAATTCTTAATTACTGTATGTGGTACCAAGGCCTTTTTTTGTTTGTATTTTTTTTTCCAACCTGTATTTTATAAGGTGAAATTGAACTGGAGTGAATCAATACCCTACAAAGGTAGCCTAAAGTCAATTATACAAGTACATGATGAAAGAAACATCATAGCAGCTTCTGTAAAAATTATGAGGATTGACATTATAATAAGATTAACATGCCATGTGAGTCAGTAAGAAATCAGTAATCAAATAGAAGTTTGAAAGTTTCCTTGTATAATTTTCACTGTAGTATTCTGTTTGGTTCTGTGTACTTTAAAGAGAAAGAAACACAGTCCCATTGAGGGGAAAAAATCTGGGCTATTACAGAATTGAAAAGAGTTCCTGAATTTTGTATTGATAGAATAAAATGCATGCATGGATCTAGGGGAAAAATGAGGCTAGAGACTAGAAGCCAGATCGTAGTTGTAAAGTCAGAAGAAGCCAACAAAGAATTTAACCTAAAAGAATATCATGATTCATTTTTAATTATTTTAGAACAATTACCATGCAAGCAGTGGGCAGGAAGCTTACAAGTAGAGGAACCAGCCTGCAGTCTGTGGGAGATGATGGAGAAAGTGACAATGGGGAAGGACAGGAGGAGACAAATCTGAGAAAGAAAAAGGCAAAACCTATAGGATTTGGGGACTGATTAGATATCGAGTGAGAGTTACACTGAATTTTCCCTTTCTCCCAGGAAGAAAAACAGAAAAAGATGTTAATGGACAACTCCCAGAGGAGGCAATACAATAGCTATTAATTGAACTTATTTATTATTTTTAACCTGATTCTTATAAATAAGATACGAAAATTAAAGTAAGAGACCAATTTTGTCAGCTATGAGAGTTCAAGTACTGGATTCTGATCAAACCTTAAGTTGCAGGTGACAGTATAAAGGTAGGAAATGGGAAATGTCTTGGCCGATCAGGGAACATGACTGCTTTACATTACTTATAAAAGGTATACAACAGCACTGGCTATATCTACCATCAAAGATTTGTTTAGCACATGTTAAGCTTAACTGCAATGCTGGAGAGCCAGCCTCATCTAGATACAGACTGAATTGAAAGTATAATGTTATTGAACAGGGAAAAATAATAATAATAAATAAATAATACACTGGATCATTTGAAGCGTCTGGGGAAAATTTCAAACATCTTCTAATGGACTTCAGATGAACAATTTCGGACCTGGGTACATGTTATATTACTCCGGAGGACAGACAGCTTTCAGTGGTAGAGTATCTCTAGCCTCAGATTCAGGAAACTTTTACAGATGCTGACTCTTTGACCCCATTTCCTAAAAATGATAATCATAGATGCCAAGCTGGTGTGGGGAGATGAGCATTCATGTCCATGCAGTATGGAAAATTGGTTACAATGATTACAATAGAAGAACGATTACAATAAAATACTATGCACCTAAAATGTATACAAAAGCAAATTGCCAGAGTATATATAAATATACATTTATTTTAAAATATTTGAATATAATACATTGAGGTATTAACAATGTTTATCCCTAGGCAATAGGATTATAGATGTTTCAAATTTTTAATTTAAAATTTTTCCATAACAATAAGAATTCATTCTTTATATAATTGAGAAAAAAATAACATTTTAAAATTTCAGATAGATCAAGCTTTATTACCTTAGACCATAATTCCCTGTTTAACCAAGTAAGTTTACCCTTTCCAATTTTTAAAGCTTGTTTCTGAATAGAGAAGACAGAGGCAAAAGGATTTGGTAAGTTTAGTCTTAATTTGTCATTTGTTAATATTGCAGAATCAACCCACAGTGATAAGTCCTCTCTCTTAGTAACTGCAGTGATGGCTAGTGAAAAAGAGAAAAATTGCTGGAGAAAAATCATCCTGATTTTGTATCATTTGTTGATTTCCATGTTGTAAATGCTCCCATTATAACTGATACCAAACTGACATCAAACTGCCAACATTTTAGCATCCATCTTGCAAATTATATGATACTTAACAATTGGCCCTCCCCAGGCAGCACAAGCTCACTCCAACTCTTCACGAACAGATGCCCAGACAAGTTTGTTGAGCTAAATGGGTAAGGTTTTTGTTGCCTTCTTTCTGTCAAAAGATTTGTTCCTATGGACTTAATTTTCCTTATGCAAGTATTACTATTTTATGTCATTTTCTAAGGTTTTTCTTCGGTTATGTACCCTCTCTTTCAACCTTTTGGACATATATGTTTCTTTTTATCCATTTAAGTTAGATTCTTTAAGGAGATGACACCTCTTTATTTTTCCACAGGTTTATTTATGGATATACTGTCAAAATCAATTTTTAGCCTCCTATCATTCTCTCCTTTTAAAATCATTGGTTATAAGATTATGCTTAACTATTTTATAATTTAAAAAATCTATTTATCTAAAATTTAAGGTACATTAAAGTACATTCTACCTGTTCCAGTATTGATTTATTACTTTTATTAAAAATTATCTTTTTTACTTGGGGCTATTTTATACTCTATGTTTTTTTTTTTTTTTAACATCTTTATTGGAGTATAATTGCTTTACAATGGTATGTTAGTTTCAGCTTCACAACAAAATGAATCAGTTATATATATACATATGTTCCCATATCTCCTCCCGCTTGCGTCTCCCTCCCTCCCACCCTCCCTATCCCACCCCTCCAGGCGGTCACAAAGCACCGAGCTGATCTCCCTGTGCTATGCGGCTGCTTCCCACTAGCTATCTACCTTACGTTTGGTAGTGTATATATGTCCATGCCTCTTTATCGTTTTGTCACCGTTTACCCTTCCCCCTCCCCATAGCCTCAAGTCCATTCTCTAGGAAGTCTGTGTCTTTATTCCTGTTTCACCCCTAGGTTTTTCATGACTTTTTTTTTTTCTTAAATTCCATAAAAAGCTACAAATAGAACTACCATATGACCCAGCAATCCCACTACTGGGCATATACCCTGAGAAAACCATAATTCAAAAACAGTCATGTACCAAAATGTTCATTGCAGCTCTATTTACAATAGCCCAGAGATGGAAACAACCTAAGTGCCCATCATCGGACGAATGGATAAAGAAGATGTGGCACATATATACAATGGAATATTACTCAGCCATAAAAAGAGACGAAATTGAGCTATTTGTAATGAGGTGGATAGACCTAGAGTCTGTCATACAGAGTGAAGTAAGTCAGAAAGAGAGAGACAAATACCGTATGCTAACACATATATATGGAATTTAAGAAAAAAAATGTCATATACTCTATGTTGAATGGTTACATTCCCCAGGTTACTCCTTTGCCATCAAGTGTTTTTTTTACTTTTTGGTCAGTTTTACACCAGAGGAATGTTCCACTTGTCCTTTGAATTTTTCACCTTCATTTTGAATGTTTTCCACTGAATACACTTATCCTTTCTAATCATTTGATGCCTATTACCTTCTTCATGATTATTTAAAAGACACTGGTTCATTAAGCACACTCATCATTCCTTAGTGCTCATGGAATCAAGTCTTGTAAAGCTGATTAATATAAATGATTTTCAAAATTTCCCATACCTGCCCCCAAGGAAAAGAACAATTGCATTTTTTACATTCTTCATTATCTCAATTGTTTACATTTCTTTTCTTCATTTTTTTCTGTTGAAGTCTGATGAAAGGAAGGAATTCAATAACTCAAGTGTGTTATAGCACCATTAATTTTATTCCTCTACGTATAGAGGATCTATTTTTCTCTATTCTATTTGCCTTTCACTGTATATATTTGTAAAAACCATTTAATTTTAATTAAATTCTTTAGCTATAATTATCTCATTTATTTATTTTTGGTTGTCATCTTTTCAATCTTCATCCTGTGAGGATTAACTGAAAAATTACTTTGTTTTTCCCCTTCATTTCAAAACATAATCTTCTTACTATTAGTTTTAAAAGGCAATCACTCCAGCTATATTGAAATTGGCATGTTATAAAAGTAATTATTTTAAAGAATAACCAAGAAGTAATAGCCCATGATATCTGTGCTCAAAGTTACATGTAAAGTGTTTTTTTATTATCTGTATAAAGGGAACAGAGGATAAAAGTGGAGGACAGTTGAGCTTGCTTAGAATTTCAGGTTCTTCTTGTCTTGAGCAGAAATTTCCCTTGAATACTTCTCCCTGCAAGAATATGAGCTTTGAATTTATTTTTAGAAAGATTGCCAATCCTTTAAAATTACAATTTACTCAAATTTACAAAAATAATCTCTACATCCAATGGTTAAAAGTGATATGTCCCTTGAAGAAATCTTCCATTTTCCACGTCACTGGGAGATAGTTCTCCATAGGTATCTCCTCTTTCTACATATCTTGCAAACAAAAGCACAGATAGCCCTTTGTTCTGGGCTGTCTTTTCAACGGTATTTATATAAAGAAAAGCTTTATATGCTATAGATAGTATCTTCTTCTGGAGCAAAGGAAGGGCAGGCATACTACTGTCCCTTATAAAAGATTTGGGTTCTCCATGCTTAGTATTTTTCTCCTGTAATGAAACCCACTGCATGTGTCGTAATACTGATCCATCTTTGCATCACAAAAATGCTGTTAATCGTATTAATTCTATTGCAGTGAATATTGAAAGGTCTTGTGTCTCTGACCTAGGAATCTTGTGTTTTTCACCAGCATCCATGAAACTATAACAAATTAACTTTGTAATTCACAAGTAGGGTAAAATACCAGACCCTTTACAATTCGTCACACAAATAGTAAACCATCATTGGCTTTGGAATCAAAGAGTTGTATCAAAAGTTCTAAACTTCCTAAAATCATCTGATTACTTCCTGACCACTCTGTTCCTATTCCGTGAATAACCCAGGTTTTAACCATGAAGAGTAAAGAAAAATACGTAATAAAAACTAACTGCAGTATGCATTGTGGCTAAACAGCAGCAAGGTGATCAGGTAAATGCTGGCCTGAGAACCACAGAAATAAATGATTGAAAAGTCTCAGCTGTGTAACTCTAGGAATTAAAATGGATATGAATAAACCCATAGCAATTCATAAATCAAAAATGAGGTGACTCCTTTGACCTAAGATGCAGAGCTGTTTGCAAGGCTAAGAAATATTACTATACATCTGTAGATGGGAAGGATACTGTGATCAGAACTGAGACAAGATAGAGCTTTTGTGTGATTTTAAAAAGGGCTGCCCACCTGGGCCCAGGCAGCACACTAGTTTGGAGAGCTGATAATGCTTTTCTGAAGGGCTGGAGTGGTGTTCTAGGGCTCAAGATTTGTGAGCTTTGTGAGTGGAACTTGGCGATTTCAGAATTTAATACAATCCCCCAGCAGAACATTTTTGGGAAGATCACAAAAGCCCATCATCTCAAGCAGCAGCCATGTATTTCATTTTATGTGTACCTGTGACATTAATAAGAAGAATAGCTACTATTTATTTAATGTATTCTGTGTGCCAGGTAGTGTGCTAAATACTTTAAATGAATTATCTAATGTTATTATCAAAAGAACTATATGAAACAACGCTTGTTATTAACCTCATATTGCAGATGAAGGAAATAAGCTTTAGAATAATGATTTAGAGTGTAACAAAGGCAGGACTCAAAACTCAGGCCTGAGTCCAAAACCATACATTTAACTATTATACTCTGTTTCCTTTAGTATCTTTATCTTTGTACTTGAAAGAAAAAGATGATATCCAGACTATCTTTTTCACGACTTTTCTTTCTTTCCCTATCTCCCACTGGCAAGCTTCTCTTCAATTAATTAATACTCATAATGTAGTTCTTCATGTTGCAATGTGATAATTTAGAAATCAAATGTCAAGAGTTTAACTTCCCTGTTAATCCTTTTGTATCATGCTGTTTACTTTGTGATGCCTTTATTCTCCTGGGAAAAGAAACAAAAAAGACAAAAACTTGGCTGTTTCTGAAATGTAACAGGCTTAACATTTTTCATACTTTCATTTGATGTGCTATAGCCACCTAGTATTTTGGAAATAAATCTTCTTTACATAAATTCTAATATTCTTAACTTTATGGTGTATTTTGTCAATTTTTTTTCTATGTAAAGCATTCCTGACTTTTTATAAGCAAACCAAATTGTCTCAATCAAGTCTTTCGATTTTCTATTCTTATGTCTGGAGCAACATATCTTTCTGAATTCTCTTCCTCCCAGAATTCAGTAAAAGCGCATTGTTTTTGGTCTCTCGAATAAAGAATTAATAATAACTTGGAAATTGAATAGGCTCAAATGATTTATATTTTAATGTTCTGGCACATGTCATGGGTGCAACTTGGTTCTCCTAAATCCACTGAGTTTTTCTTTATTCTTTCTATTTACATTCACTTTCTCCTGTGAAAGAGAATGAGGTCATCTTTTGAGGGAGTTTGCCCAAAGTAGCTCCTTCTGCAGCTAAGGAGAATTCAGCTTCTGAAGAACAAACCAAGCCTAGATAGATATAAGGAATGAAGCTCTGCCTTGGGAGTCTCAAGGCACACATCTTTTTATATTTGTCAACAGTCAGCCTTGTTCTTTTCTTTGTAAAAAGAATCAGCTTTTCTTTTGGCATTACGTTTTGTCAGCTCCAAAAGAAAAACAATGTGTATAAATTATTAGGACATTGTGATTAATGAACTTCACTTAAAAATGCGTCTGAAAAAACCTTTAGAATAATGAGCTTCTGACTGAAACTTGTGTATCTCTAGTGACTGATTCATATTCCAAATAATACATTTTTCATTCTTCTAATTAATTTTTGGATCTTTGCTAATTATGGACTATGGGAAAATTCAGGAATAAAATTCTATGGGCAAATTTTTCATCAAACAAAAAAATCGGGCTTCCCTGGTGGCACAGTGGTTGAGAGTCCGCCTGCCGATGCAGGGGACACAGGTTCATACCCCGGTCCGGGAAGATCCCACATGCCATGGAGCGGCTGGGCCTGTGAGCCATGGCCGCTGAGCCTGCGCATCTAGAGCCTGTGCTCCACAACGGGAGAGGCCACAACAGTGAGAGGTCCACGTACAGCAAACAAACAAACAAACAAAAACAAAACAAAAAAGTCAAGCACTTATATCTATTGCTGTCATAGCATAAAATATGATGGTAAAATAAACTATGATTTTTATTGCATGCATTTGCATTCTTGTTATCCTTGAAAGTTTAAGTTTTACTTATAATGATTGCTTTCAATACTGTTTCATCAGATTCTTAGTATGTTCCCATTCAGTGCAACTTGCCATGATATATACAAATAAGGCATTATATAAACACTAGTAAAATATGAAATTCTAATAATAGTACAATTAAGTCATCATACTCAAGATATTTACTATTGCATCAAATTCCATTGCCTACATATCTTAATAAAATTGCCCTGTTTTATGAGAAAGACGTATAGAAAATGTCTCAAAAGATTTTCATGTGTAAAGGATGCCAAAATTTGATTCACATTTCTTAATTTTAAGAGGCATAATGATCTCTAATGGTACAAGAAACCAAAAATACACATTATTGCCATGGAGTTAAAGAATCTTCCACTTGTGACAGCAACCAACTTAACGAGCCAATTCTAGCAATAATTGAGTTTCTGTGATTTTCTTTTAATTTCACTACCTGATGATACCTGAGAGCTGTAGACTTTATTTCAGAATCCCATTAGGAACCATTATGAGATCCTATTTCCTGGGGTTTTAAAATCTAATTGTTAGTCAATGTGTTACAGTAAGCCTAGCTTTCTGTTTGATTCTCATGGCTGTACGTGGTGGGAAAAAAACAAAAGAAGTATGTTCCATCATCCTGTCAAGGAGGTTTCTTAACAAATTACCTTTCCCCTCAAAAGAAAACACAGAGAGACTTTTTTGTTGCTTTAACAATTCTCATAGTTCATATCTTCTTTTCTAAGCTATTAAAGGGAACAAAAACTGAAAACCCATAGAGCACAGACATCCTGACAACTGATGTCCTTAAGATTTATGAAGAAAATTAAGTATTTAATAACTATATAAGAGTAAGCTATGCTTCTTAAGGATATTTTAGATCTGTTCATAAGCCTCTGCCTTGTCTAAGAATAAAAGTACCCCACATAGATTCCATTTGACCTGCAAGAACATTTGACTTAAAGTTTGAAAATTGATTATTTCCTTTTCCTTTAGTAATTTTGTCATGAAAGATGTTCTCTGCATCAATTATTTTCATAAGATTTCATAACTGTTTTCTAGTTCTAGCATATTGCTGGATTTTTTTAAACATTTTTTGAACCTCACATCTTCAACACAGTCAAATTAATGTTATGTATCCATAAGTCTCACCAGTGTTATAACTCCAGAGTGAAACATCTAAAGCTAGGGGAAGATTAAATTGCATATTAAATTAGCTGAATTTTTGGTAAACCTTGGGGGGGATGCACTTAGACTAGAATTACTTCACATCAAAATCATTTTGACAAAAACAAAAAGGTATCTGAGGCTTGGTTCAAGGTGTAGATTTGTTACTGCTTTTCCGTTCTGTGGAGGAATACTCCTCCAATTGTTTTAAATAAAAGCCCTTCAAAGTTCACAGAAAGAACAAACTGCTGTTTGAACATTAAGACAGCATGATTCTTATATTTCTTATTGGTCTAAGGAAGAAGACCCGAAGGCACATCTGTCTTCCTTCGAAATTGTAAAGATCTTGGTCATTTGCTTTTACCTTGAATTGGGGAAAGTAGTTTACAAGTGGTCTCAAGTTGATCTGTAAAAACACCCTGAAGTGGCCCTGTTGCAGGTCAAGGACTTGGTGTGCATGTCTGTCCTGCCTTCCATGTATGCAACAATCTTGCTGTGATTTTCCAGGTTTCACTAAATACATTAGATTATGTAAATGTGAACTCAACATTCAGATCCCCCTCAGTCTGTCACAGACCATCCTGATCTATAGTTCCATCGTTCCCCTCTAGCAACAGTAGCAGAGAAGCACATAAAAACAAGATAGCATGTGCATTCTGCTCAAGAGCTGGTCATAACAGAGGACCTTCAGCCCCTCCCTTGCTGCATTTCCCATTTATTTACAGACTTCTAAAACCATTAAACAGTTCAGACCAGTTAAGTTTTTCCAACGAAAGTCAAAATAAGTGCAAAAAAAAGTTATATCATCAATAAAGCAACCCTTTGGAGAGGGGAAATCTGGAGTTAAAACATTGCCAGAGAAACTGAAAATAAATCTGCAAACTCCAATAACTCCTCGGAATTAAGGATGAGATTTAGTCATTGAAAAAAGTGTTAATTTATATCAATTACATCATTTCTCAACAATGAGTTGTGCTAAACACTGTATTTAGTATTATACATTTTTACCCATTAACTGTTAATACATAAAATAGTCAAAGAAGAAGACATGAACTTCTCTGATTTACAAATTAAAAGCAACATTGCCAGAGATTTTCAAGGTCACCTAGTTAGTAAGAAACAAAGATAGCTTTTAAACTCAGATCTTCATGACTAAAGTCTACTTGCTATACTCCATAGCCCATTAAAACCCATAGTCTTAAGTCAGTGAGAAACATATAAGTTCTTGAGAAGGAAAATCAGAAGTTTAGTTACATTATGTGGTTTTCTTCTGATTTTAATGCATCTCTGCTTACAGCTTTTCACTGGCTTCTTTGATTCCAAAGGCATTGATAAATGCTTAACCACAAGCGTTTTATTCTGTATACTTTGCTGAACTCACTCTACTTTGGGCTGATGCCTTTGAAATATAAATAAAGTATAAATAGAATCGAAGTATGCCATGAGTTCCTGCTACACAAACAAAGATTTAGAGCATCAGCATATCACGTTATAAGAAAAACCAGACATGAATATCAGATCAGATACTGTCCTTTAGAAGACAGAAGGCAAATAGATGTTTAGCCACCATTTTTCTTCAGTTATTAGGCCAAACAGAGGAACTCACAATAAGATGATACATTTACATTAACACTTGTCAGCTATGTCTGCAAATGTAATCTATTTTGAGGTAGATAGTACACACATAACTTTATCCAGGGTTAGTTTTGTCATTCAGCAGTTATTTATTAATATGTTGCCCAGGAACTTCCCTGGCAGTTCAGTGGTTAAGGTTCCATGTTTCCACTGCAGGGGATGTGGGTTCAAACACTGGTTGGGGAGCTAAGACCTGCATGCTGCATGGTGCAGCCAAAAAAAAAAAAAAAAAAGTGTTGACCAGATAATTCATTGTCCAAGCTGGGATACTTTAAGAATGAGTAGGGCTGTTCATGATATTCTGGAAATAAAAGATATAAATGAGAATATGCCAGGAAAATTGTGGTATGTAGTCATTCTGTTTTTGAAATGTCTACTTTACGTTTAAGATTGTTTCAGGCACTATGGAAGGACATAATGAAATTAGCAGATAACCTCAAAAGTTAGCAGTATGGTTAGAGAAATAAAATTTACCTATGGTACCTCTAGAAGATAATACAAAAGAATATGTCATTAACTGCTAAATATAAGGTACTTTCTGATAGTGCTGTAGTAATTTCAGTAAAGGAAAGTTTCTTGTGGGAAGGCTTCAAGCAGAAAAAATGAACTTTGCAGAGTCTAGGAATCAGGACTATTATACAAAAAGGTAAAATCTAAATAGCATTGATTGCCAACTTTCAACCTCTTTTCTACCTGCATTGCTCTGTTAATAATTCCTCTGGTAAACAAAAAGATGATGAATAGATAAAAAAGGTGAAGATTATAGAAGAATCCTGCATTATTATCCATGCATGAAACTACCTTGTACCTAACTTAGAGAACAGATTAATATCTTTCAACATTATGTCATGACTCTAAATAAATTTATTAAAATGTTTCTTTTTGTGTTTAGTCAATTTGCCCTTCCGTAGAAGAATTGCATCAAAAACCTATTGCTACAACGTGGTGCTAACAAATTATCCCAAAACTTAGTTCTTGCAACAAGAATAGGTTCCCACTGGTACAAGTCTCTTGGTAGACAATGGTTCAGCTGATCTAGATCTGACTTGGCTGGGCAGCTCTGCTCCAGACTGTGTATTGACGAGACTTGGATCCAGACAGTGGTTCAGTGCACTATTATTCCATTTTGCTTGTTTTGGAACCCAAGCAAAAGGAGCAGCAGCTACCATAGGCATATTACTTTTAAAATAAAGTCTTAGAGCACAAGCATAAACAGAACCATATGGACATACTTAAGGCCTCTACATGTGTTACATCCACTAAAACTGCACTGGCAAAAGCCAATTGTTTTGTCATGCCCAACATCACTGGGGTGGGGAAATATGTTCCACCTACAACTTTAAACAGTTTTTATATTTGGAGGAAAATAAAAAACAATGCATATTATCTTTATCATATTGGAGATCCAAGTCAAGGTCTGCGTAAACAAATTTATGTTTAAATAAATAATTATTATTTATTCACTGAAAAAATTTTCTTTGAAGATATATTCTGTGATAGACATGTTACTAGCACAGAGTATAAGAAATAAGACATACAGCTTCCTCTGGAGCAGCCTAGAGTCTATATAAGAGGACAGTGTATGAGCAAAAACAAACTTGTGATACAAGTTTAACTTAGCTATAGTGATATTGATAATGTTATGTACAACTGCAGAACTACAGAGGGATTACTGGGGGACCTGACGCTTTCTAGAACTAAAGTGAAGGAGTTAATGGCGACTTTGGGTATAGGTTAATATAAAGCAGGCTCCAGGACAATATCTAAAGACCCTCTTTCCTGCCTTCTTTTCAAGTACTGTGTTGGAACCATATGAGAACTGCTTAATTGTTCAATATTGCAATTTTCAGAGTTATTTTTTAAATATGTCTTTATTTTTCTGAATAAATAATTTGCCCAGTATCCAACAGTTATTTAGGCTAGGAATTATAGATTGCATAAAAATACTTTTACATAAAGTGGCTGAGTAATTTAGGACACTGGTTGTCAAAGTTGAGTGTGCTTAAAAATCACCGAGGGGGGCTTCCCTGGTGGCGCAGTGGTTGGGAGTCCGCCTGCCGATGCAGCGGACACGGGTTCTGTGCCCCGGTCCAGGAGGATCCCACATGCCGCGGAGCGGCTGGGCCCGTGAGCCATGGCCGCTGAGCTTGTGCGTCCGGAGACTGTGCTCCGCAACGGGAGAGGCCACAACAGTGAGAGGCCCGCGCACAGCAAAAAAAAAAAAAAAAAAAAAAATCACCGAGGGTAGCTTGTTAAAGAAAAGTTCTAGGTCTACATTCCAAATATTCTGATAGAGTATTATAGGGTGAGGGCTGGGAAATTACATTGTTAAAAATCAGCTTCTCTGTATCCAATACCCAGGTAATTCTGAGGGGAAAATAATGTGTTTATAATGTGAATACAGTGGGCCCTCTGTATCCACATGTTTCCCATCCACAGATGTGGAGGGCTGACTGTACTACAGCATTTTATATAAAGGACTTGATCATCTGCAGATTTTGGTATATGCGGAGTCCTGGAATCAATCCTGAGCAGATACCAAGCGACAGGTGTACATTACTTTATTCTAAGTTATCAGTGTGGATAACTGCGGTGGATTTACTTCGCAAAATTCTGATTTTTTGTTATCTTAATGATCTAGAATCAGATATTCAGTTTTGTTAATAGAGATACAGTTTCACAGGGGCCATGAGGTCCCATTAAAGATTAAGTGAAAGGAAAAAAAAAGGCTAAACGACTTTGCCCAGAGCAGGACAAAGAGTTAAAGAGAAGTCACAGCATATGTGTAACTTCTGCTCATTTTTAAATATATATGATTAATTAAAAGAAATACAATTAAAATACATAAGCACAAGCTAAAAAAAATGGACAAAATAAATTTTAAATATAAAATATTTAAAAGAGTAAAAGTAGTAAAAATAGTATAAATTTTGTATAAGATAAAATAGTTAAGAATAAGAGACTATGAAACAACAAAAAATAAAACTAAACACCACAAGATAAGTCTTAAATTGGTAAAAATTTTAAGAAGGTAATTAGGTAAAAGTTATATGTAAACCTAAGGCTAAAGAAAGGAAAGACGAAAGAATATAGTACCTAGAAAAGACATAGTAAATTCAGAATTTTTAGATACAGTGAAATTGATAAAACAATTATATTTTTTAAAAAAATAGTCTATTTTGTCTTATATATAAGTATTGCTATTCCAGCTTTCATTTGATTTCCATTTGCATGGAATACCTTTTTCC
Organism: Pseudorca crassidens; assembly: GCF_039906515.1. Classification (NCBI taxonomy): domain Eukaryota; kingdom Metazoa; phylum Chordata; class Mammalia; order Artiodactyla; family Delphinidae; genus Pseudorca; species Pseudorca crassidens. The sequence goes on along the minus strand of NC_090297.1, from coordinate 70,188,945 downwards.
ATCCCCTCACTTTCAGTCTGTATGTGTCTCTAGATCTGAAATGGGTCTCCTGTCAACAGCATCTATACAGGTCTTGTTTTTGTCTTTTGGTTGGAGCTTTTACTCCATTTAAATTTAAGGTGATTATTGATATGTGTGTTCTTATTGCCATTTTGTTAAATTATTTTGGATTTGTTGTTGTAGGTCTTGTTTCCCCTTTCTTCTTTTGTTCTCTTCTCTTGTGATTGATATCTATCTTTAGTGTTATCTTTGGATTCCTTTTTCTTTTTTGTGTGTACATCTATTAAAGATTTTTGGTTCCCAGTTACTGTAAGGTTTTGGTATAGGAGTCTATATATATATATATATGATTGTTTTAGGTTGCTGATCTCTTCAAAAGAATTTTAAATACCCTATATTTGTACTCTCCTCCCCTCACTAGTTTTGATATAATATTTTATATCTAATTGTTTTATGTATTCCTTAACTGTTTATTGTGTATACAGATGATTTTACTACTTTTGTCTTTTAACTTCCCTACACAGTGGAATATTATTCAGCCACAAAAAATAATGAAATAATGCTGTATGCAGCAACATGGATGGACTTAGAGCTTATCATATTAAGTGAAATCAGAGAAAGACAAATATCATGTGATAATGCTATAGGTGGAAACTTAAAAAATGATACAAATGAAATTATTTACAAAACAGAAATAGATCCACAGACATAGAAAACAAACTCATGGTTACCAAAGGAGAAATGGGGGGAGGGATAAATTAGGAGTTCGGGATTAAAATATACACACTATTATATATAAAATAGATAACTGGGCTTCCCTGGTGGCGCAGTGGTTGAGAGTCTGCCTGCCGATGCAGGGGACACGGGTTCGTGCTCCGGTCTGGGAAGATCCCACATGCCGTGGAGTGGCTGGGCCTGTGAGCCATGGCTGCTGAGCCTGCGCGTCTGGAGCCTGTGCTCCGCAATGGGAGAGGCCACAACAGTGAGAGGCCTGCGTACCGCCAAAAAAAAAAAAAAAAAAAGATAACCAACAAGGATCTACTGTATAGTACAGGCAAGTATACTTAATATCTTGTAATAACCTATAATGGAAAATAATCTAAAAAAGAATATATATCTACACACACACACACACACACACACACACACACACACCCCAAATCACATTGCTGTACACCCTAAACTAACACAACATTGTACATCAACTATATTTCAATAAAAATTGAAAAAGAAACAGAATTACAAAGAGATTAAAAGAACATAATGGTAAAAGTAGCTAAAATAATAAAGGAAAATAAGGAAAAAAATGAAGGCAAAAGAAAAAATAAAGTAAGGAGGAAAAAGTAAAAGCTAAAGAGGGTACTAATAATAAATATAAGACATAACATTTGTACAAAGCCAAAATGGCCTTATGTACCAGCTGCAGAAGCTTGAAAACTTATTCAGTTTTAGGGCCAATGTTTGGAGTCAGGGTCAGGAGTCAGAAAGAAAAACTCTTGGCTTTTTTCTTTTCTCTCACACTCCTGATAACTAGCCTACTAAATTTTCTGTACAGAAAGGCCAAAATCAAATACTTAGCAGGTCACATTTTTTAACTTCTGCAGCAACACCTCACATGCCCTTCCACCAGTGAGAAGAATGACCATTTAAGAAAGTTGCTTTGCTTTATGTGCGAAACACCTCCACTTGTTGACAAGAGTGGGAGAATAGTCCTTTCCTCTGCTTCAGGGATAACTTACTTATACCCCACTTATTATGTAGGATTTATTTGCATCGAAAAAAAAGCCTTTTTGATTATCAGGAAATAGTCATAAAATTTTGGGCAAAAACCCTAAATATTATTGATAATAAAATATTTTATCTTTTTATGTGCCTATTGGCCATCTGCATATCTTCTTTGGGAAAATGCCTACTCAGGCCTTTTGTGGGTCATTTTTTAAGTGGGTCATTTTTTGATACTGAATTGTATGAGCTGTTTGTATATTTTGGATATTAACTCCTTATCAGTAATATCATTTGCAAATATGTTCTCCCATTCAATATGTTGTCTTTTCATTTTTTCAGTGGTTTCCTTCACTGTGCAAGAGATTTTAAGTTAAATTAGATACCATTTGTTTATTTTTGCTCTGTTTCCTTTGCCTTAAAAGACAGATCAAAAAAAAAGAAATGTTGCTACAATTTATGTCAAAGAGTGTTCTGCTTATGTTTTCTTCCAGGACTTATATGGTTTCCAATCTTATATTTAGGTCTTTAATCCATTTTGAATTTATTTTTGCATATGGTGTTAGACACTGTTCTAATTTCATTCTCTTACATGTATCAATAGCTGTCCAGTTTCTCCAACACCACTTATTGAAGAGACTGTCTTTTCTCATTATGTAGTCTTGCCACCTTTGTCTTAGATTAATTGACCACAGGTGTATGAGTTTACTTCTGGGCTCTCTATTCTGTTCGAGTGACCTGTGTGTCTGTTTTTGTGCCAGTACCATGCTGTTTTGATTACTGTAGGTTTGTAGTATAGCCTGAAGTCAGGGAGTGTGAAACCTCCAGTTCTGTTCTTTTTTCTTCAGATTGCTTTGGCTATTTGAGGTCTTTAGTGGTTCCTTATAAATTTTAGGATTATTTCTTCTAGTTCTGTGAAAAATGCCGTGGTAGCTTGATAGGGATTGCATTGAATCTGTAGATTGCTTTGGGCAGTATGGACATTTTAAGAGTATTAATCCTTCCAAGAACACAGAATATCTTTCCATTTCTTGGTATCATCTTCAGTTTCTGTCATCAGTGTTTTATAGTTCTCTGAGTATAGGTTTTTCTGTTCCTTGGTTAAGTTTATTCCTAGGTATTTTGATTTTTTGATGTTATTATTATTATTATTATTTTGTGGTACGCTGGCCTGTCACTGTTATGGCCTCTCCCGTTGAGGAGCACAGGCTCCGGAAGCGCAGGCTCAGCAGCCATGGCTCACAGGCCCAGCCGCTCTGTGTCATGTGGGATTTTCCCAGACCGGAGCATGAACCCGCGTCCCCTGCATCGGCAGGTGGACTCTCAACCACTGCGCCACCAGGGAAGCCCTTGATGTTATTTTAAGCAGGATAGTTTTCTTTCTGATGGTTCATTATTAGTGTATAGAAAAGCAGCAGATTTCTGTATATTAATATTGTATCCTGCAACTTTAGCAAATTCATTTATTCTGATAGTTTTTCGGTGGAGACTTTAGGGTTTTCTATATATAGTATCATGTCATCTGCAAATTGTGACAGTTTTATTTCTTTACTTCCAATTTGAATGCATTTTATTTCTTTTCCTTGTCTGATTACTGTGGTTAGAACTTCCAATACTACATTAAATAGAAGTAACGAGAGTGAACATCCTTGTCTTATTCCTGGTTTTAGAGGAAAGGCTTTCAGCATTCACCGTTGAGTATGATGTTATCTGTGGGTTTGTCATAAATGGCCTTTACTACATTAACTTCTCTCTAAACCAATTTTGATGAGAGTTTTTATCATGAATGGATGTTGAAATTTGTCAAAAGCTTACTTTGCATCTATTGCAATGATCATGTGATTTTTATCCTTCATTTTGTTAATGTGGTGCATCACATTGATTGATTTGCAGATATGAAACCATCCTGGCATCCTTGGAATAAATTCCACTTGATCATGGTGTATGATCCTTTTTTTTCTTTAATATTGTTTAATTCTATTTGCTAGTATATTGTTGAGAATTTTTTCATCTATGTTCATCAGAGATACTGGTCTGTAGTTTTCTTTTTTGCCTTGTAATTTTCTTTTTTATGTAGTGTATTTTTCTGGTTTTGGTATCAGGGTAATGGTGGCCTCCTGGAATAAAGCTGGGAGTGTTTCCTCCTCTTCAACTTTTTGAAATAGTTTGAGAAGGATAGGCATTAACTCTTCTTTATATGTTTTGTGGAATACATACAAATTGTATTCCATAACTTATAAGTTGTCTGGTCCTGGACTGTTGTTTTCTGGGAATTTTTTAAATTATAAATAAATTCAATTTTACTACTCATGACCAGTCTGTTCAGATTGTATATTTCTTCATGATTCAGTCTTGGAAGCTTGTATGTTTCTAGGAATTTGCCCATTTCTTCAGTTCATCCAATTAGTTGGGCTATAACTGTTATTAATATTCTCTTATATCTCTGTGACTGGTTGTTATTTCTCCTCTTTCATATTTTATTGATTTGGGTCCTCTCTCTTTTTTTCTTGATGAGCCTGGGTAAAGCTTCTCAACTTTTTTTAACTTTTTAAAAATCCAGCTCTTGGTTTCATTGATTTTTTTATTGTTTCTTTTGTGTCTATTTTATTCATTTGCTTTTTGATCTTTTTTTTTTAAATTGAAGTATAGCTGATTTACAATATTAGTTTCAGATGTACAGCATAATGATTCAAAAATTTTATAGATTATACTTCATTTAGAGTTATTAAAAATAATGGCTATATTTCCCTATGCTGTATAATATATCCTTGTTGTTTATCTATTTTATACATAGTAGTTTGTTAGTCTTAATCCTATACCCCTATCTTGCCCCTCCCATCTTCCCTCTTCCTACTGGTAACCACTAATTTGTTTTCTATATCTGTGAATCTATTTCTGTTTAGTTATATATATTTATTTTATGTTTTTAGATTCCACTTATAAGTGATAGCATATAGTATTTGTCTTTTTCTATCTGACATTTCATTCAGCATTAATGCCCTCTAGTTTCATCTGTATTGTCACAAATGGTAAGATTTCCTACCTTACTATGGCTGAATGATATTCTATTATATATATATATATATATATATATATATATATATATATATATATATATATATATATACATACATACATATTTGCCTTATCCATTCACCCATCCATAAACACTTAGATTGCTTCCACATCTTGGCTATTATAAATGATGCTTCAGTGAACATGGGGGTGCATATATCTTTTAAGTTAGTGTTTTCATTTCCTTCAGATAAATATCCAGAAGTGTAATTGCTGGATCATATGTTAGTTCTATTTTTAGTTTTTTGAGGTACCTCCATACTCTTTTCCATAGTGGCTGTACTAATTTACATTGTCACTATCAGTGTACAGGGATTCACTTTTCTCTGCATCCCTGTCAACATTTGCTATTTGTAGAGTTTTTGATTTTAACCATTCTGACACTTGTGAGGTGATATCTCATTGTGGCATTGACTTTCATTTGCCTAATGATTAGTCATGTCGAGCTTCTTTTAATGTGCCTGTTAGCCATCCTTAGCCTTCTTTAAAAAATGTCTTTTCTGGTCTTTTTCCCATCCTCTCTGGTCTTTATTATTTCTTTCTTTCTGCTGACTTTGTATTTTTCTTTTTATATTTCCTTTAGATGGAAGGTTAGGTTATTTATTGACATTTTTCTTGGTTCTTGAGGTAGCCCTGTATTGCTATATTCTTCCCTCTTAGAACTGCTTTTGCTGTATCCCATAGCTTTTGGAATTTTTTTTTTTTTTAATTTGCCTTATTTTCTGATTTCCTCTTTGATTTCTTCATTGACCCGTTGGTTATTTTAGTAGCATGTTGTTTAGTTGTCACATGTTTGTGTTTTTCCCATTTTTCTTCTTGTAATTGATTCCTAATTTCATATTGTTGTTGGAAAAAATATTTTATATAATTTGTATCCTCTTAAATTTGTTAGGACTTGTTTTGTGACCTAGCTTGTTATCCTAAAGAACATTCCATGTGTACTTGAAAAGAATGTGTATTCTGCTGTTTTAGGATGGAATGTCCTTTAGGAATCTATCAAGTCCAGTTGGTCTAATGTGTCATTTAAGACCACTGTTTCATTATTGATTTTCTGTCTAGATGATCTGTCTATTTTGTTTTCTTTATTGACTGATTTATTTTATTTATTTATTTTTGGCTGTGTTGGGTCTTTGTTGCTGTGCACGGACTTTCTCTAGTTGCGGTGAGTAAGGGCTACTCTTTGTTGCAGTGTGCGGGCTTCTCATTGCGGTGGCTTCTCTTGTTGCAGAGCATGGGCTCTAGATTCCCGGGCTTCAGGAGTTGTGGCTCGCGGGCTCTGGAGTGCAGGCTCAGTAGTTGTGGCACACAGGCTTAGTTGCTCTGTGGCATGTGGGATCTTCCTGGGCCAGGGCTCGAACCTGAGTCCCCTGCATTGGCAGGTGGATTCTTAACACTGCTCCACCAGGGAAGCCCTGATCTCTCTATTGATGTACATTGGGTGTTAAATTCCTATACTATTTTTGTATTATTGTCAATTTCTCCCTTTGTGTCTGTTAATACTTGCTTTATATATTTAGGGCTCCTGTATTAGGTACATATATGCTAATGAGTCTTGTATCCTCTTCAGGTATTGATCTCTCTATCATTATATAATGCCCTTATTTGTCTTTTGTTATGGACTTTGTTTCAGTCTATTTTTTTGATATGAGTATTGCTACCTCAGCTTTGCATGAAATGTTTTTTCCATCCCTTCACTTTCAGTCTGTGTGTATTTTTAGCTATGAAGTGAGTCTCTTGTAAGCAGCATATAGATGGATCTTTTTTAGTGCAATCAGTCACCCTATGTCTTTTTATTGGAGCATTTACTTCATTGACAATTTAAAGTGATAGTAACTAGGTACGTATTTAATGCCATTTTGTTATTTGTTTTCTGGTTGTTTTTCTAGTTCTTTTCTTTTTTTCTTTTTCAGTTTCTTCTCTTGTGTTTTAATAATTTTCTTTAGTAGTATGCTTGTGTTTTCTAGCTCTAGTTTTTGTGTATCTATTGCGGGTTCTTGATTTGTAGCTACCATAGGGTTTGTATATGTTGATCTATTACTATGTCTACATATTTTGAACTGGTAGTCACTTGAGTTCAAACACATTCTAAAATATCTACATTTTGTTTTTTTACTCTCCTCCTTGTTTTGTGTTTTTGATATTACATTTTACATCTTCATGTTTATCCCTTACCTGTTTACTGTAGTTATAATTGATTTTACAATTTCATGTCTTTTAATCTTCCTGCCAGCTTATTTAAGTGATTGATCCACAGTCTTTACTATATATTTGCCTTTCCTAGTGTGCTTTTTAATTTCCTACAGATATTTCTTTCTTTTTGTGCATTAAAAATTATTTTTTATCAAAATTAATGATTCCTATGCAACAATGGTCATCATAGACAAGCAACATATATGAAGAGAGATTAGAAAACCTATTTCTTTCTTTTTTTTTTTTTCAAGCTACTAATAGGTTTTTCTTTGTTTGTTTGTTTTTTCCCGTTTTTTTTAAATGGCAGGTTCTCATTAGTTATCTGGTTTATACATAGTAGTGTATATATGTCAATCCCAATCTCCCAATTCATCCAACCCCCCCTTTCCTGTCTTGGTGTCCATAAATTTTTTCCATACATCTGTGTCTTTATTTCTGCTTTGCAAATAGTTTCATCTGTACCATTTTTCTAGATTTCACATATATGCATTAATATACAATATTTACTTTTCTCTTTCTGACTTACTTCACTCTGTATGACAGTCTCTAAGTCCATCTACATCTCTACAAATGACTCAATTTCATTCCTTTTAATGGCTGAGTAATATTCCATTGTATATATGTATCACATCTTCTTTATCCATTCATCTGTTGATGGACATTTAGGTTGCTTCCGTGTCCTGGCTATTGTAAATAGTGCTGCAATGAACATTGGTGTGCATATATCTTTTTGAATTATGGTTTTCTCAGGGTATATGGCCAGTAGTTGGATTGCTGGGTCATATGATAGTTCTATTTTTAGTTTTTTTAAGGAATCTCCATAGTGTTCTCCATAGGGGCTGTATCAATTTTCATTCCCACCAACAGTGCAAGAGGGTTCCCTTTTCTCCACACCCTCTCCAGCATTTATTTGTTTATAGATTTTTTGATGGTGGTCATTCTGATGGGTGTGAGGTGATACCTCATTGTAGTTTTGATTTGCATTTCTCTGATAACTGGTGATGTTTAGAATCTTTTCACGTGCCTCTTGGCCATCTGTATGTTTTTCTTGGAGAAACGTGTATTCAGGTCTTCTGCCCATTTTTTGACTGGGTCTTTTTTTTTTTTTTTTTTTTTGATATTGAGCTGCATGAGCTGTTTCCACTTAGAGAAGACATTTTAACTTTTATTTTAGGGTCAGTTTAGTATTGATTAACTCTTATTTTTACTTGTCTGAGAAGTTCTTTATCTCTCCTATTCAAAATGACAGTCTTGCTGGGTAGAGTATCCTAGGTTTTAGGTTTTCCCCTTTTAGCTTTTTAAGTATATCATGCTACTCCCTTTTGGCCTACAAAGTTTCTGCAGAAAAATCAGCTGATAGTCTTATGAGGGTTCCTTTGTATATAACACTTTTTCTATTACTGCCTTTAGAATTCTCTCTTTAAATTTTTCCATTTTAATTATGATATATCTTCGAGTTCATCTTGTTTAGGACCTTCTTTGTTTCCTGTACCTGAATATCTGTTTCCTTCTTCAAATTCAGGAAGTTTTCACCATAATTTCATCAGATACATATTTTTTACCCCTTTACCACTTTCTGTCTTTCTTCTCCTTCTGGGACCCCAGTATTGTGAATGTTGGTATGCATGTAAATAGTTGCTTGAGAGGTTCCTTAAACTGTTGTCATTTTTTAAATTAGTTTCTCTTTTTGCTGTTCTGATTGGGTGATTTGCATTTTTCTATCTTGCAGACCATGTATACGTTCTTCTGTGTCACATAGTCTGCTCTTAATTCCTTCTAGTGTGTTTTTTATTTTACTTATTGTGCTCTTCAGTTCTGATTTTTTTTTTATATTTTCTAGAACCCTGTTGAAATTCTTACTGTATTCTTCTATTCTTTTCCCTAATTCAGTTAGCAGTTTTATTGCTAATGCTCTCAAGTCAATCTGGTAAATTATCTCTGTTTCACTAACTGATTTTTTCAGTGTTTTTTTTCTTGTTCTTTCATTTGAAATAACTTTGTCTGTCTTCTCATTTTGCTTAACTTTCTGTCTCTGTGAAATTAGGTGAAACAGTTACCTATCCAGGTCTTGATGTTGTGTCCTTATGTGCGAGTGTCCTTATGTGAAAGTGTCCTTACACAATCTGTGTCTGCCCAGTGGCTTTGGTGGGAGAGCTGTGTCTGACGTGAGCATGACTCATGTCTTCCCCTAGGATGTGCTGGCAGCTAACACCTTGGTAGGAGGTGGGGCTGTAGGTGGAGTGGCTATAGCCAGAGCCAGGTGTGAGCCGCAGAGCAAGAGGGGCTGGATCAGTGCTCAGCATGGGGTGGGTCATGGGTTGGGTGGTCTCAGCTCCAGAGTTCTGGACTGCTTCTGATTTGCTGTCCCCATGACTGCCAAAAATCACTGACCTTACCTTGTTCAGATGCTGTGCTGGGTCTGAGCCAGCTCCATCCACCACAACCATGCATTTTCCTCAGTTTTGGCAGCCTTCACCCTAGTGTGGAGCTGTGCCATGGAGCAAGTGGGCCTAAGTGGGTAGTCAGCTTGGGCTGGGGAGCACACTGGAGCATTCACAGGGAACTGACTGGAGTCCCAGGCAGTTTCAATCTGCTCCCTTCCCTTTTCTAAAGTAAGTAAGAGTGTGTGTGTTCTTCATGAGTGGAGTCTAGGTTTCTTACAGCTCTGCTGTCAGTCCCATTGGTTTTGAAACCAGCTAAGGGGATTCATCCTCCCAGTGTCAGACCCCAGGCTGGGGTACCCAATATGTGGTTTGAACCACCCACCCTTCAGGGAGGATCTCCAGGCCCATATGATCCCCTCTTATTCTGTATCCCCTTCCAAAGACACAAGGCCCGACCTAATTCTTTTCCCTTCCTACCCAATCCTGTATGGATCTTTACTATAGTCTTAATTATATAAGAGTATTTCTACCAGTCTCAATTTTATTTTCAGTGAGAATTTCTCCACAGGTAGATGTATTTTTGATGTGTTTGTAAGGGGAGGTCATCTCTGTGTTCTCCTACTCCACCATCTTGATCTTGAGCTATCTACTGCAGCTTTATAGAGATAAGTGACTTCTCTCCTATTTAATTATCAGTCCTTTGGAAATTTATATATATTTAAAATGTATTATAAATATAAATATATAAAACACATATATTATATATCTTCTGGACTTCGAATTTTGAGAGTTTAGGTTTGAGTCTTAGTTCTTACGGTTACTACTAATGAACATTATTGAACTGTTGCAAGAGTTAATGAAATCACACTGGTAAAATGCAAATATTAATATAATGCTTGGAAGATGATCAATAAACATAAATAATGATTATCAGTGTCATTAGTAATATAAATATGATACAAGGTATAAACATATCTCATCAACATAAAGAAAGTGAAATATACATTATATATTTTAGATGTCATAATAGTCTAGTCCCAAAATTAAAAAACAAAAACAAATAACTCCTGACCATTATGAACCCATTATCCTTTGAATACACATTTGTTTAAATATGTAGATTTCACTTTTTATATCTGAAATATAATTTGAAACATTGACTCAAAGTGCAATAGTTCATTTCATTATAATCTTTCTACTTATTATATTTTTATTTTAATATAATCTCAGTACTATAAAATGCTCTTCTCACAATCTCCCAAACTAATCAGTGTTCAGAAAGATGCACCCACCATTATTAATCAACAAAAGATTCTGTCAATCTCATCTCTCAAATGTTAAATTATGTTCTCTCCATCAAGCCACAAAGCCCGTTTTGGTATTAAAACATCTTTAATCTCATCATGGTATACTGCACAGTCCACTCCTTTAAGTTATTAATCTCATTATATAACCTCCCTGCCCAAGTCACTACTTCAAAAGGACTTCCCTATTGCTATCATTGTAAAGACCAAAGGAAAAGAAGATAACTCTTTCCAAAGCTCAAAAGGGAAGTGATCTATTCTTTATTATACTTTATTATGTCCTTTTAAAAATCTTATCATGTATTAGCAGTAATATTCATGACACTGGAGTACACTTACAATAGTCAGCTTTTATGGTTATCAAAAAGCTTCACTTTAGCATTTAATCAACGCTAAAAGCCATTTATTGCTTTGGATATTCCCAGCACAATGAACATTATCCATAAGCATTTGTTTTTTCATAGGGAAGCAAGATGGCATAGAAATGGAACATAACTCTGGGAGGGACTTATTTGATTTTTAAAAGGGCATTTTAATTTCCATAATAGCTTCTCCAAAGGAGGCTGCTGAGCAGCCTTTAATCTATCAAGTTTAGGAAAATCTTAAAAGCATTGTCTTGCTTTCTGTAGTTAGGGCTCCTTTCAGGAAATGAGCAGATACCTTGGTGTAGACTCAAGTGAAAAAGCATGTGAAAGGCTGAGTTATGTAGTTGTAGTAGAATTTTCTTCCTTGTATGGTGGATATTGGGACACAGAAAGGTCTCCAAAATCTAAAGTATCCCTTTCTGGGGTGATAATACCACTGTTCTTTCTAATGGAATAGCTTCTTAGAAGGATTTTCATTGAACCTGGATTAAGAGATTTGAATTTCTGAAAGAAAAGGAAGCCCTTCTTCCATCTCATCCCACAAAACATTATCTCTGAAGGCCTTGAAGAGCGATTAAGCTTTTGTTATCTTCTCATTACTGTTACTATACTATTATTAGCCTGGCATAAGTAGGGGTTCAATCAATGTTTATGATAAAATAAAACCTATTTGTCAGCCTGGTGCTAATAGCACTGAAGGAAAAAGATTCTCTGCTCTGCTCTCTAAGCAACTCAACCAAAAATCCAAAGAGTATTTTTGTTTTGTTTTGTTTTTCTTTGCTTTGCTTTTTGTTTTGTTTTTGTATTTGTCATATGTGACATATAGAAGGCATTTGACACTTGATTAAATCTGTAATCTCTTATTTTCTCTGTTCTCCTACATTTGTGATCACTAATTACCTACTTAACTCATTATTTTTTGTCCTTCTGAAATCTGTTTTGTGGATGTACCATGCTCAGACCCTCAAAAACAAAAACAAATCAAGAAAAATTCTGTTTTGTGGATGTACCATGTTTTGTGGATGTACCATGCTCAGACCCTGTTTTGTGGATGTACCATGCTCAGACCCTCAAAAACAAAAACAAATCAAGAAAAATTCTTCTTTTCTTTCTCTATATTCTTCAACTAATGCTTCTATGACTGAGCTTCAATCTGACATCTTACCATTTTTTGAACTTTATGCTGGAAATTCCTACAAAAGTACCCCATTAGCACTTCACACACAACATTAAACATGCTCATACACAGGCATTTTTTTGTATGTATGTTTGTCTCTTTGGTTATATCATATAGTCCTTGAGAGAAGGGACAATATCTCTTATTCCATTTATTCCACTACAATTGCTCATTATTTTAACATTATGGATGCTGTATCAAGCTGCTGTATAAAGACTTGTGATGAGCTAACTCACTCTTACCACTTCTGTGATTTGCTTTTTGTTTCTTTTTGTTTTAGTTTTTTTTTTTACATCTTTATTGGAGTATAATTGCTTTACAATGGTGTGTTAGTTTCTGCTTTATAACAAGCTGAATCAACCATACATATACATATATCCCCATATCTCTTCCCTCTTGCATCTCCCTCCCACCCTCCCTATCCCACCCCTCTAGGTGGTCACAAAGCACCGAGCTGATCTCCCAGTGCTATGCGGCTGCTTCCCACTAGCTATCTATTTTACGTTTGGTAGTGTATATATGTCCATGCCACTCTTTCACTTTGTCACAGCTTACCCTTCCCCCACCCGATATCCTCAAGTCCATTCTCTAGTAGGTCTGTGTCTTTTTTCCTGTCTTACCTCTAGGTTCTTCATGACATTTTATTTTCCCGTAAATCCCATATATATGTGTTAGCATACGGTATTCGTCTTTCTCTTTCTGACTTACTTCTCTCTGTAGGACAGACTCTAGGTCCATCCACCTCATTACGAATAGCTCAATTTTGTTTCTTTTTATGGCTGAGTAATATTCCATTGTATATACGTGCCACATCTTCTTTATCCATTCATCTGATGATGGACACTTAGGTTGTCTCCATCTCCTGGCTATTGTAAATAGAGCTGCAATGAACATTTTGGTACATGACTCTTTTTGAATGATGGTTTTCTCAGGGTATATGCCCAGTAGTGGGATTGCTGGGTCATATGGTAGTTCTACTTGTAGTTTTTTAAGGAACCTTCATACTGTTCTCCATAGAGGCGGTACCAATTCACATTCCCACCAGCAGTGCAAGAGTGTTCCCTTTCCTCCACACCCTCTCCAGCATTTATTGTTTCTAAATTTTTTGATGATGGCCATTCTGACTGGTGTGAGATGATATCTCATTGTAGTTTTGATTTGCATTTCTCTGATGATTAATGATGTTGAGCATTCTTTCATGTGTTTGTTGGCAGTCTGTGTATCTTCTTTGGAGAAATATCTATTTAGGTCTTCTGCCCATTTTTGGATTGGGTTTTTTCCTTTTTGTTATTGAGCTGCATGAGCTGCTTGTAAATTTTGGAGATTAATCCTTTGTCAGTTGCTTCATTTACAAATATTTTCACCCATTCTGAGGGTTGTCTTTTGGTCTTCTTTATGGTTTCCTTTGCTGTGCAAAAGCTTTGAAGTTTCATTAGGTCCCATTTCTTTATTTTTGTTTTCTTTCCATTTCTCTAGGAGGTAGGTCAAAAAGGATCTTGTTGTGATTTATGTCATAGAGTGTTCTGCCAATGTTTTCCTCTAAGAGTTTGACAGTTTCTGGCCTTACATTTAGGTCTTTAATCCATTTTGAGCTTATTTTTGTGTATGGTGTTAGGGAGTGATCTAATCTCATACTTTTACATGTACCTGTCCAGTTTTCCCAGCACCACTTATTGAAGAGGCTGTCCTTTCTCCACTGTACATTCCTGCCTCTTTTATCAAAGGTAAGGTGACCATATGTTCATGGGTTTATCTCTGGGCTTTCTATCCTGTTCCATTGATATATCTTTCAGTTTTTTGCCAGTACCATACTGTCTTGACTACTGTAGCTTTATAGTATAGTCTGAAGTCAGGGAGCCTGATTCCTCCAGCTTCATTTTTCGTTCTCAAGATTGCTTTGGCTATTCGGGGTCTTTTGTGTTTCCATACAAATTTTGAAATTTTTTTGTTCCAGTTCTGTGAAAAATGCCAGTGGTAGTTTGATAGGGATTGCATTGAATCTGTAGATTGCTTTGGGTAGTAGAGTCATTTTCACAATGTTGATTCTTCCAGTCCAAGAACATGGTATATCTCTCCATCTATTTGTGTCATCTTTAATTTCTTTCATACGTTTCTTATAACTTTCTTCATAGACGTCTTTAGTTTCCTTAGGTAGGTTTATTCCTAGATATTTTATTCTTTTTGTTGCAATGGTAAATGGGAGTGTTTTCTTGATTTCACTTTCAGATTTTTCATCATTAGTGTATAGGAATGCCAGAGACGTCTGTGCATTAATTTTGTATCCTGCTACTTTACCAAATTCATTGATTAGCTCTAGTAGTTTTCTGGTAGCAGCTTTAGGATTCTCTGTGTATATTACCATGTAATCTGCAAACAGTGACAGCTTTACTTCTTCTTTTCCCATTTGGATTCCTTTTATTTTCTTTTCTTCTCTGATTGCTGTGGCTAAAACTTCCAAAACTGTGTTAAATAAGAGTGGTAGGTCTTCCCGGGTGGCATAGTGGTTGAGAGTCCGCCTGCTGATGCAGGGGACCCGGGTTTGTGCCCTGGTCCGGGAGGATCCCGCATGCTGCAGAGCAGCTGGGTCCATGAGCGCATGGCCGCTGAGTCTGAACGTCTGGATCCTGTGCTCCGCAATGGCAGAGGCCACAGCAGTGAGAGGCCCGTGTACCGCGAAAAAACAAAAGAGAGTGGTGAGAGTGGGCAGCCTTGTCTTGTTCCTGATCTTAGTGGAAATGGTTTCAGTTTTTCACCATTGAGAACGAAGTTGGCTGTGGGTTTGTCATATATGGCCTTTATTATGTTGAGGAAAGTTCCCTCTATGCCTACTTTCTGCAGTGTTTTTATCATAAATGGGTGTTGAATTTTGTCAAAAGCTTTCTCTGCATCTATTGAGATGACCGTATGGTTTTTCTCCTTCAATTTGTTAATATGGTGTATCACACTGATTGATTTGCGTATACTGAAGAATACTTGCATTCCTGGAATAAACCCCCCTTGATCATGATGTATGATTCTTTTAATGTGCTGTCGGATTCTGTTTGCTAGTATTTTGTTGAGGATTTTTACATCTATGTTCATCAGTGATATTGGCCTGTAGTTTTCTTTCTTTGTGACACCTTCGTCTGGTTTTGCTATCAGGGTGATGGTGGCCTCGTAGAATGAGTTTGGGAGTGTTTCTCCCTCTGCTATATTTTGGAAGAGTTTGAGAAAGATAGGTGTTAGCTCTTCTCTAAATGTTTGATAGAATTTGCCTCTGAAGCCATCTGGTCCTGGGCTTTTGTTTGTTGGAAGATTTTTAATCACAGTTTGAATTTCAGTGCTTGTGATTGGTCTGTTCATATTTTCTATTTCTTCCTGATTCAGTCTTGGCAGGTTGTGCATTTCTAAGAATTTGTGCATTTCTTCCAAGTTGTCCATTTTATTGGCATAGAGTTGCTTGTAGTAATCTCTCATGATCCTTTGTATTTCTGCAGTGTCAGGTGTTACTTCCCCTTTTTCATTTCTAATTCTATTGATTTGAGTGTTCTCCCTTTTTTTCTTGATAAGTCTGGCTAATGGTTTATCAATTTTGTTTATCTTCTCAAAGAACCAGCTTTTAGTTTTATTGATCTTTGCTATCATTTCCTTCATTTCTTTTTCATTTATTTCTGACCTGATTTTTATGATTTCTTTCCTTCTGCTAACTTTGGCATTTTTTTGTTCTTCTTTCTCTAATTGCTTTAGGTGCAAGGTTAGGTTGTTTATTCGAGATGTTTCCTGTTTCTTAAAGTAGGATTGTATTGCTATAAACTTCCCTCTTAGAACTGCTTTTGCTGCATCCCATAGGTTTTGGGTCATCATGTCCCCATTGTCATTTGTTTCTAGGTATTTTTTGATTTCCTCTTTGATTTCTTCAGTGATCACTTCGTTATTAAGTAGTGTATTGTTTAGCCTCCATGTGTTTGTATTTTTTACAAATCTTTTCCTGTAATTGATATCTAGTCTCATAGCGTTGTGGTCAGAAAAGATACTTTATACAATTTCAGTTTTCTTAAATTTACTAAGGCTTGATTTGTGATCCAAGATATGATCTATCCTGAAGAATGTTCCATGAGCTCTTGAGGAAAATGTGTATTCCATTGTTTTTGGATGGAATGTCCTATAAATATCAATTAAGTCCATCTTGTTTAATGTATCATTTAAAGCTTGTGTTTCCTTACTTATTTTCATTTAGGATGATCTGTCCATGGGTGAAAGTGGGGTGTTTAAGTCCCCTACTATGAATGTGTTACTGTCGATTTCCCCTTTTATGGCTATTAGTATTTGCCTTATGTATTGAGGTGCTCCTATGTTGGGTCCATAAATATTTACAATTGTTATATCTTCTTGGATTGATCCCTTGCTCATTATGTAGCGTCCTCCTTTGTCTCTTTTAATAGTCTTTATTTTAAAGTCTATTTTGTCTGATATGAGAATTGCTACTCCAGCTTTCTTCTGGTTTCCATTTGCAAGGAATATCTTTTTCCATCCCCTTACTTTCAGTCTGTACGTGACTCTAGGTCTGAAGTGGGTCTCTTGTAGACAGCATATATATGCGTCTTCTTTTTGTATCCATTCAGCCAATCTGTATCTTTTGGTGGGAGCATTTAAGCCATTTACATTTAAGGTAATTAGCAATATGTATTTCCTATTCCCATTTTCTTAATTATTTGGGGTTTGTTATTGTAGATCTTTTCCTTCTCTTGTGTTTCTTGCCTAGAGAAGATCCTTTAGTATTTGTTGTAAAGCTGGTTTGGTGGTGCTGAACTCTCTCAGCTTTTGCTTGTCCGTAAAGGTTTTAATTTCTCCATCAAATCTGAATGAGATCCTTGCTGGGTAGAGTAATCTTGGTTGTAGGTTTTTCTCCTTCACCACTTTAAATATGTCCTGCCAGTCCCTACTGGCTTGCAGAGTTTCTGCTGAAAGATCAGCGGTTAACCTTATGGGGATTCCCTTGTGTGTTATTTGTTGTTTTTCCCTTGCTGCTTTTAATATGTTTTCTTTGTATTTAATTTTTGACCGTTTGATTAATATGTGTCTTGGCATATTTCTCCTTGGATTTTTCCTGTATGGGACTCTCTGTGCTTCCTGGACTTGATTAACTATTTCCTTTCCCAGATTAGGGAAGTTTTCAACTATAATCTTTTCATATATTTTCTTAGTTCCTTTTTCTCTTCTTCTTCTGGAACCCCTATAATTCGAATGTTGGTGCATTTAATTTTGTCCCAGTGGTCTCTGAGACTGTCCTAAGTTCTTTTCATTCTTTTTTCTTTATTCTGCTCTGCAGTAGTTATTTCCACTATTTTATCTTCCAGGTTACTTATCCGTTCTTCTGCCTCAGTTATTCTGCTATTGATCCCTTCTAGAGTAATTTTAATTTCATTTATTTTGTTGTTCATCGTTGCTTGTTTCATCTTTAGTTCTTCTAGGTCCTTGTTAAATGTTTCTTGCATTTTCTCTATTCTATTTCCAAGATTTTGGATCATCTTTACTATCATTATTCGGAATTCTTTTTCAGGTAGACTGCCTATTTGCTCTTCATTTGTTAGGTCTGGTGGGTTTTTATCTTGCTCCTTCATCTGCTGTGTTTTTTTTTGGTCTTCTCATTTTGCTTATCTTACTGTGTTTGGGGCCTCCTTTTTACAGGCTGCAGGTTCGTAGTTCCCTTTGTTTTTGGTGTCTGTCCCCAGTGGCTTAAATTTGTTTAGTGGGTTGTGTAGGCTTCCTGGTGGAGGGGACTAGTGCCTGTGTTCTGGTGGATGAGGCTGGATCTTGTCTTTCTGGTGGGCAGGTCCACGTCTGGTGGTGTGTTTTGGGGTGTCTGTGGACTTATTATGATTTTAGGCAGCCTCTCTTCTAATGGGTGAGGTTGTGTTCCTGTCTTGCTAGTTGTTTGGCATAGGGTGACCAGCACTGTAGCTTGCTGGTCATTGAGTGAAGCTGGGTGTTGGTGTTGAGATGGAGATCTCTGGGAGATTATCACCATTTGATATTACATGGAGCTGGGAGGTCTCTTGTGGACCACTTTTCTGAATTTGGGTCTCCCACCTCAGAAGCACAGCACTGACTCCTGGCTGCAGCACCAAGAGCCTTTCATCCACATGGCTCAGAATAAAAGGGAGAAAAAGTAGAAAGAAAGAAAGAGAATAAAATAAAATAAAATAATTAAAATAAAAGAATAATAATTATTAAGAAAAAAAATTTAAACAAAACAAAAAAAAAAACCCAAAATTAAACGGACGGATAGAACCCTAGGACAAGTGGTGAAAGCAAAGCTATACAGACAAAATCTCACACAGAAGCAAACACATACACACTCACAAAAAGAGGAAAAGGGGAAAAAATAATAAATCTTGCTCTCAAAGTCCACCTCCTCAATTTGGGAAGATTCGTTGTCTATTCAGGTATTCCACAGATGCAGGGTACATCAAGTTGATTGTGGAGCTTTAATCCACAGCTCAGAAAGATTTCCCTTTCTCTTTGTTCTCACAGCTCCCAGGGGCTCAGCTTTTGATTTGGCCCCACCTCTGCGTGTAGGTCGCCAGAGGGTGTCTGTTTTTCGCTCAGACAGGATGGGGTTAAAGGAGCCGCTGATTCGGGGGCTCTGGCTCACTCAGGCCATGGGGAGGGAGGGGTACGGATTGCAGGGTGAGCCTGCAGCAGCAGAGGCCGGCATGATGTTGCACCAGCCTGAGGTGCGCCGTGCGTTCTCCCGGGGAAGTTGTCCCTGGATCCTGGGACCCTGGCAGTGGCGGGCTGCACAGGCTCCCCAGACGGGAGGTGTGGAGAGTGACTGTGCTCACACACAGGCTTCTTGGTGGTGGCAGCAGCAGCCTTACCATCTCATGCCCATCTCTGGGGTCCGCGCTTTTAGCTGCGGCTTGCGCCCATCTCTGGAGCTCCTTGAAGCAGCGCTCTTAATCCCCTCTCCTCCCGCACCAGGAAGCAAAGAGGGAAGAAAAAGTCTCTTGCCTCTTCGGCAGGTCCAGACTTTTCCCCGGACTCCCTCCGGCTAGCCGTGGTGCACTAACCCGTTCAGGCTGTGTTCACGCCACCAGTCTTCTCCTTGCGCTCAGACTGAAGCCCGAGCCTCAGCACCTAGCTCCACCAACCCCGGCGGGTGAGCAGACAAGCCTCTCGGGCTGGTGAGTGCTGGTCGGCACAGATCCTCTGTGTGGAAATCTCTCCGCTTTTCCCTCCACACCTCTGTTGCTGTGCTCTCCTCCGCGGCTCCGAAGCTTTCCCCCTCCACCACCCGCAGTCTCCGCCTGCGAAGGGGCTCCTAGTGTGTGGAAACCTTTCCTCCTTCACGGCTCCCTCCCACTGGTGCAGGTCCTGTCCCTATTCTTTTGTCTCTGTTTATTCTTTTTTCTTTTACCCTGCCCAGGTACGTGGGGAGTTTCTTGCCTTTTGGGAGGTCTGAGGTCTTCTGCCAGTGTTCAGTAGGTGTTCTGTAGGAGTTGTTCCATGTGTAGATGTATTTCTGATGTATCTGTGGGGAGGAAGGTGATCTCCGCATCTTACTCTTCCGCCATCTTCCCCTAGATCTTTTGTTTTTTATTTATTTTATTTTACAGTGATCTGTGTCAATATCTTCTAAGAAGAACTAATGTTGAGAAATATATACATAGCTACCAAATAACCAAACTTCATTACAGTATGCTTGGCAGCATGCTAAGTGATTTACATATATTATCTTATTAAGTACCACAACAGGGTGACAGCACAGTCACTCTGGTAATTTTTTATTGCCTGTATTAGAGCTGAAGAAGCTGAGACTTGGAACGATTAAGCAACTTGTTCAAGGTCACACAGCAAATGAGCAGTAGAGTCAAGGGTGAAATCCAGGTCTGGCTGACTCCAGAATTTTATGTCCTGGCAACTTCTCAAACAGAAAGCAAGGCTTCAGAGGAAAGGGAGTCAGTATCAAGGCCTGGTAAATGCATTGGTATCAGACCTGAAGGGAACATGTCAAATGTGATAATAATCTTCAGGGAACATGGACAGTGTATTTATGAGAACTGATAAAAGATGAAGAGAGGGTTTTCCCCATATGTTAGCATTGATATGATCCAAGTGTCTTGCCTTCACTGGAAGATAGGTGCATCAGAAATGACCAAGGCTAAATTTCTCCAGCACCGTGGAGAGGATATTCAGAGTCAAAGTTAATATAATTTAGAAAAAATACAGACATGCATTATTTTTACATATACAGTTAAATTTGGAAGGATGAAGTTTTTCTATTTTCCCCTTATGTATTTAAGCTTTATATTATAAAAAATGTTAATTTCATATAGTCTCTAAATTTATAGAAAAGTAATGCAAAATTGGCATTTGTGTTAAAATTTTCAATTTAAAATAAAAAAATACTTTCTTCTTCATGTCTTATCATTTTGTTGTTCTGGCACGGAGAGTGACAAGCAAATGTCAGAAGCTGTGATCTACAAAGTAGGTAGACATGCAAGCATTAACCTCATTTAAATTTCTGAGTGATTTGGTGGTTGAATTTCCCAACAGTAAAGTTGCACCTAAAATTGATCAACTTCAGTGTCATCAACAGATGTCCCTAAACCATTAGCAACTAATGGATTGTTTAAAGGACCTTAATAGCTCATTTGTCTAGTCAAAACCCCATCAATTCAACCTTTGCAAACCATACTTGCCTGTCATTAGAAAATTGAGTCCATTGTCCTTTAGTTTTGAAATGACATGTAATTCAAATCAATTAAGGCAAAAAGACCAATTATTTGGTGAATTTGTGACAACCAAAATGTTTTGAATAGCTGATAAAAATTATAGCTACAGAACTGCAGGCTATTTACTGATGAATCAGGTAGAGGAAATAAAAAGGAGATGTATGTAATCTTAACATAAATATGTTAGCTCCCAAAAGGTTTTTAAGTAAGACATGTGTGTCTTCTTTCAACGGCTCCCAGTGGTTTTTAATAATGAAATCCTATATTTAAAGTCTTCTATCTTTTCTATACCTCTTGAAAGTGTTCTTGGCTTAAAAGTTCTCTGTTGTGTCTTACTGTTAAACAGTTTTATTTCTCCTTTTTCTTATCTTCCAATAGTCTTGGTTATAAACTGCAATTTTTTCTATAATTGAAACATAACAACTTTTATTTATAAAATTTGTTCTTAGAAAAAATGAGAGGCATTTTCCATTCATGTTTCTATATTATCTATAGTGATACATCTGATCCAAATGATGGTTAGATAAATGCACACAGCTATGCAAAATTTCAGTGTGAAAATTTTCAAAAGGCTACAGTCATGGGATGTTAATGCACTTTTCATTGTCATATTGTCACTGAAAAGGTAGTTATATACAGTCAGTTACTAATAATGGCTTTACCATCACTCAAAAAACAGTCACATGAATGCAACTATGTGGTGAGGAAGCATATTTGGACATGTAAAATACTGCAACTACATATTATATTCTTGCAGTTTTTACTCTATAATAAATATTCTTAATTTTATTCATACTGACTTCATCTAACATGTTTTGTTGGGAAAAAAAAACACAAGCTTTTTACTTGGAAATAAATTTCCTTTCATAAAATAGAGGTAAGTGAACAATGTTCTATATTTGATTTAATACAGCCAAATTATTGAAATTTTAATTTAATTGCACTATTTTTTAGAGGAGACTAATTTAAATGCGGGTGTGTCTGAGAATGCCTTGTTAAATGAAAGGTTCTTCTCCCCATTTAAAAAAATTAAAGGGCAATTTAGACACAGTAAAAGTAACCTTTTTGGTGTGCAATTATACAAGTTTTGGCAAATGCATATGGTTATACAAAATCATTAAGATAAAGATAGAGAACACCTTCATTAAATCAGAAATATTTTTCTGGAGGCACTTTGTAAGTAACCCCTACCTTCATCCTCATCCCCTAGCAACACTGATCTGTTATCTTTTTCTACAGTGTAGCCTTTTTCAGATGGCATTATTAATGGAATTATTCAGTATGTAGCATTTGGAGTTTGACACTGCAGAATGCACTATGGAATCATCCATGTTGTGTATGCCAGCAGTTTTCTCCTTTTTATTGCCGAGTAGAATTTCATTTTATAGATATACCATAGGTCATTCAACCATTCCTCAGAAGAGGGACCTTTGGGTTTCCAGGTTGGGGCAGTTATGAATAAAGCTGCTCTAAATATTTGCATAAAGATTTTTGTGAGAACATGTTTTAATTTTACTAGGGTAAATACCCACGTGTAGGATTATTGGGTTATGTGGTAAACATATGTTTAATTTTGCAAGACATGGTCCAACTGTTTCCAAGGTAGTTGTAAAATTTGTCATTTTATACAAGTACTGTTTGAGAGCTCCAGTAGCTTTGCCTCTTTGCCAGCTCTTGGTATTGTCAGATTGGTCTGTTGTGGTATCTAGTTGTAGTTTTAATTTACATTTCTCCAACGGGTAGTGATGTTGGACATCTTTTCACGTGCTGATTTACAGTTTTTTAATGGAATAGTGTTTAAATATTTATCTATTTATGTTTTGGTTGTTAATTTTTATATTGAGCTTTGGAAATTTTTAAATATATTCTAGATATACATATTTTATGTGATATGTGCTTGAAATTATTTCCTCTCAGACTGCCACATTTAATTCTCTTAGTAGTGTCTTTCAAGGAGTAAATTCCTTAATTTTGATGAAATTCAATTTATTAGTTTTTTTTCTTTTATGATTCAAACTTTTGGTGTTGTGTCTATATAATTTCACCTAACCCAATCTCATAAAGATTTTCTTCCAGATGCTTTGTAGTTTTAATTATTGCATTTAGGTCTGTGATTGATTCTGAATTAATTTTTTATATGGTATGAAGTAGGAATACAATTCACTTTTTTGCCTATGAATGTAAACTTGTTTCATCATCATTTATTGAAAATACTATTCTTTTTCATTGAATTGTCATTATACCTTTGTCAAACATCAACTGACCATGTATGTGTGGACTTATTTCTAAATTCTCAATTCTGTTCCATTGCTCTATGTGTCCATCCTTTCTCCAATAACATACTACCTTGATTTCTGCAGCTTTATAATGAGTCCTGAATTCACGTAGTGTGTCCTCCAACTTTACTCTTCTTTTTGAGTTATTCTAGCTCCTATGCATTTTCATAAATATTTTAGAATCAACTTGTTAATTTCTATACACACACACACACACACACACACACAACTCTGCTTGAATTTGGATTGGAATTTGAATTGGATTGAAATTTAATCTTTAGAAGAGTTTAAGGAGAATTATGTAATTTGAAGCTCTGTTTTTAGATGCATATCCATTTAACATTGTTATCATGTCCTTGTAGAAGGACATATTTATAATTATTCAATTTTCCTAAGTATAATTTGCAATATCCCTTATTCTGAAATCTACATTGTCTGATATCAATATAGCTACCCCAGATATTTTGGAAAGTGTTTGTGTCTTTCTACTTTAAGTGTTTTGTTTTAATTTTTAGACAGCTTAGAGTTGGCTTAGAGTTGGCTCTTGCCTTATTTTGTTATTCAGTTGAATAATCTGTCTTTTAAAATAAGTGTGTGTTTAGACCATTTACATTTACTTTTGCTAATATGATTAAAGTCTATATTTTGATTTTTTTCTCTAATTTTTTCATATGCTTTTGCTTCTCTTTCACTCTTTTATTGCCATTTTTTGGATTAATTATTATTTTTTACAAATCCATCTTATCTCACTTGTGATTTATTATATATACATATTTTTAAAAATGTGGTTGTTATCCTAGACTTCCCAATATGCCTCTCTAATCCCAGTTTATCTTCAAATAATACTGTACCACTTCATGTATAGTGAAAGTATCTTACCACAGTTTCTCTCCCTCATCCATTGTGCTATTTTATCACATATTTTACTCCTACATATGCTATAAACACATAGTACATTGCTACTATTTTTGTTTAAATCAGTCATTTTTCTATTACAGCAATTACAAGAAGAAAAAATAAAGTATATATTCATCTTTATTATTCTACTCTCAACATTATCAATTTCTTTGTGTAGATAAGTTTTTTTATAAAGTTTATTATATTTTTTATGAGTGAACAACTTCCTTTAAAATTTATTGTATTTAAGTCTTCAAGTAAAGAGCTCTCTGCTTTTCTGTGTCTGAAGACAAAAAGAAGTCTTTATTGCTCCTTCATTTATGATAGGTATCTTCTCTGAGTACAGAATTCTGGGTTGACTTTCTTAAGCCTAATCAAGAATGTACTTTGTTGTATTCACTGACAAAAATTCTGATGCAAATTTTACCTTTGTTTACCTGTATGCAATATGTTATATTATCTGGCTGTGTTCAAAATGTTCTCTTTGTCTTAGATTTTCAACTGCTTGAGTAACTTATGACTAGTTTGTTTTTGTTTTAATTGCCTTGCTTGATGTTATGCAAGCTTCTTGAAACTGCCTTTTTAATTTTTCATTAACTTTAGAAACTTCTTATGCACTGTCATCTTTGAATACTTATTCTGCCCCATTTTTTCACTTTTCTCCTCTTATAGATCTACTAGCATGTATGTTAGATTTATATTTTCCCACAGTCCTTGGCTTCACTATGCTCTGTTCTGTTTTAAATTTAATCTTTTATTTTTTCATCTTTGCATTTCAGTTTGGGCAGTTTCTATTGATCTATCTTCAAGTCACTGATTCTTTCTTTATATGTATCATCTACTGATGGGACCACTGAAAACATTCTTTACCAGTGTTAATGTGTATTTCATTTCTAGCATTTCCATTATGTTCTTTTTTTATATAGTTTACCATATGATCATGCATGTTGTCTGCCATTTCCAATACAGCTTTTGATTTATTAACCAAATTTGTTTTAAACTCCCTGTCTGATAGTTCCAACAGCTCTCTCATTTCTGAATCTGGTTTTGTTGATTGCTTTGTCTCTTCACCTTGTATTGGTTTTTTTTGGTTCCTTGTGTGTCTTGTAATTTGGGGATGAAATCCAGACATCTTATATAGAATAGCAGAAAATTAGGTAAGTAATATTCATGCTTGGAAATGTACATACCCTCTTTTTTCTGTTTTTAATTTCAAAGTTTGAGTCAGTTTAGTTAAGGGTTTAGCTAGATTTGATTTGTTGCTATGCCTGCCTTCAGTGTACCACAGGTTACAAATGCCTCTGAGTTACCTGTGTTTAGGTTGGGGTTGATCTTCCAGAGAGTTTTCCTATTGTTTGTTCCACCCTTAGTTTTAGGTCTTCCCATTACACCTATCTTTAGAGAAGATTTCTCTCTCTTGATTTTTCCCCAGGATTAGACTGCTGTTACTCTTTACATAACCCTTCCTAGGTTGGTAGTGGATGGTGGAGTGGATAATCTCTTCTGCTATGGTCCTATCTCAGTCTTGGGCAGGAGTTATGCCCCTGGTTCTCAGGGATGGGAGACTTCTCAGTGATCCTATCTTTCTTCCAGCAGTAGAGGGACTCCTATGGTCTCAGCTCAGAATATATTCCTACCCTTACCTCAGAAGTAGGGGTTGCTTTTTGTTGCTGTTCTTCCTCCATTAGCTGTAATGGGTTTTAGTCTATGGCCTGAGGGTGATGGTGTTTGTTATGCTTTAGACTTTTGTTCTGTGGGACATATAAGGAAGAAGAATCCCAGTGAGTATTTGTGTCTTTTCCACAGTAACTATTTTTTCTCGTCCTCTAGGCTTGCATCATAAATAAGGCTCTGTCTAGACTCTTGTCCTCTATTAGTCTTTCTTGAGAACATATAGTGAATCCTGTGGAAAAGAGCCTTTAAGTAGATGTCAGTTTCCCTTGTGATTTTAACGTCCCAAGTTTCTATACATGTGAGATATCACACTCAACTTTTAGCCATTTATTTAAAATTTCAGCTGAATGTTTCCTCTAGCTTGTATGGCATTTGGCCTCTGTTACAGGAAAGCCAGTAATCCCATTCACTTTTCCCTTGGAGATTCCTGTTTTTCAAAATTTAAGTTATTTGATGGTCAGGAAGTATCATGTACCTGATGTAGTCAATAAAATACATGATCTTAAAAACAATTAACCAGTTGTTGGTGGTGGTATTTTGGTTAGTGTTATAGTGGGAATGCCTAAACCAAAGCCAATAGTGACAATTTAATGAATATGGTAATTACAAGTAATATCTGAGTTAGAAATATGAATGAAGTAACATAAGTATGTCAAGACAGTTAGAAAGATTGTGTTATTTTATTTGATGTGTTTATTTGGTGTTATGTTTTTAGTGTATGTGTTTCCGTGTGAACATGTGAAAGAGTACATGAGTATCTATATGTGAAATACTGTGTATAATGTGGAAAGTATTTGATGGACTTATGAAATCAGAAAATGATGATATGCTTCTATTATAAAAAAGAGGCACCCAATGACTCCCTTTCATCTGACCTAACAAGGCTCCTAGTTTACATACCAGGACATTATTTTTTTATAGATATAAAAAAATGTGGTTTCAGTATATCAAACATTGAATATTTGTGGTTGGTGGAGTGGGGAATCTCTGCTGTTGTGGTCCTGAGACCATAAGAGTCCCTCTACTGCTAGAGGAGAAATAGATTATTGAGAAGTCTCCTATCCCTGAGAACCAGGGGCATAACACCTGCCTAAGACTGAGGTAGGTAGTCCATAGGAACATGAAATTATATGAATTTTAAATAAAAATCATTATGAAAATTCTAATCTCATTATTCATAATGCAGTATATATTGATATGTTTATGGTCTCTGTGTTTTGAATATTGTGGGTTTTTTCCCCTCCTTCTTTCAAAAGAAAGTTCACTTGCTTGTTCTGAGAAATTCAGTATAAAATTTCTATTAGAGAAATATGCATAACATTTTCTAAGATGGGTCTTTGCTTTAAATATTTAATAATATTTTTAAAGCTTGCAAAATTGAATAAGTTAATGCATTTCTGTCATAAAAGTGAAAGATTATGTATTCTGAGTATGTTGAAAAGACATGACAGGAATAATTTGGGGCACACATGTTGGGCCTGCTTTTTTGCCATGGGTGGTTCTAATAAAAATTACTTAAATCTGAAACTTCTGGTTTTTATTCCAGAAATGGAAATATCAGAATTAAATAGCTTGTACTCTCTCTCTCATGTTATATAATACAAGATGTGTATAATGGGGCACAGCTTGGATTGGAATTTTGTCTATTAATAAAAACAAAACCTTATTATTCAAAGAAAAACTATATACAATAGCATAAAAGAGAAATATATTACACAATGAAAATTAGGGACCCTGCGATGAAAAAAAAATAAAATAAAATAAAACCTCTCCTTTTAGATTTGGAAAAAATTTAAAAATTTTTTGTTGAAGTTTAATCCACATCCAAAAAAGATCACATATCATGAACATACAGCTTGATGGAATTTCTAGCTAAATAGCCTTGCCTAATTGCTCTGAGATAAAATCCTAAAACAAAACAAACAAAAAAATAACCCAGATCATTACCAATAATACTACAGAGGCTTCCGTTTCCTTCCAGTCACTATACCTATGGGAGTAGACTCTACCCTGACTTCTAACAGCATAGATTAGTTTTGTATGTCTTTGTACTATATCTGAATGTCATCTTGTGTATATTTTTCTTCCTGACTTATTTTGCTCAACATTATATGTTTGAAATTTATCCATGTTGTTCTATGTAGTTGAGAATTATCGATTCTCATTGTAGAAGTATGGCACTTCATTTTGTGAACATAGCACACTTTATCCAATGACAGAAATCTGGGTAATTGTCAGTTTGGTGGTTTATGATAAGTGCTGCAATGAACATTCTCATACATATCTTTGGTAAATATATGCACATTATATTAGGTATAAATCTAGGAGTAGAATTGTTGGGTCATCAGGTATGCAAATTTTTAGCTTTGGTAGATTCTGCCATGCAGACTTACAAAGTGGTTTTACTAATTGCTACTCCCGCCAGCAGGTTATGAGAGTTTCAGGTACCCCAAACACTTGCTAATACTTTATATTTTCCATCATTTTACTTTAATTATTATGGTGTGTGTTTTATGGTATCATGATGTGATTTTAATCTGCATTTTCTGATACACAATCACAATGCAGATGAATATCTTTACTTATATTTATTGGTAATTTGGATATCCTCTTTTGTGAAATGTCCCCATAAATCTTTTGTCCATCTATTGGATAAATTCTGTTTTTTCTTAATAATTTGTTAGAGAACTTGATATATTCTAGAAACTAGTCCTTTGCCAGTTATATTTATAGTGAAGATCTTCTCTTATTCTGTGACATTTTTCCATGTTATAAAGGTGACTTCTGATAAACAGAAGTTCTTAAATTTAAGATCAGTTATCATTTTTCTTTTCTTTTATGATTAGTACTTTTTGAGTTTCATTTGAGAATCTGTGTCTATTAACCTCATAAAAATTTTATTCTGTTGATCTCCTTAAAAGCTTTATTAATCTACTTTTCATATTTATATCTGCTATTGATCTTTTACTAATTTTTGGTTATGTAAGAGATAGAAATCCAGATACATTTTTCTCATATAATGTACCCAGCACCATTTATTGAAAAGATCATTCATATCTTAAAGCACCAGTGCCACCTTTGTTGTAAATCAGTTGAGCATTTATGTGTGGGTTTATTTTTTAACTCTCTATTCTATTTAAATGGTAAACTTGTCTATTGTTGCATCAGTATCACATTGTCTAAATCACAGTAATTTTATCTTAGATATTGATAAATGGAGTAAGTTTTTCAGTTTTTCTTACTTCTTCAAGATTGCTTTGACTATTTTTAGCTCTTTTCATTTCCATATGAGTTTGAGAACCTGGTTGTCTATTTACACACACACATGCATATGCACCCTTGCTGACATTTTAATTGGAACTACACTAAATCTATAGATTAATTTGGGAAGAATTGACATTTTTATACTTTGAATTTCCAATCCACGTACAAGTATACCTACTCATTTATTTATCGCTTTTTAAAATTTCTCTCATACTCTTTTGGAGTTTTTAGTCTAGAAGTATTGCACATCATTTGTCAGATTTATTTAAGCATTTGACATATTTTGCTGTTTCTGTAGTTAACTTTATTTTTAAATTTCAGTGTTAGTTATATTGCTAATATGTAGAAATACAATTTATTTGTCTGTTGACTCTGCATATGGTCTCCTTGCTAAAGCATTTATTAATTCTAAAAGTTTTTTTGTAGATTCTTCTGAATTTTCGATGTAAACAATCATGCTTTCAGATAATACTAGTTTCATTCATTTTATCTAACCATTATACTGTTTCTGTCTCCTTTGTTCCTAGGCTTTATTGTACTGGATAGTTAGATATTGAATAAAATTTTGAATAGAAGTGAGGATACTTGCATCCTTGTCTCATTCCCAATTCTAGGGAGAAAGTTCACAATAATAATTTGATTATTGTATTTGTATTTTCTGTAATCTCACTTTTTCTTAATATTTTTACTCAATCAGGGCACATTTAAATGTTTAGTGGATTTATTAGTTCAAAGGTGAAAAGAGGGAAGGAAGAACAAATCAGGAGAAAATTGACAAAGGAATTATAGTGCTTTCTTTCACTAGTTCTTATTCTGCCTGTCTAGATAATATAAATGTTTAAGGAAAACAAGGAAGCAGAAAAAAAGATTCAAAGATGAGAAGAATTCTGAGGCATCACTGACATCCTCTCAGAACTGTGGTTGTAGGGAGTGTAAAAAAAGATTTGATTCTGTGACTTCCGCACAGCTAAAACACTTTATTTTTGAAATGACATCAATGATTGTTATTAAAAATAACAATGAAGAAGTTTAAGGTACCACAAAGAGATGCCATCCTTTAATTAGTCTGTTATAGGGCGAGATCATTCTCTCAAACCAATATGAGGTTGCTTCAGTACATCATTAAGTTTAGGGAGTAGCAAAAAGCCACAGGTGAGGATCAAGCACTAGCTTAGGGTAAGATCTAAGAATAATACACGAATTTTGTCCCTGGGCACAGTTGCAAATTGTATTTTAGAAAACTCATCTCATGTAGTAGGAGGTAGTGTGGCAGATCTTACAGAAAAAGTTATATTAAATTTTAAGTAGTTAATACATTCTTGCCCATCTAGTCTTTATGGACTAGATGATATTAAGGATATTTGGGATATAGAGTTTAGACCAATTTTCCCATTTTCATTATATTGACTTTATTTCATTTATTAATAAAACTCCTTTTGGCAGAATTTGGATACTGACTCTAGCCTTTTAAACTGCAACAACTCTAAAGTATAACCTGGCCAAAGATTCTCCTGAAAACAGGTTTATAGTAAGAAATATTTGCTGTCATAAGAGGGAAATGTTGAAAGAAACAAAAACTACAGCTCTAGGTATATTATGTGTCAAACAATATTACAGGCTCCACCAAAAACATAGAGAGGAAATCAGTTATGTTTTCTTCCTTCATGTTGTCCTGTGTATGTGTGTGTGTGTGTGTGTGTGTGTGTGTGTGTGTGTGTGTACACATATGCAGTTGTCATAAAGTGCAATGCCAACTAGTGGAAAAATAGAGTAATAATGGAGATCATAACAGGGACAACTAACACAGTCAAGAGCTGGGGTATAGGAAACAGTTATCTAGCTAATAACTTGATTCATTTTTCTTCTAATATGTATATTGTGGGACTAGTATATGCTAGGCAAAATGAAAACAGTGATGAAAAAATTAAACATGGTTCTTGTGGTTACAAAACCTAGAATCTGGTCTTTTGGGTGAGGGAAAACTAGACAAGCAATCACAAAAATAAATACATACTTTCAAAATGTATAAAATTATAAAGGGAAGGTGGAAGGTGCTTTAGGAAAATGTAATAGGGGATCTTACCTAATCTTTGGGTCAGAAAAGGCTTTCCTAAGAAACTTTAAAGTTGAGATCAGAAGGATGTGTAAGAGTTAACTAAATAAAGAATAATGGCAAGAGTATCCTCAGCATAGACATAGCACCTGAAGGTGCTAAAGGCAAAGAAGGACATGTTATTCAGAAGGTCATTGTGGTTGGAGCAAAGGAGGAGGGAAGCAGGAGATGAGGCTGCAAACTGGGAAAGGACATGGTTAAGGTTATGTAAGACATGTCAATAAACTTGAACTTTACACTAAGAAATATGATAAGGTCTTTAAGTGTTTGGCAAAGAAATAATCAGAAAAAAATATTAATATATGTACCAGATTCCCAATACAACCTACTGATAACTGTAGGAAACTAAAGTTTTTCACATTAGTTCATGGGTGAATCTGCTTCATTGGAATTTTGCAGCTTGATCTTAAAGAAAAGCAGTGTACCCAGTTCTTCCATTTA
Organism: Pseudorca crassidens; assembly: GCF_039906515.1. Classification (NCBI taxonomy): domain Eukaryota; kingdom Metazoa; phylum Chordata; class Mammalia; order Artiodactyla; family Delphinidae; genus Pseudorca; species Pseudorca crassidens. The sequence goes on along the minus strand of NC_090297.1, from coordinate 70,157,346 downwards.
GAATTTTTATGCTACTATTTGTGGTTAACAAAACAAAACAAAACAAAACAAAAAACAGCAAAAATGAGGTATTTACCAGAAGTTCAATTATGGCTTCAAGGCCATATTGTGAGGACATTTTCTATCCTCCTCAATTTTTGTCCCTTGTGCTGGTTTTTCTCTCTCTAAAAGTGCATGGATGAGTAAAATAAGAATTAAGGCTGAAAATTTAATCACAACATTTTTGAGTCAAAATGAAAGTCTTAAGAGGAATTTGAATTTTGAGAAATTTCTTTGGCCCTATTAGGTGCTTCCTGTAAGCAGATGCAATCTGCCAGACAAATGAGGTGTACCGTAGCATGAAAAGGGAGGAAAGAACCTAAGTCTAATACTGATATTTATTGTTACTCACACTGGTATTGTTTGAATTCTTGAGCTCTAGACTTTATAAAGTAGTTATTCATTCATTTGGTTATTCATTCAATATTTATTTAGTTCCTACTGTGTGAAGATGTTTGGGATGCATCAGTAAACAAATCAGACAAATATCTCAGTCCTCATGCAATTTACATATAAGAGGGAGATGGGTAATAAACAATAAACATTATAAGTAAATGCAAGCACATTAAAGAATGTTAAATAACATACACTATATAGTATAATGGAAAATGGTAAGTGCTATGGAATAAAGAGGAAAAAAAACAGAGTAAGGTGAACTGAGAGTATTAAGTGAGAGGGGTGGGGAAGGTAGACTAAAATAAGATAAAGTCAAAAAGTAATGAGGATCCATCTTATGCAGGACCCTCTAAGCAATTATAAGGACTTTGAGTTTTATTCTCAGTGAAATGAGAAGCCATTGGAGGGATGTTTGTACAAAATACTGGCTGCAGTGTTGATAAAAGCCTTTAGAAGATTAAGGGTAAAGACAAGGAAAACTCTACAGTCACCCAGGTAAGAGCTGATGATGTACTTCTCTCCCTCCCCCAACTAGCTACTACCACATTTATTTTCTCCTTGTTACAGGAAAACACTATATGATTTTAATACTGTTCCCAGAAATTCTCCTACTGTTATCTCCATCTCCACTTAAGTCTGGTTTTTACCCTGAAGCCGCTCTTGTTAACGTCAATAATGACACAACCTGTTAAATCCAAAGGTTAAATTTCAGTCATTTTCATTTTCCCATCAGCAATAGCTGACGTAGTTGGTTACTCAATCCTTCTGAAATAGTTTATTTTAACTTTGATGGAGGAATACTGTGCACTGTTGGTTTTCTAACTTCCTCTGTGGTCATTCCTAGAATGCCAACAAAGGAAAAAAAACACTGATTGTCTTGGATACCAATTGCAATGTTCAGATAGAACTTTTAAAAAGGCAGTTTGGAGAGTGTCTTATCTCCTAAAGACATAGGATCAAGCTCAGGGCCTAATCGCAACCTAAGTAGAATTACAGAGCAAATTAAGTGTGCAATTCTACCATATCTCTATGCTAAGAAATGGTTATGGTTGTAAAAGAATGGGAGGTTGGGATATGGGATGGGCATATTAGGGAAGAAAACAGGTAAAGGTGAGAAATTTGAATTCCCCAATACACCTGGAATTTCTTGTTAATAAAAGAAACTGCTCTCTACATAAGCTGGAGCAAGTTGTGTTTCAATGGAATGCCAATTTTCTCAGGCCTAACTCCCAATTCTTTTATGGCCTCCAGGTAGAGGAAGATCTAGATGCCAACATAGTTTAAATGGAGAAGTGCAAATACTAATCTAGAAGGAAAGAGCTGTAGAACCCTGGCAATTAGTATCAGTAAAAGTCTGGAGAGCATGAATGAGAGGGACTTTAAGGTTGTTAGGCCAAGCAGCATGAAATGTAAAATCAGTATGGGTTGAATTTACTGAAATGAATGTATTCACTCAGCGTTTATGATTTGTGTTGATTTAAGTGCTGTAAGTGAATATGAGTAGTATTCTAAGATGATGATTTAAAGGCAGGCCTATGGTCAATGAAATTGAGATGTTGGAATTTGTAGGTCCTACTGAATAGGAAAGGTGCCCAAAGGTTCAGAGAACGTTGGAATGAATGTGCTATGTGGAATCTACTTAATCGACTCCTAGTTTCTACTCTAGGGCCTCAGGGGGAACATACTTTTCCCCAAGCCCTCTTCAAAACTCTGTAAATATCCTTTAGGAAGCTGGAGATAATGATGGGAGATACTGTTATGAAACTGGACTCCCCAGTTTCCATGGCAGTAGTGGAATACTGATATGCCAAAGTAGTAGAGAGGCTTAACTGTTAGCAAAAATTAGGGACGATTACTATAATAAACTTCAGAGAGAGGTCACAATCAGAGCACTGTCCCAAGTAGAAATATAGATGGTTGATCATAGGATCTCTAGGAATAATTTAGGTGGAGAAGCTATTAAGATACCTTTTGAAAATTATAAATGGGAAAATTCTAGGTTTAGTGAGCAGAAACCTTATTCAAATTGCTGTAGTGGGTTTATATTCTCTTACTCAAGTTCTAGATCTAGGACATTTCACAGAATTCAAGATATAGGTATCTCCCACTGTCTGAAAGTTTGCATTATACCACTTCATTTTTACAATAGACCTACATTGGAAAAGTAACAGATTTTTTATTAAAAACAAAAATCTTCTTTGGAGTTATTTCAGTTAGCAAAAACAGATACTAATGTAGGTCTTTTAAAAAGTGAAGTGGCATCATGCAAACTTTCAGAAAGTGGGAAATACTTTTCCCTTTGTGCCGTTTCAGCTCACAAAATGTTTCACAGAAATGCTCTACTTTAGGATAGCTGGGGAAACCAGTTTGTGTTTATGGAGAAAGCCAGCTCTCTTCGAGGAAACATTCTTCAATGCAGCCACATGGTAATCATCCCCACATTTTCTCCCAGAGAGACATGCAGCAATTCATGAAAGTGACTGTGCACAGGACAAAGAATAAAACTCTGTCTTTAAGTTTTGTGGACACTGACACCAGATTGATACTAACCTCTAATGACTTGAAACACACTGGACAGATTTGGGGTTTATAGAGGTCAAAAGACAAACAGAATCTTGGTTGAAGTAAAACTCATTGTGATTATTTTCCTAGTTCCAGAATAAATAGTGAAAATAGCTATATTTAATACATACCAAAATACCCACATTAGTTCCTCTGTTGGTGAAGTGTGCATTATCGTGGTAGAAATGGCCCAGTGGAAGCTATTGGAATATCTCACTCCCCCCAAATATACTAAAAGCAATACTGCTTTCCTAGGGAAATTTTGGAGATTAGTGCCATCCTCAAAATCTGAAAATAAAACAGGAGTAATAATTCCTACTTCATTCACATCTATCTCTCCTGTCTGGCCAACACAAAAGTCAAATAGATGGGTCTTGGAGTATGACTGGGTTTTTCAAATTTAAGAAGGAGTCATGCCAAAAGAGCTACAGTTCAGATGTTTTATCCAATTACTGGCGCTAAAATACCGCTTTAGGTATAGCAATTTTTTTTTCTTATTTTTACCAGCAAATGTAATCAGAAGCCATTTACATCTACCTGGCAAGGAAAGCAATATACTTTTACTGTCCAACCTGAGGATTATTTCTGATCTGTTCTCTATCATAATAGACCAGAGAGACCTTGATTTTCTGGCCATCCTATAGACCATTACATTTGGCTATTATATTGAGGATGCTATACTAACTGGACATATCAGGTAGGAAGTAGCATGAACCCTAATTACCTTAGTAAAACATGTAATTGCTAGAGGATGGGAGATAAACTCCAAAAACTATCTGTCAAATCAGGTGTCAATTGTATCTCAGTGACGCTGGGGAAAACAGTAAGGTGCCAATTGACATTCTCAAAAAAAAAAAAAAAAAGTCCTCTGAAAAGTGAGAGAAAAGTTGCAGAGCCATTTACAGTCCACAAGGAAAGTGACACATGATGAAACTCTAGGTGTTGGAGATAATACACATCACATCTATTTGTGCAGCTTCAACTTTTTAGCTAAATAATTCAGAAGACAGTTTTAAATTGGGAACAAAGAAATAAAGGTTCTGTACTACCTCAAGCCTGTAGTACAAGCATCCCTGCACTTAGACCACCTACCCAGAAAACTTAATAGTACAGAAAATGTCTGTGGCCATTGAAAATGCTGAGTGGAACTCCTGGCAAACTCCAATGGGAGATTCTATTATGGCAAAAAGTATTCTCCATTAGGAAAATAGATTTTAGATTTCTACTAGGATCTGATAGTGTCTAAACACTTGACCATGGACACCATAAAACTATCTGATTTGAAATCATAACTATTTCAAATCACAACTATATGATTTGAAATTCCCATTTTGAAATGGTTGCTATTTAATCAAAAGAATCCAAAAAATGGATGTGCACTACAGCATCCCATGCTAAGTCAGGAATGTCTGAATAGTATAATTGCATGACTGACTGCTCAGACTCCCATGAGCCCATGAGCAGTGGGAGTCTATCAAGTGCCACAGCCTTTCTCTGGAGGGAGCCTACCTAAAAACAATACTGAAGAAAAATTATTCCTCTTGATAAGTGACAGAATATTGGTTGTCCAAGCCAAACTGAAGGAGACAAGTCCAAGGTACACTGAGTTATGTGCAATGACTAATGTATTGGCTAGAAAAATGGAAGAATGATGACAAGGAGGTCTGAATCATGGATATGTGAATGAGCCTTTCTGAATGGGTGGAGTGTGAAGATATTCTTATGGAAATATCCTCACTGAATGTCTACTGCAAAGCACCTTTTCAATAATTTGATAGACAATATGATCCTTCCTCTAGATGCCAGTCAGCTTTCTCCCCTTGCCATCTGGTGGAAGTGTGGAGACTTTCTCTCATGAAGGAGACAGCCATTTGTCCTTGTATAAATAGATATATTTTCACATGTCATACACTTTACCTTAACAAATTTTTTTCAATGCCACCGTATATAGTCTTATAAAATGATTTTGCTATTGTCATGGTATTTACACATTGGAGATATGGGGATGTATGTATATGTATAGCTGATTCACTTTGTTATGAAGCAGAAACTAACACACCATTGTAAAGCAATTATACTCCAATAAGGAAGTTAAAAAAAAAGTCATTTTGTAGCAAACTGCAGTACACAATGGCTCATGCCCACAAAATTTATGGGTTCTACCACATGTCTTACTCCATATAGCATTTAGTTATGTAGAACATTGGAATGGCCTGCTGAAGTGTGGGTTAGAGTAGCAGTTGGGAGATAATACCCTGCAGCTAGGGAGATTTCCTATAGTGTATAGCATACATATGAAACAGGAGGCCAAGAGGTGGTGCCTTCTTTCTCAGAGTCAGAATTCACTAGTCTAGGAATCAATGGGTAGAGGCAAAATGGGACTCATCTTGCTATTATACCTACTAACTATATTAAGGAGTGCTATGTACTGAATTGTGTGCCACTCTTTCTCTCAAATTCATATACTGAAGTCCAAACCTTCAATATGACTGAATTTAGAGATAGGGCTTTTAGGAGGTAATTAAGGCTAAGTGAAGTCATAATGGTGAGGTGCAAATATGTTAGGATTAGTGGCCTTGTAAGAAGAGGAAGAAATCTTTCTCCCTCCTCCCTCCCTGTGCATGTACCATGGAAAGGCCATGCAAGCACACAGCTAGAAAGCAGCCTTCTGCAAGCCAGGATGAGAGCCCTCACTAGAACATGAGTATGCTGGCAACCTATGCTATGCAATCTCTGTGCCTATTTATGTTGTATATTCTGAAATTTCCTTCTCTCTTTTTTCTTGAAAAAAGCTTGTCATTTGGAATAGGTTCAAGTATAGCCTTTTCTAGGAAACCTTCCCTGACTCTCTATGTCACTCTTGCTACTCCTCTTTTGTATTTTAATTTTATTTGGTATATATCATTGTCATTGTCCTAAATATATTATATTGTAACCACCAGTCTATGAAGCTCTCTCTTTCCTGAGGCTGGTGACCAAGTTTTATTCATACTTATATCCTAAGCCACAAACACGGTAGCTGACATTTGGTAGGTTCTCAATAATACTTGGGAAATCAAAGTGTCAATAATTGAACAGAAGGGAAAGGATGAAGTATGATTTTAGGAAGTACAGCTGTTGGAAGGCATGGGAAATTGAGACTCCTGGTTTCAGGGACTCTCAGTATATTGGGATGAGAAGTCTCAGGGTACTGATAAGCGCAAAGGCAGCTGTACAAAAAAGATGTTGAAAACAAATCTCTCAAGTTCTGTTTTGTCTATACATATGTTCTAATGCAAAGGCTTTGCTGCAATGGACGATTCAATATATTCATTAGTAGAAAGTTAGCAGAACTAAGAGAATGGGACTATATCTTTAAGAAATAATATCCTAGAAATGCCAGTATAGACTCAACACACGTTTCTCAGCTGTACCTGTTCCAGGTATTTCTGAGCCAAGAGCAAAACTTTTTTCAAGTCCTACTCACAGCTTTATGTGCCCTAGCTAAATGTTGAAGGAAGTTTAAAACTGAGCAATTAAGTACTCAAGAGAAATTCTTATAAACATTTTAAAGACACTTACTGGCTGAGTTGTCCCTGTTTCTGTTAAACTCCTGATCTGATCTCTTTCCATGCAAACTGGAGGGTAACTCTGACAGTTAACTACTTATTTTTTGGAAGGTAGATACAGTGAGTTATCTTGATTTATATTTAAGGAACAAGTCAAATTCTGTCCTATAGACTTGTCTTCTGAAAAATTAAGAGAAATAAATTTATAGGGAAGGTGTTTTTCCTCAAAAATGGTTTGACAATGATGATCTAATTTAAGAAAAACATAAAATAGTAGAATTTAGAAAAAAAATCTGAAATAGAACATATGCATTCTAAAAAAATGCATATCTTAAAACCTAGCATATAGGTGATATTTAATAAGTATTTGTTGACTGAGTAAATCTTGGATTAAATGAAGTGAAATTGAAAACTAATGGAAATATTGCTATTAACAGAAACCAGAGGCTTTCCTCTTACCCTGCTTTCTCAGCTATCCATAGCACACATGATGATACTACTGTGCTACAGGTAAACAGGCTGACAAGCCATTACTGTGATCAGCTATGAAAAGTTCATTTGCATATACCTCCAGTATTTTTAGGCACTTCCTCTGGGTACTGTATTCAGGCCTGGCATCTCTTTCATCTGATGTGCTGAATTGACTTTGTTTTTGGATTGGCATCTTCTCGAGAATTTTTCCTACACTTTGCTTTGAAGTAAACATACTGTTGTGAGAAATATGGTGAGAAATATTCCTTGGGAGGCATTAATTTTCTACTTACCGTATTCCCAAGGATGATGAATCATTATTTGTCTTCAATTTTGGCAACCATCTATAATCGGGTAAGCAATATTGTACCTGCAGACACCTCAGCATGCATGTATAACATTTCTTTGAAAACAAACAGACCACCACAACAAAATTCCAGTAGGTCAACCAAATTCTTACATTGGAAAAGTAACTGATCTGTTGTCAGCACTATACATGGGCTATTCCAGCCTTACAACTATTGGTGACTTACAATTAAGAAAAAAGTTGTGCAGTATGCAGATGCTTGAGATACCAGTTTACCTCCTTTTTTGGGGTTGGATGTTGGTTGTTTAATCCTCTGGGTTCTTTTTTTTTTTTTTCCTTCCTGAGAATTTCTGTTGTTACTTCACATTGCAAAATTAAGAACTAGGGTAGCAGATTTTTTTTTTTTGAAAGGTAGTAAAAACACACTTTGATTTTTATGTTAGACAAAACTGTTTAAAATATGTAATTGACATATGGGTCAGCAAAAGAAGATGTGCATTTTATTCACATTTTCACTGAATTCTTGAAAATCAGGATGCCAGGTAAAATGTCTTATTTCCATGTAAATAAGGTAGTTGTTACTCCTTTCTAACTTTTCCTCCAACAAAATCAGGCCTCAACAGGTCTGATGATGAAACGGAATGAACCAGCTGACAAGTGAAGTAGAATTTTAAACATGTCCCACATTTGTCTCTTTAACCTTCTCTTCTCTACAGTCTACTTCAGTGCAAATTTCAAAATAGCCATTTGAAACACTTTTTGAACTTTCAATTTCAAAAGTGTTTGTAAAATACCTTGTAAATAAATATATTTACTCTATATACTTTTGTATATGTACAGGGAGCAAAAAGAATACAGAGGAAATAAATGGAATAAGGAACAATATATTTGCTAACTATATGGAATGTTCAATTTTTGAATAAGAAAATGGCATTTTTAAAAACTTTTGTCAATAAGAAGATGTGTGGACAATCCCTTAAATGTTCTGATCAAAATGTCATAATTGTTGAGTCTAAAATTATTTTATGTGCTATTAAAAACACTGCTGATTAAACTATGCTTTCTCATAGCTTATAACATTTTTTTTTTTTTTTTTTTGCGGTACGCGGGCCTCTCACTGTTGTGGCCTCTCCCATTGCGGAGCACAGGCTCCGGACGCGCAGGCTCAGCGGCCATGGCTCACGGGCCCAGCCGCTCTGCGGCATGTGGGATCCTCCTGGACCGGGTCACGAACCCGTGTCCCCTGCATCGGCAGGCGGACTCTCAACCACTGTGCCACGAGGGAAGCCCTATAACTTTTATTATTATTCTGAAAGAGCTCTTTTAGACTTAGGTAGACAGAGATTTTTATCATATGTCAAAATAGTGTATACAGATTAAAAAAATAAAATAAATTGGTTAAGCTATTCCTAAAATTTCTTCATATTTAGAATCTGTCATTCCCAAATCACTTCTGGCTCATAGTCACAAGTTTTTGTGTTTCCACATAATACAGTCTTTTGTGCGTTTCTTAAAAAATGTCTCCAGTATTCTTAGGATTTTCTCCTAACCTGCTGATGACCATTCTGTAAGTTTTGAGGCACATGCATAAGTAAGGACAGCTATGTCATGCCAGTCACTTGCTTTACAGCACTTGTTAGATACATCCTGATTTTAGAGGTGTTGAAAGGTGAAAAAAAGGAACTCATAATCAACTAGATTATAGTAGAAACAAAAGAGTATTTGATCTGTCCTGCAATACAAAATAACCAGTTATAGCAAGGTCAACTCCATTATCCCAGCCATTCTAGAAATATATTCTCAAAATTTAGAGAAAGAGAAAAGCAATTCAAAGTAGAAAATGAAACATTGTATGACTGAAGGTAATTAATATCTGATGGTGGAAATTTGGGAAAATAAAGTGAAATACTCAACTCTTCTTTTAGCAGTCATGGGTTGGACTTTTAAGAATACTTTCCCATTGATTATTTCATGATCCTATGCATCCAATTTGTAATTCTATAGATGTCACTCTAAAAATCTCTACTTATCTTAATCAAAATACTAAATTGATCATGTTACAGCTAACTCATTACAGTTGCTTAATTAAATCCCAACTCATAAATAATAATGTTTAAGAAAAGGATAAATTGTATAAAATATTGTCATTGAATATTCTTTGTAATAACCTGAAATCATGTTAAAGATCTTTTAACTTTTATTTTTTAATCCTAAAACTTGGCTGCAACATTTTTTCTAATAATCCGAAGCATATTCAATTGGATTTGGTTTTGTCTTACACCAAGAATTGCATATACTCTCATAAAGATAAGACATGACATGACCATTCATCTTATTAAGTGGTTTGTGAGGATCTGAAAGAACATCTCTCCACAAAAAAGTTCCTATTATCATACTTAATGTTTAATACTTATATCTAAATTGTGAGCAAGTGTTCAGTTTTTCAAAATTTAAAAGTCAATTTAATTGTATTAGAAGACATCCATCATACTGTGACACTATTATGTCTTCATTTGCGTTGTTTCCAAATGTTTATTTAAAAACACAATCTGTATCACTCTGAATTAAATTACGATAGTTATACCATCGGTTTTCATTTTGCAGAGAAAATGCAAATATAAAACATTTCTCTTTGCTATAGTCTAGATTACATAAAATGTTATCATGCTTCAGACTTTGTTCAGGAAATAGCCTTCAGATGCATAAAACTAAATAAGCAACAAGAAATTGCACAAAGAAAAGAGAGGCATTGTTCACATAGATCTGAAGAAAAAGAGAAGAGGATAGGCAGATTCTGATTGATGTTCTAGAAACACCAGAAAATTTCATGCTTGAAAATTGGTTTTTAAAATGCCATGTGTCTGCCAACAATATGTGAAAACTAATGATACCTCTGCTGAGCATTTCTTGATCAGATATGGGGTTTCAGACTTGAACTTAACTGTGGGCCAAGGTTAGCTACTCTGTCCAAATTCTTAGTTTTTTCTTGAAGGAAGTGGCTTAAAGTCTCTTAGATAAAATGAAAATCATGAAACCATTTAAATTTAGAAATGTAAAAAATGTCTTTATTGAATTCTATTTCCTTTCGAGAGTAGATTTTATAATGAAAGGACAAACATTCCATACACAAAATTAATACTTAGCCGTCCTCATTTTCTTATGAAGAAAAACTGTGCTACTAAGGGAAGAAAAAGACTGTAATATTATGGAAAACACTCATCTGACAGCAGATTAACATCACAGTTATGGAGTTTTAAGGTTGTAAATCACTCTGAATTACATTTAGGCAATACACTAAATAGAAAGTTTAAAATTGACTTTTCCGAAGAGGCAACTCTGTCAGTTGTTTAAAGGTAGTTTAAAAAGATCATTTATTCCTTCAGCAACACTCAAATTAAGAATCTCATGGGACATTCAAACACTGGTTTATTCTATGGCTTAAACTATTTTTTATTTGCTTCAGAAAAAACAGAAAACATTTGGTCACCCTTCTCAGTATAAAACAGGAAGAGTGAAATTCTCATTTGACAGAGTGACTACTATAAACTAAATATGTTTGCTAACAGGATCTCATTTAATCTACTAAGTGATACATGTCACACACACAGACACACACACATATATACACAAACATATGTGAAGGGAATTAAGGTTGCAGATAGAATTAAGGTTGCTAATCAGTAGACCTTAAAATAGGGACATTATTCTGGATTATCTAGTTGGACCCAGTGTAACTCCATGGACCCTTAAACATAGAAGAGGAAGGAAGAGTGGATCAGGGATGAAAGAACAAGGAGGAGCAAGTCAAAGCATGAGAGAAGGACTCAACCCACTATTGCTGGCTCTCATTAGAAAGGGAACCATAAGCCCAGAATTGCAGATGGCCTCTATAAGCCAATTAAGGCCCTCAGCTGTGAGCCAGCGAGGAAAGGGGGATCTCAGTCCTACCATGGCAAAGAACTGAATTTTGCTAACAACTTGAATGAGCAAAGAAATGGATCCTCCCCATCGAGACCGTGGAAAGAAACGCTACCCTGCCCATATGGTAAATTAATATTAACATATTAATATAGGTTAATATCTATAAACATATTTTATATAATTATATTTAATGCTATTCTATATATATTTATTTCAGACGTTTAGAATTAAATTAAGGAAATGTTAAGAAAAATTTGGGCTTCCCTGGTGGCGCAGTGGTTGAGAGTCTGCCTGCCGATGCAGGGGACACGGGTTCGTGCCCTGGTCCGGGAAGATCCCACATGCCGCGGAGTGGCTGGGCCCGTGAGCCATGGCCGCTAAGCCTGCGCGTCCGGAGCCTGTGCTCCACAACGGGAGAGGCCACAGCAGTGAGAGGCCCGTGTACCGCATAAAAAATAAAAAAAAAAGAAAACCTTAATATGTTACCTTGGGGCTGAAATCAACATTTGAAATGTTTCACAGCAAAGTGGAGGTGGTGGTTGTGGACACTGACACTTACAGATAGCTACTGAGGATGAAGTAAAATCAGTAAATATATAGAAGAAACCTGGAATATCATCACTATTTAAAAAATATTAGACTAAACGTATATTTAAGAACATTTAAATGCATGAGATTTAGTGTGTTTTTGTTCTTCTGAAAAATAACATAGAAGTGACTTTTCTTTAAAAAAGCAGTTAAAGTAGACTAGGTATAAATCTAAATATGAGATGAATATATAGCTTACAGGACAAATAGCCAAAATGGAATTTATTAAACTGAAGCAAGAATCTGTATGTAGCTATTAGGGTTTTACAATCATATATTTAATCTTTACCAGCTTTATGGCTGTATAATTGACATACGTATAATAGATTGTACATATACAAGTATACAATTTGACAAGTTTTGGTGTAAGTACATACTCAGGAAACATTTAGAAAATTAGGATAAGATCCAAAAGTCTCCTTGTACCTGTGTAATCCTTTCATTTCACTCTTCTCTCCATCCCACCCCATCCCATCCCATCCCATCCCATCCCATCCCATCCCATCCCATCCCATTCCCAGGCAGCCGCTTGTCTGCTTTCTGCCTCCATAGATTTGTCTGTACTTCCTAAAACTTTATATATATGGAATCATAAAGTATGTACCCCTTTTGGGGGACTTCTTTCACTCAGTATAATTATAATTATTTTGACTCATCCATGTCCTAGTGTATATCATTCATTCATTTCTTTTTATTGCTGAGAGTACTCCATCGCATAAAAATAACACAATATGTTATAGGGATATCAATAGGAAGGACTTCTGTTGATGGAAATTTGGGTTGTTTCCCATCTTTGTCTATTACAGGTAAAGCCATGATCCTTCATGTTTGTTATGTACGTACACTTTCATTTCCCTTGGATAATTCCTGGAAGTGAAATGTCTGAATCATCTGATAGATGTAGGTTTACATGTTTAAGAAACTGCCAAACTCTTTTTCAAAGTGATTATACTTTACATTTGTACCAGCTTTCTGAGAGGTATAGTTCTTCCATATCCTCACCAATGTTTGGTATGGCCAGTCTTTAATTTTAGTTAAGTTTGCCATCTGTTTATCTTTAGCGAAGGGTCTGTTCATATCTTTTGCCCATTTATATCTGGTTATTTTCTTGTTGAGCATCAAAAGTTCTTTTTATATTCTGGAAATGAGTCCTGTGTCAAATACATGATTTGCAAATGTTTTCTCCCAGTCTGTGGCTTTTCTTTTCATTCTCTTTAATATTGATTCTTGATAAAGTAATGTTTTCAACTTTGATGAACTCCAATTTATTATCTGTTTTCTTTTGTGAAATGTTCTTTCAATATCATATCTAAGAAATATTTGCCTATGTCTCCTATGATTTCTTTTAGAAGTTTTATGGTATTAAGTTTTGCATATAAGTCTATAATCCATTTTAAGTTTTTCATATGATGCAAGGTAGTGATCAAAGTTATTTTCTTTTTTTTAAACATTAGAACATCTACTTTAGAGAACATTGTCCTTTCTCTACTGAACTGTCTTTGCATTTGTGTTCAAAATAAGTTTTCTATATATGTGTGGTCTATTTTGCACACTCCATTATATTCCATTGGTCTAACTTAAGCTAATACAATGTTGTTTTTTGTTTTGTTTTGTTTTTTACCTTTATAATGAGTCTTGAAATCAGGTTGTGTTAGTTTCCTCACTTTGTTCCTCTTTTCAAAGTTGTTTGGAGTTTTCTAGCTCATTTGAATTTACATATGAGCTCCAGCATCAGCTTGTCAAGTTTAACAAAACAAAACAAAAACCGCTATGCTTTTCATTGGTATCACATTCAATTAAGTTCAGGAGAATTGACACCTTAATAATAGTGCGTCTTCTGACTCATAAAAACATTACTTATTTAGGCCTTCCTAATTTCTCTCAATAATGTTTGGAAAGTTTCAGATCTTGCACATATTTTGTCACATTTTTGCCTAAATATTTTACATATTTTTGAAGCTAATGGTCTTTTTAAAAATTCATTTTGATTATTTCTAACTTGTAGAAATACAACTGATTTTTATATGGATCTTGTATGCTGTAGCCCTGATAAACTCATTTATTATTTTTGTTAGCTTTTTGCAGATTCTGTTAAATTTTCTATATAGATGAGTATGTTATCTTTGGTTAAGAAAATCTTTACTTCTTTTTCAGTCTGGATGCATTTTTTTTTTCTTGCCATATTGCACAGAGTAAAACATCATGAACAATACTGAATAGAGGTGGTGAGACTAGGAATCCTTGTTTTATTCCTGATCATAGGGGGAAAGCATTTTATCTTTCACCATTAAGTATAGTGTTAACTGTAGGTTTTCTGTAGATACTTTTTATCAGGTTTGGGCAATTATCCTATATTCCTAGTTTACTGTGAGTTTTTATCAGGAATATATGTTAGATTTTGTTAGATGCTTTCTCTGAATCTATTGGAATGAACATATTGTTTAAAATTTTAGTTTGTTAGTAGGTGAGTAGTATTGATTTTTTAATGTTAAATGCATCTCGTATACCTGGGATAAATTCTACTTAGTTATGATGGATTATCCCTTTTATGTGTCGTATTTACTTCGCTAATATTTTGTTTAGAATTTTTCCATTTTTGTTTATGTAATACAGTGTTATAGACAGTTTTTTGAGAGGAAGTTTTTAAAATTTATGTCTTTCAAGGAATTTGGCCATTTTATTTAAGTTTTAAAATTTACTGGCATAAAGATTTTTAAAATGATATTCTTTTAGTGGCCTTTTACTATCTATATAATCTGTAGTGATAGCATCTCTCTCAATCTAGACATGGTAACTTGTGTCTTCCTTTTTTATTCTTGGTCAATCTCGTTGAAGATTTTTTTTTTTTTAATCTTTTTAAAAACCAGTTTTGTTTCATTGAGTTTTCTCTCTTATTTTCTGTTTATTTCTTTGATTTTTCTCTCTGATTTTTCTTTTTAATATTTTCTTCTGTTTACTTTTATTTTAATTTGCTCTTATTTTCCTAGTTTTTGTGATAGTAATTGAGGTAATTGACTTGACACATTTATTCTTTACTAATAGAACTGAATGCTGTAAATCCACTCCCCACAAGGTAGCACTTTATCAGTACCTTTCAAATTCTGATATACACTATTTTCATTTTAATTCCATTTAATTTTTTTTTTTATTTTTTCCTTTAAATCCTTCTTTGACCCATGAGTTACATTCATTTATATAGATAAATGAATGTAACTTTTCTATCTGAGATAATTTTTCTTTTCCCTGAAGGACTTTATTCCATTTTTCTTATAGTGTTAATCTGATGGTGATGAATTACTTCAGTCTTTGTGTGTTGAAAAGTCACTATTTTGCCTTCATTTTTTTGAAACGTTTTTGCTTTGTATAAATTATAGGTTGAAATATTTTTCTTTTCATATTTTAAAGATATTTCTGTACTGTTTTGTCACATGAATTGTTTCAACAGGAAAATAAATCTGCTCTCATCGTTATCTTTGTTCTTCTGTAGGCAATATATTCCCTCTCCCTCTCCAATTTTTTAAGATTTTCTCCTTAACACTGGATTTGACCAGTTGGACTATTGTATACATTAGTGTGGTTTTCTTCATGTCGTGTGTGTGTGTGTGTGTGTGTGTGTGTGTGTACTTGAGATTCATTGGGCTTCTTGGATCTGTGGGTTGACAATTTTTAAATCAATTTTGGAATACATTTAACTAGTATTTCTTCATCTTCCTCCTTTCAGAGTTTCCAATTACACAAATATTAGGCTATTCAAGATCATTCCATAGCTGCTGACCCTCTTTTCATTTTTTTAATAATTTATTTTTTCTATGGGTTCCATTTTGGATAGTTTCTATTCTAATATCTTCAAGCTTACTAATCTTTTTCTATGCAATGTTTAATCTGTCATTAGTTTCATCCAATGTATTTTTCCTTTCAGATATTAAATTTTTTACTTATAGAAGTTTAATTTAGTACTTTAAAAATATATTTCATTTCTCTACACTTATTTTCAACCTCTTCAACCTATATCAATGTATGAAATACAGTTAATCCTTGAAAACTATGGGGGTTAGTCTGTATATAATTTATAGTCTGACCTCCATATCCACAGTTCCTCCACATCTTCAGATTCAACCAACCACCAACCCTGTGTATTTACTATTAAAAAATATTGGCATATAAGTGCACCTGCACAGTTCAAACCTTCATTTTTCAAGGGTCAACCGTGTTTATAATGACTCTGTTCATTTCCTTGTCTACTAATTCTAAAAACTGTATCTGTTCTGGATTATATTTGATTTTTTTTTCCTCATTATAGGAGTGTCATATTTTCCTGTGTTGCATGACTGATAATGTTTCATTGGATCCTAGTCATAGTAAATTGTATCTTTTTGGGTGCTGTATATTTTTGAATTTCTATATTCTTGAGTTTTGTTCTAGAATTTAGATAAATTAATTGGAAATTGATCCTTTTGGATCTTGCTACAAAGATTTCCTAGTTGGTATGAAACGTGCATTCCTAGAACTAATTATGTCCACTACGGAATATTCTGTGCTCACATTACTGGGTACTCTGTACAATTCCCTATAAATTAGGTTTTCCAGTGTGCCTAGTGGAGACAGGCATGACTCTAGATGGCCAGTGTGAGTACTGGGCACTGTTCCATTTAATCCTTTTGGACTGTTTTTCTCCAAACTTGTATCATTTCCTCACATAGATGAGATGACCAGTACTCTGCTGAATTCACAAGGGGCACCTTCTGCTGTTCTCTGGCATTCTCCCTCTCGGAAACTCTCTCCCCTTGGTACACAGTCCTGTTGTCTTTAGCCACTTTTGGTATTTCCAGGCTCTCAGCTCCATTTATATAACTCAGGGAGCCTGCCAGACTCTGCCTGAGGTTTTCCTCCTTGTGCAATGACCTGGAAATTCTCTCAAGGCAATAAGCTGGGAAACTAGGACTCATTTCATTTATCCCATTTCTCTGGGATCACTGTCTTGAATTGCCTGATAAACCGTAGTTTTATGTATTTTTTCTTGGTTTGTGTTTGTTTCAGACAGGAGAGTACCTAATATTCTATCTTGACTAGAAAGAGATATCTGAATTAATTTTACAAACTCTACTGTTTGGATGATTTAATTCTACTTCATCATAGAATTCACCTATGTGCTGAGTTTTTCACAAGGGAGAGAAGTTTCATAGTTTTCACATTTGTTTATATATAAGTCATCATACTGAAGATGGATTCCTTAAGGACCCATGACTTACTCTTTTGTTTTTTTATCCCTGGAATCTAGCAAAATGCCTAGCATATAGTAGATTTTGATTGATGGGCCTATATGAATAGAGGACCGAATGAAAGAATGTAAAGGAGAAAATAAAGAGTTTGGTGTTGAATTTCCATCTCTTCTGTACTGAATTGTTTATGTCCCACCAAAATTCATATGTTGAAACCCCAAAGCCCTAGTGTGGCTGTATTTGGAGATGGAGTCCCTATGGAAGTAATGAAGGATAAAGGAGGTCATTTTAGGGTGGTGTACTAATCCAGTAGGATTAGTGTCCTTATAAGAAGAAACACCAGACAGTTTGCTCTCTCTCCCTTTCCGCATGCACACACAAAAAGGCATGTGACCACACAGTGAGAATGTGGTCATCTACAAGCCAGAAAAAAAGCCCTCACCAGACAGTGACCATACTAGCACTTTGATCTCAGACTTCCAGCCTCCAGAAATATGAGAAAATAAATTTCTGTTCTTTAAGCCACCCAGTCTATGGTATTTTGTTATGGCAGCCTGAGCACACAAATATACCATCTAAACTTGGGAAATATTGAAGAAAAATGAAAAATATATTGAGAAAAAATACGAATGGGAATCACTTAAATGATTGAGAGTCTTCATAAGTCCTATTTAATGACTAAAATTTATGAAAACTCAATTCTCCAAAACAGAAGTTTTTTATATGTACCTCTTTTAATAGTCACCTCTTCTTATTTTAATTAAATCACATTAGAGAAGAATATAGTCTAATTTTTATTTAAAAGGAACTTTCCATAAAATGACACAATCAGTCCCAGAATAGTAGCTTTTTACATTAAACTCACTTCCAGTTGGCATTCCTGAATTTCTGGAACCATGTATCAGAAATGATGTGAAAGAACCTAATGCTGGATGATAACCAACAGATGGAAGTTTTTGCTGTTTTGACCCCAGGTGAAGATAGTTCGCTGTGTACTTCTTAATTATATTTAAAATTTTTTATTTGAACATTAACAAGGACACATATCTTAAGAAAAAAAGTCAATTATTAAATTGATAATGTTTGAACCTCTTGTTTTGCTGCTTTATTTTTTTTTTAAGACCATCTAGGATCAGTTTTGTTTTAAATAGACCATAAGAAATGTGTGGACCCTCTGCTGGAGTTGCATTAGAGCCCTGGGACTGAAACAAACTTTAAGAAGTCCTCTGGCATATCCTACTATTAATATTTTAAAAATTAACTACTTTAAGAAAGAATTAGTATTAATACTACCCAACACCTTTGTGTGTATACTTCTTTTGAGTTTACAAAGCACTGAGAGTTTATAAATCTCCATAAAATCAATCTTCACTGTAATTCTCAGATATATATGGCAAGTAATGGCCTCATTTTACAAACGAGAGAACAGTAACTGGAAGAGGATAAATGATCTATCTCTGGCCTCCCCATTAAAAAGTGGTAAGGTCAGGTTATAACTCAGACCATGCTCAGATTTCTGCTCTGGTCTTAGGCCTATATCATGGACAGCCTAATTAATTAACAATTAATTACCAATTGTACAGTTGTACAGTACAGATAGGTTGTACAGTTGCAAATCCAGATTCATAGTCTACTCTGAAAGAAACCTATTTACTACTTTCCATCTGACATTAACAACATCACCCAAATTAAATTTGATAATATTTAAAATATTATTTTTGAATTAGAAAGGCAGAATTTTTTTTTTAGAATATTATAACTGTGGTCTCACATAGACAGAGGATTGCCAGGAATAGCTCCTCATGACTGATGTGGTAAAGTTTCAAAAAGCTTTAAAATACCTTTGATAGTAATAGAAATTATAGTATTGTAAAGGAACTTTATTTCAGAAAGTTTTCTAAAAGAAATACCATTAGCAATGGACAAATATAACAAATGGTTAATGATCCAAATTGGAGAAGATGGAAGGAGTAATGAGGTATCCTAGAGGAATCTTCTTTTACTTATTAGTTTAAGGAGGATACAGGCTTCAAATTGGGTTCTTGGCAGGGAGGAAGAGAGAGAAATCCTCTTTAATTCCCATGATGCTATTGTGACACTGAATACTGTTTCTCAATTACAACAAAATGCAATATATCAAAGCAACATAGTATGTGACTTAAAGTAGATGGAAGAATTGTCTAATTCAGAAAAAATCTGCTTAAAATTTCTTGTCACTCTTTTCTCCCCTCCCCCATTATATCTTCACACAGTGGAGGTGCTGAGTTACATTATAATTTCATTTGAGTTCAGATTATCATTCTGGGACACTAGTTACAAATAAGAGCCATATTTTAGATGGCATGAGAAAAACACAGCGTGGCACCTTATAACTGTCAGGCCAAACGGAAGTTTCCCATTTTTCCCTTGATCAGTACTGGTTGGAACACCGTCTGGCACATGGCTAACACTGAACAACTGGTAGTGATTATTATTATTACCCAATCTTCCTAAATGAGATTTTGTCAGTTCAGCACTTCACAAAATTTCTTTAACTAATCTGCAGTTCCTTGATTTTGTGAAACCTTCAACTTCATATACCCTGGAAAAGACTCTTTTCAGAACTCAATCAAGACACATGGCTACTAGAAAAACGTTGTCATTCTAGCAGCCAAGTAGAAAGATTTATAACACAGTTGGCTCGTAAAGCTTAGGGACAATTTACAGAAGACTTGCTAGCCTAGAAAGGATTACTGGCCAAATCTTAAAGCTCTGTCCAACATTGTTTCTCTGAACACTTTAGAGATTTTATTATTCAAACTTATTTACTATTTAGCACATGACTACATATCACAAAATTATAAAATATCTGAGACGCTACATTTTCTGACAAAAACATAATATTGTTTAAAATAATTCCTCTAAAAATAAGTTCTCTCTAATTCACATAGTGTGCATACAGGAAATGAGGTATCTAGGCTCTCAATACATTATGTTTGATGGGATCTTAATTCAGCGTTTCCCATATTGGCATGGATAGTATGAAAACGGTGTTCTGTGTTCAAATTAATTTGATAATGGCTTTTAAACAAGCAAAACAAGTTTCTTTACTCCAGAATTTCTTAGAACCTGGGCTGTATGAGTACATATTATAAATCTCCTAGAGGGAGCTAAGGAGTATGCAACATTTGCTGAACACATTTGCCTGTGGAATATACACTTCAGGCACATTTAGTAGCATGTCCTTAAGAAACAACAGTTGAGGATCTACTGTTTTAGCAAGCAGTCATATTTTTGTGACCTTTCATAAGTGAATCATAGTTCAAATATGGAAACATACAATCTATGAATCACTGTTAATAAGGATACAACTCAGAGGGAAATACATTTTATTATTTCTCAATTATTAAATTATATTATTAGACCTCAAAGGATCTATAAAAACTTATAAATAGATTTATTAGGTTTTAGTTTTCCATGGAAAAGCCATAAAATTACAGGTTAATATTTTACATTACCTAGTGTATTTAATAATTTACAAAATATAAACCACATTTTGTTTTTAAAATTATTAAATAAATAGGGTTTGATATATTTAATATATCTTTTAATTTGGGAAGAAAACCTGAATTATGGATGAAGTACAGAATGAAGATGCAGAATAAAGAAATTAAAATAATACATTATGATGGCAGAGTCAACATCCACCATGTTTCTTGCTCACCTGTAAAAGTTCTTAAAATAAACAATGAGGAATTTAATTGTCCAGGAAAAAAGGAAAAATAATATAAAATGAAGGAGGACCTTGTTGACTAAAACTGAACTTGTATCAGTATGAGCAGGGGTTTTTTACATGCAGGGTGAAGTACAATCCTCATCATACATTTACCACTGGAAAGATTAGTATTAAGGGACTGGCTTTGGGTAGATGTTTCAAAGTCTAAAAAGACATTAAGAGGTTGATGTTGAAGAATTCATAGATTAAATTTTTGAAAATAAGATCTCATAACGAAAGCCTGAGAAGTCGGAGTTAATTAACTTTGGGAACTTTGAATGAGGGTAGACAACTATTTTCAGAATGATTCTGACTCAATCATTCTAAATGATAAGGAACTAAGAATATAACCATCACTAACACTGGAAGAAAAATAAGAATATAGCTTGGGAACATTCTTGGTATTTTAGATAGAAAAGAGGAGCATGAACTATTTACTACAAACCTGTGATGTAGTTGGCAATTATTTATTATTGAAATTCTATACTATCTTTTTTCTGAAAAAATGCATAAATATATTTACACACATAAACATATGCATATATGTAATATATAAGTATTGAATATATATATTCAATAGAAAATTAAAATCTTCAGATGTGAGTTGCTACCTTAACATTAGTTAGGAGTCTGCACAAGTGAGAATAATCTAATTTATGGACAACTCAAGGAACCCAAGGTTTTAATGATCAGTTTAACAGTGGAAAATTAGACGAAGCAGAGAAAGAGAAGTATTATGATAAAGAGTAACAACAGCAGCAATGACCAACTTTAAAGTGTGCTTTGCAGTACAGGGCAGTGAAATTGTATGAGTTTAGAATTAGGTTTGATTTCTAATTCTACTTTATTCATTTATTCACTTATTAGTAGTCATTTTAAAAGGACTAATAATCTCTATGAATAACTTCATATACAAAATGTGGAGAGTAATACATATATCCTTCATAGGATTATTAGAAGAATTAGATATCCTGTAGATAAAATATCTGGTTAATAATAATATCACTGTTTATTGATAATCTACTATGTGTTTCAAAATTAATTTCATGAAGTTAATTGAGACTCAGAAAAATTGAGGTACAAATAACAAGAGAAATGCCTGAGATCTGAATCCAGCTCTCCTGACTTCTAATTCAGTACCCTGTCTACTACACCAGAGCAGCTTCTCTTTATTTTTTATAGTTCATCATAGTTTCACATTTCCTTTGTTGAGAATTTTTCATTTTTTAACCTTATTATATTTTTATGTATTATCTTTATTCATAAATTATAAGCTTTTAAAAGCTCATCCGTATTTATCTCTCTCATTTTATTGCAAAGATGATTTAAATATCATAGTTGTTCCAAAATGCCTATTGAATGAATAAAATAATGAATTAGAAAAGAATGGCTACAATAATTAAATTCCCTTTCAATGCATCCAAGAACCCAACTAATTCTGAATTCTTCCTTAGTGAATGCTACACTGATGTGAGCTTGCAGAAATTAAAATCATTATAAATATCTCAACTTTACCTTTTGGCAAAAACCACTTAGATATGTACTCATAATGCTAATTTGAACTTTACATTTAATGCTTCTTTATTCCCATTGATACTAGCACTAATTTTCCACAGTACTTGAAAGTTTAAAACTATTGTAATTGTAGAAAAAAAATTAACAGAAAAAAAAATTCAGTCTCACATTTTTAGCAGGCTCTCATGCAGTTAGTTAATAAAATGCTGAAAAATATACCAAGCAACACTTTGGAACAAAAATCAAAAAAAATTCCTCTATGGACACATATTGCACATTTAAAATCTTAATTGAGATGTGTGAAGTTAATCATTAAATTGCAATAGGAAGACAGAGTCTTCTCTGGTTAACAAATAGATTAGATTTCTAAAGGAGTTATGTGTGTATGTGTATATTATATATATATATATATATGAATATCATATATACAAAGGGTATTATAATGTGGTTGGTATTATGCTAGAAAAGATAGATTATAAATTTCAAATAATATTTTAAGAAACAAACATTAAAATCTTGGAGAACTATTTTAAAGAAGGGAAAGAAAATGAGAAGTTTGCTTCTGATTTTGTCAGAGTTACAAAATCCAAGGAAAGGAATTGGGCTGAATCATTTCTCTAACCTACAATCGAAGGCTAATGGGAAACAGCTGAGTGATGATTACTGTGAAGAGATGACACCAAATGAAATGGAGACATCTGAAAGTACTCAAGCTCACACCACTAAATGGTGGCATATGTAAATTCTATTGTAGTCTTTGAAAGCTTATGATTAAGTGCTCAAACAGCACAGTAGCAAATCTTTTCCTCTCCTACAGTCCATGTTGAAATCTTCATGCTAATTAGCATTAGGGGCAAATGTCACATATGGATTTAAGTGGAAATTTCTGAAGGATATAAAATACAGATTCTGTATTTGATTGAAAATTTTTAAAAAGAAGCACAAGGAAAAAAATCACCCTGTGTGGAGATTGTTAAGACAAAATCAATAGCTCTTTGGGGGACCTTATTAATTTAATTTTATCCAGGCTCATGTATAACACCTAACATTTTTGTGAAACTGCAGGCCTAACAATACAGAGCCAGTCAGAATATAGAGATGAAATATCACACTGAGAGACCAGGGAATGTTAAGATATGGTTATAACCAATCTCTAACTAAGGGAGCTGACCAACGTATACATAATCAGTTTTTCCTTTAGCTGCCTTTATTATTCTTACATATCCCTATTTACTTTTAAGTACAGAAAGTGTTTAGTAATTGTTCTGTTTTTAGTTAGTACTTTTGATTTTTGGCAGAAATATCAAGCCATAGGAGCTCATGCAAGGTATTGTCAAAAACCCATGACCATCAGAATAAATGAGATTATTTAATCTATATACAAGTTTTATTGTATATTCAATAAAACACTCTATATTAGGGATTGTGTGGATCTAAAAGAATTATAATATGAGATCTGTTACTGTAAAATGCTTGTAATTTAAGTGGATATATAAGATAAAATGAATCTTCCATCTACCAGCTGTAGCCAGTAAGTACATAAGTAATCTTATGTACTCATTCCTCCCATTCAATCACAAAGTCCTCTTGGCGTGATCTTTAAAATTTATTTCAAATCTTTCCATATCTTTGCCAGCACTACACTCTAAGTTTCCATTATTCTCTCCAGGAATAATGTCAGAGCTTTCTAAAAGATAACTATGTTGACTGTCCAGCCCCCTCTTTCTTACTTCCCTCTTCCACTTAATTTGTCCTATGAAAACAGGAAGAGTAAAATTTTCAAGATAAATTCTCTCCCTACTGAAACTCCATCCCGGATTTTCCACCAAACTTGGAATAAATCCAAACTCATAGCCATGGCCTTTATGGCTTTAAATGAATTCACCTCTCCCTATATATTCAAACTTACTTCCTACCACTTTTACTTTCTCCCATTGTATGATCCATATAAACCTTCCTTCTGGTTCTGAATACAGTGTATTTATAATTTCTCTAGGATCTTTACATTAGCTATGTGATTTAACTAGAATGTGCTTCTCTTGATGAGTACTTGGCTGTCTGCTTCATATGATGTATGTTTCAGCTTAAACATTTTCTCCTTTGGTAAGCTGTATTATTTAAATAGTGATGTATAACAAATTATACCATCAATTAATTACTTAAAACAAACATTTATTATATCACAGTTGTTATGGATCAGAAATGACTTAGAGTGGCTTAATTGAGTTACCTGGCTTAGGGTCTCTCACAAGTTATGGTCAAGATATCAGCCAGAGCTACAGCTTGACTAGGGGAGGATTCACTTCCATGCTCACTCCTGTGGCTGTTGGAAGGCCTCATATATGCACTGGTTATTGACCAGAGACATTAGTTTCTCATCAAATGGGTCTCTTTATAGGGCTTTGTAAAACATGGCAGCTAGTCTCCCTCAGACTGAGCCAGCAAAAGAGGGAGAGCCCTCTCTTCCAGCCCAAGATGGGAGTAATAGTCTTCTTTTTAGCAAAATCTTGGAGAAATGACATTTTATCACTTTTACTTAATTCTATTTACTAGAATCTACTCAAAAGTCTAACCCACACTCAAGGAGAAGGTTTTATGCAAGAGTGTAAACACAAAAAAGTGAGGATCATTTGGGGCAATCTCTGTCTACATCAGTCTGTCCTAAGACCCTCAATAATTCATGTTTTTCCCATATGCAAAATACACCACAACCCAAGGTTTCCAAAAGTCTATCACAACAAGAGCTTAAAATTCAAAATCTTTTTTGTTTAAGTCTGATGTAGATGTGGATGAGGCTCCTCAAGAGTAGCTACTTAAGTACAGCTATTTGAGTGTGGTTCCCCTTGATCTGTAGAATTATGAAACTAAAGAGACAATACATGCTCTACCTCCACACACATTCAAAATACTGTGGTGGGACAGGCAAAGTATAACTATTACAAACATTCATCTTCAAGAATGAGGCACAAAGAAGTCACTGGTCTGTAGCAATTCTGAAATCCATTCAGGTAAATGTTGAAAATTCCTTAATCAGTTTTCAAATCTTGAAAAAAAATTTAGATGCACAGCTCTACATTCTGAGGTCTTGATTCTACTCTCTGATTATTCTTTCTTTTTCATGAAAGGCATCATGTGCTTTCAGATTAGTAGCTTACTCAGCCTACTTCCTGCCAGTAGAATTGTGGGGG
Organism: Pseudorca crassidens; assembly: GCF_039906515.1. NCBI lineage: Eukaryota > Metazoa > Chordata > Mammalia > Artiodactyla > Delphinidae > Pseudorca > Pseudorca crassidens. The sequence continues at coordinate 70,131,838 of NC_090297.1, read as the reverse complement.
TCCAACTACCTCTTTCCTTTTATACTATTACTCTGTCTCCTTCACTCTATGGTAGTAGTACTTCTACTAATATAATTCTTTCAAAAACTTTGTGGGCCACCTATGAATCTCATTGGCATTTACTCAAAAGCTGCATCTACAGAACTCTCCTAGACACCCCTCCTTAACAAAGAGTTCTCCTGAGATGATTGCTGGACAATGCCTGTAAACTTTTTAAAGATCTTATTGCTTAATGGAGAGAATCTGTGAGACACATCTTTGATCTCTCTAGGGACTTTTTGTGTGATTGATTAGTACACTGAGACAAAACCTTTGGGCTTTTGTAGGTCTTAACAAAAGTTGCACAGTCACGTCATCAGCTTCTTTAGACCATGTTTTTCAAGCAATACCCTGGATTTGATGTTTTCTCAGACATTTATTTATTTTTATCATCATTTGCTATGTGGAGAGACTAAGAATGTTCAAAAGCATCAAGCCATGGCTGGTTTTGTTTACCAGTCCTCCCTCTATTTAACTCCCTCATCTTGCATTTTACTTTAAACAACAAAAAGAAACCACATGGCATTTTCAACACTTTGTTTCGAAATCCCCTTAGCTATAACACCTAGTTCTTTGGGAACATGTTCTATGTTCCATATAACTTTCCACAGCAATGCTGCTAAATATTCTGCCAATATTACCTGAGTTTTCTATAAGATTTTCTTCAGTTTTGTGTCAGTCCTCACCTGCAGCATCCTCGGAGACCAAAGTTCTATGAACAGTGTGTTCAAGATGTTTTAAGCTTTCGTCAGGAATAAAGACACAGACCTACTAGAGAACGGACTTGAGGTTATGGGGAGGGGGAAGGGTGAGCTGTGACAGGGCGAGAGAGAGTCATGGACATATACACACTAACAAACGTAGTAAGGTAGATAGTTAGTGGGAAGCAGCCGCATGACACAGGGATATTGGCTCGGTGCTTTGTGACAGCCTGGAGGGGTGGGATAGGGAGGGTGGGAGGGAGGGAGAGGCAAGACATATGGGAACATATGTATATGTATAACTGATTCACTTTGTTATAAAGCAGAAACTAACACACCATTGTAAAGCAATTATACCCCAATAAAGATGTTAAAAAAAAAAGTTTCCTCAAAACTCACTGCCCAATCCAAAACTCCTTCCTAATTTTTGATATTTGTTATGGAAGCATTTCAATTCCAAGCACCCAAATATGAATTTGTTGGCTATTACTGTGTAACCAACATGAAAACATGTAACATCTTAGAACAAGAAATAATTCTTACCTCTGGTTTCTGTGGATCAGGATTTCAGGTATAGCTAACTAGGTGACTCTGACTCAGTGTCTCTCACGTCACAATCAAAATGTCAGCCAGAACTGCAGTCATCCTTGTGTTTGATTAGAAGAGGAATCCTCTTACAAGCTCACACATGTGGCTGTTGTCATGTGTCAGATCCTCACAGGTTGTCGGCCAGACTCTACTTCTATGCCATGTATGCTTTCCAGAGAGCGAGACCAAAAGAGAGGCACAGTCTTTTTGTAACCTAATCTCAAAAGTGATATTCCATCAATTTTGTATTCTTTATTAGAAGTGAGTCAATAAGTTCAGTCCACATTCAAAGGGGGGTATTTATAATGGTACAAAGACCAGAAGGTGGGAATCATTGGGGGACATCTGAGAGGTTACTCACTGCAGAGGTCACTTGTGATGATCCTATATAAAGTAACCACTCAGTCACTCCTTGTGTCATCCAATATTAATTCTCTGCATTCTACTTTTTATCTGATACCTTTGGGTTTTTATTTATGTCTGCCCGCATCTCAATGTCACAAATTAGAGCACAGGCCTAGGCTGAGAAAACAGACAGAAGGAAGTTAATGCAAAACTTTATAAAGTATGTCAAGGGGGAATGACATGATCAGATCTGCATTTTAGACTCAGAAAAGTGAGGCTAAAACAAGTCCAAAGTCCACTCATCAAATACGAGAAATGTTTGGCATAAAAGATAGGAATTAATTCATCTTTCATGAATGTGGCTATCTAGATTTTAGAAGGCATAGAGTTAGAAGAAAATTTTAAATTGAGCAAATAATATGAGAGAGGTTTGGAGAAGAAAATGTCTATTCAGAAACTGTAGAATTTGACAGGAGCATGGAGAATACTGAGAGAACAAGATGATTATATACAAAACTGAGACATTGTCTTAATAGGTAATTGGGATGAATGTTTGAAAAAAATAATTAGCTCATCTGTTTATAGCCACCCTACTAAATTGTCTCTAATTATGGATTGGAGCTTTATTGCCTTGGGTTGGAAATCCTTCTTAATAATGGCAAAGGCTCAAGGACAGATCCAGGAAATGAAGCAGGTTGGGGGGGTTATCCAGTGTGGTCTACATTTAATAATTGTATCAGAGACAGTTTTGGGGATATTAGGACAAGACTCTCATATAAAATAAGAAGAGAAGGAAGTAGATTATTCAGAGTAACTTTAAAGTACCTTAAGAATATTAGAAAATATGGCCAGATGATCATCTTGAAATCTATGGAAAGGGAGCTAGCCTTTTTGCAGAGCTCTCAGTATCACCCAAGTGGAGCCCAAGCTGTCTAGAAGGGGTTTTCAACAACTCAACATTCCCTTAATTTGTTCATATTAAGAGCTCAGCACACATTTTGTTAAATAGAATTAGGTTGTGACTCTAGTTCTGTAATGGACTCCTCAATATGACTGAAACAATCCTGCTTGGTACTTATAATTTAGTCTGGCATGTGATGTGGCACATAAGATTAATGTTATTATTTGTACTCAACATCTGGGGGAAAAGTAGGCCATTTCAAATTATCTTATAGGCTGCTTTTTGAGTCAAACTACTAGAATAAATGATAGTTCTTTCTTTTCTCTCTAGCCCACAATACTTCTAGCTCACAAAATCATTATAACGATTTTGCATGAGAAATTGAGAATATTATAAAAGTTATGCTTTTATAATGATACTGTAAATTGCTTCAGACCCAACTGAAAAAGTTTTTTTTAATTTATAGAGTTAAAAAAAATCAAAACAGATGGCTTTTGCAATACTTGTCACCCTTTGTTTATCACATATCATTTATAACATGGCAGAATTAAAAATTCATTCAAATAATATATGTTAAGTGAACAAAATGTGCAATAAATGAATGAAGCATGTATCTATTTTTAGTGGTGATATTTTTGGACAGAAAATTAATATTTCATTCAGGCCTTAGAGGTGTTAATATTTTAAATACTGATTAAATTTATATGTATACGTTTATAACAAGTGTTCCATTGAGCAAGAATATTCCATCTTCCTGGTTTAGAATTTTTAGAAACAAAAAAATATGTATACATGCTGTATTTTAAAAAAGGTTATTTAAGTGGGCTAAAATAGGCTAACAAATAATTTAAGATTTAGACTCCATGGGAAGTATAGTTGACTAAGGAAAAAATAAAAAGCAATAATACCCTGAGATATATGTGTTAAAAATGTGAACAACAAGCAAAAGCTTATATCAAAAAACTGTTTTTCAGACCTAGGTATTTTATAGAGATAAGAGGCTCCCCACCCGCAAAATTGTAGAAACTAATTTGATATACTTTTTCTAAGCATTATTAAAATTATCTAAAGATTTTTAAGATAATTTTTAGAACAAGTGTAGATACAGGTACCCCCTGCTTTTCAAAAATTTGCTGCATGCCACTTAGCTTTTATGAAAGACTTACATTAGTACCTGTTTTTTTCTAATCAAAGGAAAAATCCAAAGAGGATTTTCCCTTTTATACACAAAGGCAAAAATTGAAAATAGTGTTCAGGGTTTGTTTTGCAGTGAGCTGTTATAGAGGCAGCATGCAGCTAGAGTAGCACCACAAAACTCCTTCCCCAGGAACTACACTTAGCGTCTCAGTGATCAAGCTGCCATAGATTTGAACTCTGTCTACGAGCATCTGTGCTTTATCTTGGTTTCTTTTGTGCATCCATTAGCAAGATGTGCCCTAAGGTAATTGCTTCTTTGCCTTATGCTATGTCAACCTACAAAAGGTTTAATAGGAATGCTTTATTTTTGGATAGGGAGGAAAACCTGATGTACTTCATTACACTTCAATCAAGCAGATACAATTATAATTATATCCACATTGGTAAATACTATGTAACTGAAATTTGCCAACACATTCATTATTACTGCGTCTTTGCTAATATATATATATTAAAGCACAGTATATTGGTCAAGGGCATGCCATATGAATATATATGCTTACTTTCTCCACTCTGTTCTGAATTGTGTTATCATTCTATTGCTCACAGAAAATTTCTCTTTTATATATAGGTTTCCAAACTTAGAGCTATAATAAATCTAAAGAAATAACATCAACCAAAAAACTTTGTGCTGCTTTTCTGTGTAATTCATTTTTTGAGTTCCAAATAAAACTTGAACATTGTAAACATCACTGACAAGATTTGGACAAAGACCCCGATGGGTCCTTTTCTCTCCCAGCTAAAGGAATAGTCAGTGATCTTTGCTGACACTTCACTATCCTGGATTACTTCCCTCCAAACCACCTATAAATACTACTCCTTCTGAAGGCCCCCAGTCTGAAAGTTTAGCTGGGGCTTTTTTCACTTTTATAATGAATTTATAGAGGATGTGTTGACATGATCTTACCAAAAACTCTGTTGTAGCAAGGAAGAAGTTAGGAAGAAAAAAATGAATTTCTTTGTTCAAAACAGAAAAAATCCGATGGTTTTACAAACTGCAGTAACTAAATAATATGTCATTGATTCCAGTGTGAATAATAAAGGTATTCAGGGACTGTTCTCCTCATATGAGGTTTCAGTTTCCAATATCTAGCAATCTGGATACTTGCCATGGTAATAATCACTTCATGTGTGTCACAAACCACTTCAAAGTAAAGAAACAGTATAATGGAAAATACTTTCAAGAGCAGTTCATGAAACTGAATAACTGGAATGTACATTTATATCTTATAACATCAAATATCATGTTTGTTCTTAACATTACAATTGCAGTGGACTCAACTCTTCCAGTTTAAACAAGTCTTCTCTAATTTATAATGAATATCACTCTCACTACAATGTATTAGCCTCCACCATGACCACTTGTTGAGCTGTCACTCAAGTAAAGTGGAAAGTTTTGAAATTACCCATGAAATGCATTTGGATAGTTTATATAAAAGATAATCATATTGTTTATTACAGAAGTCTTAAGCCAAATGCTTTAAAGCATTAATTTTATAATTTTTTTTTTCTGGAAACAATTTTTCAGTTTAGAGTCTATCCTGATTTGAAATACTCCAGAGACAACAATGCTATCATTTTCTTTAAAGAACTTTTTCAATGTTTATACTGTCAATAAAATTAAAACCCTGCTAATATCTAACCAGTAATTCATTAGTTTTATCCCTTTTCACATACTCAATGATGGCATGATCACAAAGGTTAGTAAAATAAGCAAAGCTATTGCTTTGATTATTTTAAAGCTATTCTAAAGCTATTGCTTTAGAATGCTTATTTTATTTTAAGTTTATTTTATTTAAAGCTATTCTAAAGCTATTGCTTTAGAATGCTTATGCTTATTTTAAAGCTATTCTAAAGTTATTGCTCTAACAAATAACAATATGGTCAAAATAATAGCAAGAATGTACTTGATTATATATGCTTATATATAAGTGAAATAAATGACAACAATGATTCAAGGGACAGGAGAGAGCCATTAGGATTATTTTGTTATTATAAGGTACTCACACTACCTGTGAAGTGGCACAGTGTTATTTGAAAGTGGACTTGAATTAGTGTAAATGTACATTGCAAACTCTAGGTTGATCATTAAAAAAAGTTTGAAAAGAAGTATAAACTATATGTTAAGCAAGGAAAAAAAAAGAATCATAATAAATGCTAAATTAAAACCATGACAAGCAAAAAAAATGTATAAGAATAGGAACAAAGAACAAGAGTAACAAATAGAAAACAGTACCAAACCTGGTAAACATTAATCCAACTGTATCAATAATCACTTTGTATGTCAGTTGTCTAAGTGCACCAATTAAAAGACAGAGATTGATAAAGCAGCTCAAAAAACAGACCCAACTATGTATTGTCTACAAGGAACCCTTCTTAAATGTAAAGACATGTGTAGATTAAAAGTAAATGATTGAGAAAAATATACCATGATATACTAATCAAAAGAAAGCAGGAATAGCCACTTTAATTTCAGACAGAATAGGCTTTAAATCAAAGAAAGTTATCAGGGAAAAAGAGGAGCATTTTATAATGATAAAGGGGTCAGTCCTCCAAAGGACCTGACAATTTTTTTCTATTTTTTTAAAGGCATGAAAATTATTTATGTGTATGTATTTAATAAGAGAGCATCAAAATGCATGAGGCAAAACCTGATAGAACTGAGAGGAGAAATAGAATAATCCACTATCATACCTGGAGACTTTAACAACTTCTTTCAGAAATAGATGGATCCAACAGGGAGAAAGTTAGTAAGGACATAGTTGAACTCAACCACACTATCAATCAACTCAATACAATGGATATACACAGAATAGTTTATCCCACAACAGCAGAATACACTTTCTTGTGAAGCTCACAGAGAACATTCATCAAGATAGACCACATTATGGGACGTAAAACATACCTTAACAAACTTAAAGTAATAAAAGTTATGCAATGGCTACTCTAGGACCACAATGGAATTAAACTAGAAATTGACAAGAGAAGATAACTGGAAAATCCCCAAATACATGGAGATTAAAAAACATACTTCTAAATAGCACATGGGTCAAAGAAGAACTTTCAAAAGAAAGTTAAATATATTTTGAACTAAATGAAAAAACACAACTTTTCAGAATTTTGGGGATGCACCAAAAGCAGTGCTTAGAAGGAAATTTATAGCACTGAATGTATTATTAGAAAAAAAGAAATCTCTAAACTCAGTAATCTAAGCTTTAACCTTAGGAAACTAGAAAAAGAAGAGCAAATTAAATCCAAAGTAAGTGAAAGAAAAGAAATAAAAATCAGGACATAAATCAGTGAATTGAAAACAGAAAATCAGTAGAGAAAATCAATAAATCAAAGCTGGTTCTTTGAAAAGAGGAATAAAATGGATAAGTGTTTGGCATGACTGACTAAGAAAAAAAAGAGAACACAAATTAATAATATGAGAAATAAAAGAGGGGACATCACTACAGATTCTATGAACATTAAAAGATAGTAAGAGAATACAAATAACAACTCTATGTTCATAGATTTGATAATTTATCTAAAATGAGCCAATTCCTTGAAAGACAATCTGCCAAAACACACACAAGATGAAAAAGACAAGCTGAGTAAGCCTATATCTATTAAACAAGTTGAATCAATAACTAATAACCTTCCAAAACAGCACCAGGCACAGATTAGATCACAGAGACATTCTATCAAACCTTTAAGGAAGAAGTTATATCAATTGTCTAAAATCTCTTTCAGAATATAGAAGCTGAGGGAATATATCCTGACTCATTTTATGAGCTCAGCATGACCCTAGTATCAAACCCAGACATACATTACAAGAAAACTATAGATCAATGTCTCTCATGAACATAAATGCAAAAATCCTCAATGAAATATTATTAAATTGAATCCAATAGTATATAAACATAATTATACACCATGACCCAGTGGAAATTATCCCAGATATGCAAGGTTAACATCTGAGAGTCAATTAATGTAATCCATCACATCAGTATACTAAAAAAATTAATGATTATATCAATAGATGCAGAAAAAACATTTGACAAAACCCAACACACACTTATGTTAAAAAAAAAACCTCTCAGTAAAATAGGAATAGACGGAAACTTCCTCAATTTGATAATGCATATCTATTGAATACAAAAAGCCTACTTCTAACATTGTCCTTCATGGGGAGAAATGACAAGCTTTTCCAGTAAGATCAGGAACAAGGCAAGGATGTCCCCTTTCACTCCTACTTTTGGATATTGTACTGAAAGTCCTAGCTAAATGTAATAAGACAAGAAGAGGAAATAAAAGTACACTGATTGGGAAGAAATAAATAAAACTGTCTTTGTTTGCATGTGACATGATTGTCTACATAGAAACTCTGACGGATTGACAGAAAACAAACAATAACCCTCCTGGAACTAATAAGTGATTATAGCAAGGTTGCATGACACAGGGTTAATATATAAAATTAAGTTGCTTTCCTATATACTAGCAATTAACAAGTGAAATTTAAAATTAAAATTACAATAATATTCGCATTAGAACCTTCCCAATAAAATATTTAGTTATAAATCTAGCAAAATATGTAAATGATCTGTGTAAGGAAAACTACAAATCTACAATAAATGAAATCAAGAACTAAATATCGATAAATGGAGAGATATTTCATGTTCATAGCTGGAACTACTCAAGGTTGTAAAAATGTCAGCTCTTCCCAACTTCTTCTATAGATTTAATGCAATTCCAGCAAGTTATCTGGAAGATACTGACAGACTAATTCTAAAATTTATGTGGAGAGGAAAAAGACCCAAAATAGTCAATCTAATATTGAAAGATAAGAACAAAATTGGAGGTCTGATACTACCTGACTTCTAGGCTTAGTACAAAGCAACAGTAGTGCTACAAGAGTGTGGTATTGGCAAAATAATAGACAGACAGATTAATGGAACAGAATAGATAGTCTAGAAATAGACCTGCATAAATATAGTCAACCAATCTTTGACAAATGAGCAAAAAGGCATTACAATGGATAGTCTTTTCAACAAATGTGCTAGAAAATCTGGAAATCCACATGCAAAAACAACAACAACAAAAGCAACAACAACAAATAAACCACTAAGGACTAAGGAATCTTGGCATACACCTTACTCCTTTACTCCCATCACAAGAATTAACTTAAAATGAATCACAGACCTACATGTAAAACACAAAACTATAAAACTCCCTAAAGATAACATAGGAAAAAATCTAAATGACATTTTTAGATACAATATCAAAGGCACAATCCATGAAAGAAAAACTTGACAAGCTGGACTTCATTAAAATTATAAATTTCTGCTCTAAGAAAGCCATTGTCAAGAGAATGGAAAAGACAAGCCACAGATTGGGAGAAAATATTTGCAAAAGACACATCTGATAAAGGACTGCCACCGAAAATATACAGAAAACTCTTAAAAGTCAATAAGAAATCAAACAACCCAATTAAAAAAAAAAATGAGCCAAAGACCTTAACTGATATTTCACCAAAGAAGATGTACAGATGACAAATAAGCATATGAAAAGATGCTCCATATCATATGTCATCAGAGAAATGCAAATTAAAACAACAATGAAATACCACCACACATCTATTAGAATGGCCCAAATCCAGAACACTGACAGCACCGAATTCTTGTGAAAATGTGCAATAACAGTCTCATTCATTGCTGGTGGGATTGCAAAATGGTACAGCTACTTTGGAAGACAGTTTGTTGTTTCTTACAAAACTAGACATTCTTTTTTCATATGATCTAGCAATCGCAGTTCTTGGTATTTACCCAAAGGGGTTGAAAACATATGTCCACACAAAAACCTGCCCATAGATGTTTATTGCAGCTTTATTCATAATTGCTAAAACTTGGAAGCAACCAAGATGTCCTTCAGAAGGTTAATGAATAAATAAAATGTGGTACATTCAGACAATGGAATAGTATTTCATGTTAAGAGAAAATGAGTTATCAAGTCACTAAAAGACAGGTAATAAACATGCATATTACTAAGTGAAAGAAACAAATCTGGAAATGTACATACTGTATGATTTCATCTATATAACAATCTGTAAAGGATGAACTATGAAGGTAGTAAAAAAAAAATCAGTGGTTATCAAGGGGTTAATTGGTGGGGAGGGATGAGTAGGCAGAGCACAGAGGGTTTATAGGGCAGTGAAAATATTCTGTCTGATACTATAATGGTGGACACATGTCATTATAAATTCACCTAAACCCATAGAACATACAGCACCAAGAGTGAACCCTAATGTAAACTATGGAGTTTGGGTAATAAACATGTGTCAATGTAAGTTTATAAATTGTAACAAATGCACCACTTTGGTGGTGGATGTTGATAATAGGAAAAGCTATGCATATGTCAGGGCAGGAGGTACATATAATATCTGTGTACCATCCTTTTGATTTTGACCTAAACCTGCTCTAAACAACTGTCTGCAAAACAACTGTCTGGTTTTATTAATTCATTTAGCAAATATTTAATTTTTTCAAAAATTCATGATGTTCTAAGGTCCATGCCAGGGCTGATGTTACAATGACATATGCAAGATCCAAAAAAATTCTAGTCCTAATGGGAAGACAGACTTAATTTCTGCTCTGATGACATAGAATGGTTCAGGTGGTCTCTGTGGTTTTCTTGAGCTCTTAAATTCCAAGTTACTTTTCCTGTTTTAAAACTGGGTGTTAGGCTTGCTCTCTGTCTACAGCCTTTGGCAGCATTAGAATGTTTAATGCAGCTGATATTTCTTATAAATAACTACTGCCACTAATAGTATTAATGGGAGTAGGGACTATTTTTTCTTGCTTTAGAAAAGTTTCCTCAGTAATCATATTTATGTAGCATATCTTGATATTCTTGAGTTTTATAGTCAGTATTGTAGATTTTCAAAAACAGAGTTATAAGTGGCTATCTTTCAGTGGTTGTATAAGGGACAAATATCTGGTATGAGTTTCAGTGGCTAGAAGTAACACCAATCAAAAAGAAATGTGGCTATTTCTCTCCTGTCTAGTTGAAAATTTATTGGTTATGAGCTTTATCAATAAAATAATTCATTGGACAAATGTTATTTTCCTTGTAAGGCAGGTATATACTCTGAACTACGAATTGTTCCCTAAGTGTTCCTAAAGGAAATTAGCTCTTTATTTTAATTTTGATCAACGTTATTTTATATATCCCATTTAGCACTATTTGTGCTATATAATGCTGTAAAACTTGAAGCCTTAGTTACAAAAAAATGCTAAAAGTATAAAATAGTTTTTGGACAAAATAATAAAAAAAGACCTCTGGCTTAGGTTCTATTTCTATATGACTGTTCATAATCCCTGACAGACGTAAAGTTTTGTGGACCTTAATATGTGTTCATTGTCTCTTAATTTCAAAGGTAATTAACCATAATAACAACATTTGTGATCATTTTCATTGCAATTGTATAATAGCTTTTCTTTGAAAAATTGGGATGGATATTGTTATACATGTTAACAGTAGAATCCTTCTGGGATTAAACAATTTAAAAGATAAACACTTCAACTTCAGCAAATTCCTTATAGACTTTCATTTACATTAGACCAAATTAATAATTTTAATTGAAAAAAAAATAAAGCATTTCTTCCAAGAGCTTATAAGCAAATTTATTATTTATAAAGCTATTCATTCTTACAAATGATAAAACTAAAGATTGTTACTGTATTGTATGATTCATATCAACAGTCATTGAGCACTGGTCATAAGGCAGATATTCAGCACAATTCAGTGGGAAGTACAGGAACAAGATTCTAAATGTATAATTAGCAAAAGAAATCTTCTAACTATCAAAGTATTAAATAAGACCAAAGGTGGTAGGAGCTTAATTATACCAAGGAAAGGACTAAAGTGAAGGTAAATGTTTAGAAAAATAAGATTGAGATGAATCTTAAAGGAGTCAGGATATCTATCGTAAAATGTGATTTTTATAATTTGAAAAAAGACAATATATTTCTGATGCATTTGATAGAAATCAAGGAAATAAGACTTGTAACTTCTTATAAAGTTGAGATTTTCATTCAAGTCATTGTAGACCATGTTATAATCCATGATTTACGATGTATCCTCAGATCCAGTTGATTTTTGCCTGTGATATGTGATATTTTTCCCTGTGATATGTCCAGCTGATTTTTGCCTGTGATATATCCTCATATCCAGTTGATTTTTGCCTGTGATTCTGTTCATTCTGCCAACTGTCTACACAATACTTATCCAAAATATGGCAGTAGCCTTCACTTGAGTTTCTACTTCCCTTTCATGCCAAGTCAAGCAAACCTATGTAATACAGTGTTGCATTGTGGCCTTTTTATGCCACATTGTGGCTTTATGCCCTGTCTCATTATTGGTTAGCTCTGTGATATTGAGCAAATTGCTTAAAAATCTCTGCAAACTGAGGATTAAAGATATCATATCCTTCATACGATTCTAAATATGAAGTGCAACAATGCAAGTAGAGTGCTTAGTCCTGGCATGTAATAACCAGTGATTTATTCACTATTATTACTATATGCTAGAAAAATGAGAAGATATTAGACACATTTGAGTCTGTGCTATTCTTTGGAACATCTGATCACAGAATCCTAGTTAGAGTGATGTAAAGAAGAGGCCTAGTTATAATCCCAGTAAAAAAGCTGATGTAATATTTCAGGCAAAGGTAATCGTTTTGGCTCAGGTTGCCATAACAAAATACCATAGAATGAGTGGCTTAAGCAGCGGACATTTAGTTACTCATAGTTCTGGAGGCCAGAAGTCTGAGAGGGGAGTACCAGTATAGTTGGTTTCCATAGAGATCGCTCTTCCTGGCTTGTAGGTGATTTCCATCTTGCTATGTGCTCACATGACCTCTTCTCTTTTTTTCACCCCTCACTGAGAAGGAGACTACTCTAAAGTCTCTTCTTATATTGGATCATGGCCCCCTACATATGATCCCATTTAACCTTATCTACCTTCTTATGGACCCCTGGACCCCATATCCAAATACGGTCACATTGGGTTAGGTCTTCAACATATGAATTTTAGGGGGGCACAATTCATTCAATAGCATTAATAAAGTCCTAAAATAAAATTTTGGCAGTGGGAATGAGATTAGAAGATGAATGGGAGAAGTGACTTAATTTTGTTAAAGATAGAATTTAACATCTATCTGGCAAAGGGAATGAAGATATAAATTAAGGTGAAGATGACTTCAGGACCGTGACTGGAAGAGTGTGATTCACTAACAGAAATTAAAATGGAAGAGAAGCAATTTGGCATTAGGAGGGTGATGGTTTTAATTGTCATTTTCCAGAAGGCAGTTAAAAACTCAGTCACTAATTCTTGTATATACTGATCCCTGACGATGAGCATTCTACTGGGGCCTTAAAAATAAATGGTGAATAAGAGATGGTCCTGTCTTCATAGTCTAGTGAATTGCTGGACGAGAACTTAGTGGAAAAGTCAGGGGTAAAGTTTGTGACTCATACACATTGAGATGTTAGTGGAAATTATACATTTGGCAAAGAACCAGGATAAAATATGGAGAATGATTTGTTTAATTGTTCCAAATTGTTCTAAGCATTACTCTTTTACAGTAATTTTTGCTGCACAAAAACTGCATATGTGTATAAGTAAAACTTTTCTAAAAATAAAATGTTTTTAAGAAAAATAAATTTGAAACATCTGTATTTGAAGGTCGATATAGACAATTTAACCCTAGTGAATTGAAACAAAAATCAAAGTTGTAATTAAAATTTGTCTATAAAGGATGATGATGACTGTCACATGCTTCAGGTATGTTGTGTGTTGTATGACTATTAAATACCTGGTTAAACACAAATCCAGTAAATATTCTGCTACCTCTTGTCCACATGTAGTTTATATATTCTTCATGTTTTTCCCATAAAGGTGAAATTTGCTAGAGAAACTCCTGCCACAGACATGAAACAGCATAAAGTTCTCCAGAGTGATCCTAGGAAGTATTTATTAGTTCTTTACACAAAGCGGCAGACACTCAAAGCAATTCATGAATACCATGCTTTTTACTTAGTTTTCCAGTAAAAATTCTTTGTGACCCAGGGTGAAAGTGGAAGGTAATTTGGGATTTACAGAAAGGGAAGAGAGAACTCAGGGAGAACAAGTCATAACTTTTATTTAAAATGAAGTTGTCAGTGGGGAAGAGAGTGGGGGGCTAGTTTGCACAGCTGCAAAAGTCACTGTGAGAAAGTTTCTAGCAACTTAATAAACATACTGTCTTCATTCAGTTTAATGAAAATTAGAGAATGGTTAGAAAACACTCCTTCCCTTATTCTCTTCATCTTAAAATGAATGGATTAATAGAAGAAAGTAGGAACACATCACCATTCGTCTGTGAGAATTTTATCTTTTTGTCAAGAAGGAAAATTATAGACAATCCTCCTTGCCCTCCTCTTCACACAAGCAATGAAGAGAGAAAATATTAGGCGTACATTGTTTGCTTCAAATGCTTTATAACCTAGGAGTTTTGACAGTTTAATGATTTTATTAATGACTTTATTTTGTACTAACTTCAAAATTTATGATTTCCATTTCAGTAAGTTCTTTTGGATACCAAGGGGTATTGTTGTTAACAGGAAATTCAAGCAAAACATTTGGGAACATTAAAAAATCTTTTCCAGGTATCTTGCTCATAAATAGGCATGGCCAGTTCCAAATGGTCTCAATCCTGTTTTATGTGTGTGTATGTTTCAAATAATGAAAGGGTTTTCTGACAACTTAAAACACACGTACTATATATTAAAAGATAAAAGGTCATGTTACTCTGAATACTCCAGATCTGTTCTGTCCAACACATTAACCACTAGTCATAGGTGGCTATTTTTATATAAAATAACATTTTTAACAGTTAAAAATTCAGTTCTTCATTTGTGCTAACTAAATTTCACATTCTTACTAGCCGTACCAGTCTAGTGACTACCGCGTGGGACAGCACAGAATTACAAATCATTTTCATCATCACAGAGAGTTATATCAAATAGTCCTGTGATGGTCTACTTTATTTTAGACAAAGGTCCTACCCTCCATGAACTTGCTGCCTAATGGGGAGAACTAGATTAGCTAATTAAAATGTTTATTCAAAATTTCAAGACAGGCCAGGTGCTAGAAATAGAGCATCAATCAAGAAAGGCAAGTTATCTGCTGTAGCAGGGTTTAAGTTCTCATATTTAATATTTTTCTAAACATCAGCCTCTTCTAGAAATCATTTCTTCATTAGGACTCAGCCTGGCATATTAATTTTAACCTTGTTGACCTATGAGCTTGGTGCATAGGACTCTCCATCATCACACCTTAAAGGGTGTTGTTCTAAAGGTAACCAAAGAGCATGTCCAGATAATCATCAAGTTACAGGTCTTGTGACAGACTTTGTCCTCTGTCTCCAAACCACTATGTCAAATTCATTCATAAGTCAGATATGAAAACAAGGAGAAAGATTAAGTGATCCACAAGCTATGACCAGCTGGACACTCTGCGCTCTGTATCCTGTTTATTATGCCACTAATAAAGTATTATTAGTATTGGATGACTATAAAGCTCCAAATAATTGAGGGCAGAGGCATTGCTCTGAAGTAAACTTAGCCTGGGTGGACAGGAGGATGTTAACATGCTGCAACACAGCTATACACAGTCCTGAACTTGACAACAGTAGACAGATTCACCTGGCACGTAACAAGACAACATCAGGTGGCTCTGTTTGAGGTAAGGCTCCATTCAGCCAGAGAGATGAAGAGACTAAGCCACAAAATATGACGAGTCTTAAATATGAGTGTCCCTGGCCAAACTTGTATCTATTGGCACAAAGTTTACACGTCACTCCGGGGGTTTAGTCCCACTTTTACATATGCATCATGATACTGTCAATGACATTTAGAGACAAATTATGAACACTTGAAAGAGTGTACTTCATCAAGGGTTTGGTGGAATCACTTTCCTTGTCCTTTAATAACATTTATTTTACAGATTGCAGAAATAATATGAAACATTATAAAGGCTAATAATCAGGTTTTAATTCTATCCATTTGCTGCTTTTTCTTTGGTTCAGGGTCCATGTGTGAATGGAATTTACACAAGTATCTGAATCTTTATCATGATTCCAAGAGTACTCCACCCACAGGGAACTATTAACCATTTGTGCATGCCCCATGCTGTTTACATCTCCAAACTTTTACTTACCATCCCTTTCTGGAATGTCATTTACTCATGCGATATATTTATTCATTCTTTCTGATCAAAATCAAGTACCAACTCCTCTTTCATTCATGCATTCTAATAATGTTTATTGGATAGTCACAATGTTTTAAGTACATTTCTAAGCTTATGGAAACAGCAGTGAAAATAAGAAACAAGTCCTTGCCCTCATGAAGCTTACTGCCTTTGGAAGAGGCAATAAAAATAAAAATATAAAAGTAAATAGATAATTTTAAAGGAAAGGCTGTGTTACATGAAGAAAACTAATGCAGGAAAGAGAATATGAGTGGATTTTCTTAGGTAGGTGGTCCGGAAAGCATCTATGGGGAAGGGATAGTTCAGAAAATGTTCAATGCAATGATGGAGTGAATCATGTGACATCTATGAGAAGAGTTTGCCTGGCAAGGGTAACAGCAAGAGTAAAACATCTAGGTCAGCACAAAAAGACAAGAGTAGTAAAAACAGAAGGAATGAGGAGGACAGAAGTGAGAGATGAGTGCAGAGAGTGAGACAGAAGCCAGAAACAGGGCATTGTAAGGTCATGGCATTGGGTTTAAACTTTGTATGACTGGAAGCCAATGAAAATTTTAAGACAGGAAGTGATATAATCTTGTTTTAAGATTTAGAAAGGTCACTTGGCTCCCAAGTGGGAGATAGATTAAAGGGTCAGGAATGGAAGCCAGGAGGCCAGTTGAGAGATTGAGTAGGTACATGAAAGATGATGGAGGCTTAAACTGAAGTGAGAAGAGTGAATGTTATGGAAACTAACCAAATTCAGGATAAAATTAAAAGTTAGAGGCTATAGTACTTGCTGATATATTGGATATGGAATGTAAGGAAGAGATAGGAGCAAAAGATAAATTTTTAGCCTGAGCCACAGGATGAATGCATTTGACTAAGGTAGGAGCAGGTTGTGTGTGGAGGGGTCATATATCAAGAGTTGTGTTTTGGCCATAATAATCTTGAGATGCCTACTAGACATATAGGTGGAAATGTCAGGTAGGTAGTTGGATACATGTATTTGGAGATTGGTAGTCATTAGTGCATTGATAACCCTTAAAAGCTGAGAGACTGCTTGATAGTAGCTTGAGAGAGAGTATAGGCAGAGAAGAGGGGGCTTCAAGGACTAAATCCCTGGACCCTAAATCACATTGGCAAGAAAAGGAGCTGGCAAAGAAGTAATCACTCTGTCCAATGAGTTATCAAAAATAACTATAGGTCTATAGTATAGGAGCCAGTCACATTGTACTATGGTTATTTTTATTCCTTATTTCCTCCTTAATAGGTTTCTTATTTATTTTTATATTAGGAAATGTCCCTCCCTAAGCATATCATGCAGTAAACACTCAATAAATATTTGCAAAATAAATATATGCCTGAATAAAATTTTGTGACTTGGCCGAGAAAATTTTCAAAACATATTTATGGGAAAATAAATATGATACAAAGCAACACTTAAATCTCCTATTATTGGAAGACACTGATAATATATTCCTTTGTAAATCAAACATTTGATTGCTCTTCTCTAAATTCCCTATAATTATTATTGACACCTCAACTATGTTGCAATTTATTTTTACCTCATTGCTTTCATATGTATAACTCTTTCATATTAGGAGTTATAAATAAATAAGATTACTTATTACTTTTCTTTCTTTTAGAGACCAAACACCTTTTCTATAATCAGGTTTATTTCTATCACTGACCATGCCCTCTCTATGCATTCCAAATGCAGATTAGTTTCCACAAGTATGTGCAGTCACTGTCTATTGGCTCAATGGCCCCAATTTTAAGTTATCCACAGCCAAATAAGCTAAACACTATAGACATAGGGTATACAGGCTCTCTGATAGCACACTTATGCCTGCGGGCAGGTATCTGCAAATGATTGCTTCAGGTGTTTGCCTACAGGATCTCATTGAAAGTCAATGCAAATGAGGCCATTTTCCCTAGCAGAAGACATTAACCTGCAGGAACCTTGTAGGCACAGGTGTATTTTGGGCCCATAACTGTGTACTTTTTAAACATATGTATAACATTATACATTAATCATAAATACTAGATCAATAGTGCAAGGAATACTCAATAAAGTAGGTGAAAGAGGAGGTGTGTCAAAGAGCAGAATGGTACAATTAGAAGGGTTTTGCCTGCCTCCTTCCCTTGTATGTTTCATCTCCACCACCATTCCAGCTCTCATTCTGCCATGACTGTAAGAAACAATAACCTTAAGGCAGGTTGATAAATGGAAAATATAAGTAAACCAAATACAACTTACTTATTGCACTGTTTTTGAAATATAAGAAATTAATTAAATTTAAGCTAAGCTACATAGTGTTCAAAAGCATGTTCTTATTCCTGAATTATAACAGGGTTCAATGCTAAAGTTTAACAATTCTACAAGGTCACATTGAACTACAAATCTGGGTAGCAATTGAAAGGCCATTCTACGTTTTCTGCTTTTTAAATTGTTAGCGATTTTAGATATATTTTATTAGTAAAAGCGTTAAACTCACCTCCTTATCTAACTAACCAGCTCATGGTGATCTTTTCCTGACCAAGGATCCCTTCAGTGCTTTCACAGTATGCACTTTATCATTGTATACATGCTCAAATGTTGCCTTAGGAACCAACCATTTCATGTCTATAAGATTTTTTTTCCCCTCTCCACTTACATTATAACTTCCGTTAAACTAGGAAGCATATTCTCTATTTTCTGTTCATCTTTTCACCTCTGCCTCCACAATATGCATTCTTATTGAATTGAATTATATAGAAAAATTCTCAAACTGTTTCTTTGTTCATTGAAGTTTAATATATGTGATATTCTTGAGATTCAAGACAGTACTGGAAGGGGTTGAAGAGAAGTTACAGTGCTTTATGCGTATTATGTGGCACACACGTTAAAACATACATTTGACATTTGCAAGGGATTTAGACTGCTATAATTTCATATGCAGGTGGGTGTGTAATAAATAATTTTTGGTGATAAGCCAAGAATATGCTGTATATAGGATTTTGAGCATACGCTCCATGATATTAATGATAAAACATATGTTTAAAAACATTTCCATCCAAGCCTGGGACATATTGCCTCCATCCTGTATTGAACATCTCCTCCAAAAAGGCCTCATCTTGAAATAAAAATGTTTTAAAATCTAGGAATGTTCCCCTGCTCTAGTTCTTTTTCTCACTTGCCAATAGTATAACTTTCAAAAATATAAGTCTGTGCCTGTCTTGCTTAAAAACTTTCCAAATCTATATAACATGGCCCCTGGGATCCTTCACGCATTTATAGTCTGATTCTAATTTATTCTGCTTGTCTTGTTTTTCACTATTATCTCCACCCACCCCATTATGCAACTATATTGTTCACTGTTCTCCGAACACAACACCAAGTATCATACCTCCATGCTCTTTTTAGTACTATTTAATCAGCCTGGAATGTGTTTTCCAACCTTCTCTTCCTGGTGAGCTTGACTCAGGCCCTCGTTCCCTTTTTAGGAAGTTTTCTCCTCTGAGAGTTCTTCCCTAGTTTCCTGACCCTTCTCTGCCCTTCCTACTTCATCCACCAGCTAATTGCTCCAAGTTGGCTACTCTTATTTGTGCTCTCACACACTCCTTGTCTTATCTTTATTGAGTGTGGGATATAGCACAGGTGACATGGATAGCCATGTCTAAGCCACATTCTTTAGGAGATCCTTCACAACTACTCTGCTCATTTTGGAGACACAGTTTACTTATTTTTTGGTAAATAGCTTTTAAACGTCAGAAATAACATGTTTTTGTAAGAAGAATATAAACACTGAAGTTGTACACAATAAATATATGGAGAAACTATGTAGAGAGAGTAGATAACTATTCAATTGCCTCAGTTCCCTGATTCAGAAGTAAACACTTTAAACAGCCTGATGTAAGTTCTTTCAGAGTTCTTTTTTTTTTCCTCTGCATATCTTCTCATATATATACCATCAGCTAGTCTTTTTTTTAAAAAAAAGAAAATACTGTCTTTTCAATATGCAGCTTGATTTTATTCAATTGTGATCCTCTTTGTGTATCAAAACAGCCTTATACCTTTATATCTTATACCATTTACCTTAAACATTTAATGCCTGCATGAGTAGTCATAAATAACTCATTTGTTATTTTTATTGGGATTTAGGCTGTTCCAGTTGTTTGTTATAGCCAGCAATACTACAGTGTGTTTTCTTGGATTTATGCCTTTCCCCATTTGGGCACCAAGAACTAAGGTCTATCTTATTCAGCTTTCTATCCATAAGAGTAACAAGAGATTCATTAATCCAGAAAACATTAGTGTGAAGAAGGGAATAGCACAGACTGATTAAACACATACTATGAAACACAAAAAGTACATACATGGCTTCTTTATTCAATCATGATAATACACCTAGCAAACCATAAATATAAGTAGCAAAATTCTTGTATTATTTTCTTTTTTTTGACCCTTCGGATATTTTAATTATTTTTTTAATATATCTTTACTGGAGTATAATTGCCTCACAATGCTGTGTTAGCTTCTATTGTACAACAAAGTGAATCAGCCATAGGCATACATATATCCCCTTATCCCCTCCCTCCCACCTTCCCTATCCCACCCTTCTAGGTGGTCACAAAGCACCAAGCTGATCCCCCTGTGCTATGTGGCTGCTTCCCACTAGCTATCTGTTTTACATTTGGTAGTGTATATATGTCAATGCTTCTCTCACTTCGCCCCAGCTTCCCCCTCTCACCCTCCTTCCCCGCCATGTCCTCAAGTCCATTCTCTATGTCTGCGTCTTTATTCCTGCCCTGCCACTAGATTCATCAGTACCATTCCCCTTCACTTAAGTTTTGAAATGCTTAGCCAGTGCAGCTCAAGAAACTGCCTTTGACTTGATCTGATTTAGAGCATTTCTTTTCCTTAATAATCAAGTCTCCTTTTTTTTTTTTTAAAACCCTATGAGGTACTTATTCCATAGCCATCTAAGCTAGAGAAGTCTTTTTTTTTTTTTTTTTTTTTTTTGTATTGGGATTTTTTAAAACTAATCAGAGATTGTTCCCAGTTTCTGCATCATTACTGCTCAGGGGTTAAATACTGAATTTCCAGTCACTGTATAAAACAGGAGCTACTTTCCTTCAATATAGTGTAAAATACCAATTTGTTTTCATAGGATCATGAAGGCGCTGTTACCATTTGCAGGGCTCTGAGGCATTTCACCTTCTTTTTTTTTTTTTTTGAGCTGTCTTTATGTCTTTGACAAATTGTATATTTGGATGGGCAGCTACTTATAATTTATTTTTCTGCTGTTATTTGCCACTCGTCAGCCAGAGAAAGTCATGCTGCTTTTCGGAAAGAAGAAGATCTCTCAAGGTAGGGATGGTCCATTAGGCAGATCCTTGTGAAGAAGCACTATTCTGCACCTCTCTGGGCACAGCGACCTCTGTTTTTACTATTTAACTATTTTCTACCACCATGTGGATGCCATAATAACATATGTTGACATGATATTGTGTCTATTTGTACATGTCTTGCTTCCCAGCAAGAACGTGAGCTACTTGTAAGAAGGGCAAATTCATCTTTGTTCCCTTTTTTGGGCAGAATATTTTACTCAAATGAGTTGCTCAATGAATTCTGCTGAAAGAATTAATGTGTATATAAAGTTTCTCCTTATTAAAGATGAAATTATAAAGACAGTACATTTTTATGTTATTTAAAGATATTGATCAGATTGATTCAGTTGAAGTTGTATATATTATTTGGAAAGAGAATTTTTATTCTCAAATATGACATTGAAAGCTTTTTATAAAGGCTTAAACCTTTTCTTTTGAGTATAGTGCTTTTAAAAATAAGGATGAGAAGTAAGCTCTGGAAAAACTTCTTGCTAAGACGCATTAAAATTCAAGGGCTATTGTTTAACCTCTTGCACAGAATCGAGATTTTTTTTTTCTGAAAAAAAAAAGGTACATGAAAGAAAAGTTACAGGGCATCTAATATTTGGCAAAAATAATGCTTATTTGGACAAAGGAGATTGCTTATGCTTCAACTTGAGGAATAATTTTCCCTCATCATAATTAGAGCTTATTCTTTACAGTTATTTTGTTCATCTTTATCTTAGAAGGCAAATTAGGAGGTAGCTAGAAGGGACAATCTACAATCTTGTCACAAACAGCTGTTCACCCGTGTTTTCCGTGAATACGTTGACCATCTGACGATGGAATGAAACTGTAATGGAGGCAGCAAACTACAGGGGCTGTTCAAACCCTTCATTTTCATTTGTGCTAGTTGCTTCCACCATACTTCTGCAAATAATTCTATTTCTCTGTAGGAACAATTTTGACTGTCATTGCTCCTCACAGATTTCTTTAAATGTGCTCTTTGAAAAATCTGGCTGGAAATGATTCCTAAAACCATATATACAACTGCCTTAACCTCAGAGCCTGGCTGTACTGTTGTCTCTTTTGAGAGTAGGAACTAGGGAATGCAGTTTGCCCTGAATTTAGTCTCCTGTGTAAGCTTAAGGGTAATCCATGTTTTGCTTTCTAGAATATACTTTGTGGTCACTGTAGTAGCTGCTACTGCAAAAGAATTCTGTACATATCCGCTGACCTTTGCAGGTATATTCTCTGGTCACTTTGTGTATTTTAACATTTTCTATTAGATATGTATGTGACTACCCTTGTTTTGTACAATCACCAATTAACTTACTCTCACAATCGTCTGATGTATGCTTTCTCAGTCTCATTTTTCAGGTAAGTGAACTATAAAAATGGAAACATCAGTCTCTGGGTCACTTAGGAAATATTAGTTGTGAGTTTCTATTTATGATTTGTTGTCCAGAGGACTATTAATGTTATGTTTTTTATTTTGAGTTCTTTCCTCACCATACTAATTGGGAGTAAAGTGCAGCTAGAATCCTCCGGGCCTGCTGAAAGACATGTAGCCCACTGAAGTTCATAATCCTATATGTCAGGCATTTTTTACTGGTCTCTGCATTTACAAAGTGTTTTTCTTCCCTTGTCTCCTTCCATACTGGAAAATGAGCAAGTGTAGGGGTATAGTATACTCGTTACATAGTATTAGGTTTAAAACTATCTAACACATTGGGATAATATCAAATGATTTTTGCCTTTAATGTGTTGTATAAGTATGCAGGAATGTTTGAAATGTTAACTTTACTGAAACATTTTTTTTCCTGACTGAAAGTATTCAACTAGAAGTCCTGAAACCCCATGGAATTATACCAAACTGGTACTAGACATCCAGTTGTCAATTATAGTTGACATATTAATCCATCTCTCACTTGGCTATGTTTTGGTAAGTCAACTGCATTGTGCTAATCAAAAGCCTATAGGATGGAACTGGATAACAGTTTTGTAAAAGGGGGAGAATGAGGAGAAAATGAATAAATTCATATCTGGCTTAGCATTGAAGTAGAAAATTCTAAATAAGTCTACAAGTTAGCTGTCAATTGATATGCACTAAACTCAGAATGCAGCAGTCTCCAAAGATATTACCTGATTTAAATGAATATAATTTTCAAAGAATTTGAAAATATAGTAGAAGCGTATTTCTTATGATCAGACATTTCAATCTATGGGCAGTCTTATGTATGTCATAAAAAGCAATAATAAGAGTAGACTGCACCTGAATTCATTAGGATGGCCATTCTGAACCTGTTTAGTAGTTCTAAGTTAACCCCAAACTCCACTTAATATTTACTAGTAAATGACATTTGGAAATCTAATTCCTAGCCAGTTTTTATTTTCTGGTTTTTGGTATATATCTAGAGGATGACAAACACTTTTCAGGTCATTATTAATACAAAACATATTTATTAATTCTAATCAAGAATTTAGTAGTGTTTTCATTACCTCTGCCTCCGTAACTCCCCAAAGAGATGCATTGGGTGGATTTATTAAGTTAGTATATTTTTACGACTTATTTGATTTGAAGTGATAGAGCATTCAAATTATTAAGTTTAATATATGCAAATGATTGAAGTGAGAAATATTTTTTTCTACTTTTCCAGGTCTGATATTTTGAGGGAAAAAAGGAAGCTTCCTTCTTATTCATTTTCTAAGTAGTCTTGAAATATCTGGCTAAGTTAAAATAATAAATAAAAAATCACAAAATATTTTATCTCTGGTAATAACTCATAGTTAGGAATGAATTTGGAATAAATATGAAAACGCATAAGAACAGGAGACCTTGACACACTAGTAGGAATTCACAATTGCAACTGTTCCTCACAAAGGTACTTTAAGCTTGTTTAGTTTTGGAACCTAAATTTTACATGAGTATATTTTATTCATATGACAGAAAAGAGTTTAACTTATAATTATATTTAATTAGGAGACATTTAGCCATTTTATTTTTACAGATGCGTTTTCCAGGATGATTATATATAGTCTACCAGTATGTCTATAAATATTAAAAAGAAAAAGAAAAAGAAAAATTGAAATAGTCAGCTCCCTGGTGACTTATAAGCTATATTTGTCACCATGTGATAACAACCCTTCTCATCTATGTTGCAATCTCATATGTCACTTCCAACCTCTAAATTTTTTTTTTTGTAAATTGTTAATAACATCTGGATTTTACGCATGGGAAGAAAAGGAAAATATTGAGTGAATGGAGTGTCTCTCCAAACTATATCTACTAAAATGAACATATATTGCTCAAATTCTAAGAATGCTGCCTTGAATTGAATGTTATGGTCCAATAAAATTATTGATAAATTCTAGAATAAAGTTTAAAAATTGCATACTTATACTTGCAGCATGTGAAATCTCTGTGTTTGTAGATATAGAATTTGTGGATTTCGATGTGACATTTAGGAAAAGCTTTTCAACAGCAAAGTAATGGTGGATGGAAGCAGTATAGTTCATTAACAGGAAGTTCTTCAAGACCCCAGGGAGGGGATGTCTAAAACCAATTCTGTGTGGGTAGTAGAATCTCTTAAAGACATAGCTACAAAGCTAATGTGAACTTAGTAATAGATGCCAAAGGCTGTATTATCATCTTACAAATAAATGCATATCTTTCAGCATACTAATATTTTACAGTAAGCAAATAATTCACAATTTAGATAGATAAAAAGAAATACATGTAAACTTCTCTCATACGTGAAAGGAAATTAAACAAATCTTGTTGGTAAATTCTTTGTATCTATGTGGAAGACTATAATTTATTCCCTTGTTTGAGATAAAGCATTAATACCAATCCAAATCACTGAGGACAGTACAGTTTTCAACAGGAATTTTGGATTTAAATTATCCAAAGATTAAAATTATCATAAAGATAATTCCGTATTCAGCAGTGCATCTGAAGTGTCTGGAATGATTGCCTTAAATGCTTGTGTAGTAGCTGTGTCTTAACTTCTTAATATAAAATGTCTTGCAATATGTAGACTCCGAAAATATGTCCAGTCCAAAATAAAATTCTACTCAGTTCTTTTGTTCTTTCCACCATATAACTTTAAATCATTTCTTAGATATGATTGGCAGCTTGATATCCAATTTCACAGATTTCAGAGGGAAATCAAATTCTTTCTTGTTGAACCATGTATTTTGCATGAGCTTATTTATTTAATTTGTTATACCATTTTCCTACTGCTGGAACACATATTCAGCAGGATTTTATCTGTTTGTCTATTTTTAGTATTGCTTTTTTTTTTTTTTGGTCTCAACCACTAATACCTAATGATTGGACAACTAGCACCATTGTCATGTTCTAGAAAGTTTGTTATAACTTCAGACAGTGTTTTTTTTTTTTTTTTTTTAAGACAAAATCAGTAAAGAGAATGCTGAGGGTGAGGTGGGAGGGCATCCAAACATTAACAGAAAAATCAAATAAAGTGAGTGCCATTGGACAGTTATAGCACATAGTATAAAAACTTTTCAACTATTGACTTTCAATTATCCACACTTCATTTCTTAGGAAAGAGAAGAAAACAGAGGTCAAGCAGTTAAGAAGGCAAGTCATGTGATTTACAGAACTGAATCCATTTCAAAATTTTCAGGCTACTCAGTGCTTGCCGAACCTGGTGATTGCCAGTCTAGTTAAAACAAAATGATCAAGAACCAAGACTGTGCTTCCTATGCTTCTTATCTCAGAGGATTTGGGTGTTTTCTTTGTACATTTTGCCCTTGCTAATCTCAAGATGTTGGCTGTCTAAACTTTGTTCAATTACAAACCTAATTTTTAAATCACCTGCTTAAAGGCAAAATCAGTGCTAAATAAGGATTTTTAACAAAACCTTAGCTAAAATGAAATTTATATTAATTCACAAAGGGTGTTCTATGAGGTTTTACCTTTCAGCTACTTCAGCATAGTGATTAAATTAAGTAACACGAAAAATAAATAGAAGCGTTTTCATAAAGCCATCGATCAAACTAAAAACCTAGCTCCCACTGTAGTGTGAAAATCAAATTGTATTCCTGCTAATTTGCTTTGTTCTTATTTATTCAGTGGCTATGTAGTCAAATTCAGGCCTCTTTATTATATCATTAATTATTTATAAATGAACACTATTACAGTAACCTTTTGCAACATCCAACTAAAATGTCTAAGCAAAGATGTATTCTGGGACTAAATTGACAAAGAGATGGTAAAGGTATTGCTGAATCAGCTAAACATGCCATATTGCTTAGAGTAAGCATTTAGGTTTCACACACACAAAAATCTAGTTTTCTTTTCCCAAGTTACTGTCAGTTTTTTTAAATGGCATGTTAAACCGCTGCTTCTGCTCTTTCATAAATGTTTATTTGAAAATGATTGGGTACTGTCAATTAAAATCATTCAGAAAAAGGGTTTACCTATGAAAGATGCTATGTTGTTATGTTAACTAGTACCTAACATTTGAAGGTCTTATAATATATGTTTAAAGATTTGCTGCTGACAGATGATCATTGTAATGAATGCGTCTGAGACTGCATAGATTTTAGGAGAGCAAATTAACTATGGTCATAAAAGCAGGCTTAGATTTCTGCCTGTTTTGACCTTTTTCACTGAGATAACCACTAGATAAGACTAACCTGGAATTTCTTTATTATACTGAACTTCAGTATACCTCCAAAGTATGTGCTATTTCCAATTGTTTCCCACTGATTTCCTTTCCAGCTTTTCTTCTTCCAATCTCTTTCTCTCTCAGTTCTAATTCTTAGGTATGTCCTAAGCATTCTCTTTTCCCTCCTGGCTATTTCCCTCTCTTCTTTATCCCTCCCAAATTTCCACAGTTGTATTCTCATTCAGCAGATCAGGTAGGCATGAAAGGAAAACTACCTGCTCTTCATTGTTTCTGCCCCTTCATACTCTGTCAAATTTAGTAATAAACACGAAATTTACTGAATTTTCTATCAGGACATTTTTTTTCTATGCTTAACATTTTAATACTGCATCTAAGTTCCTGGCATTTTAATTCCACTTGCTTCACAAAGTGCACATTAATTATATTTTGTTTTAAGACATTTGACTGATACATCACATCTATAGGCAAATATAGGATTATAACAATTTTTAAAATTAGAGAAACCACTGACTTTGTGTTACCGGTTTATGTGCGTTGTGTCAAATAGCTTCAACCTAGGAGGTCAGTGGAAGACCCGGACCAGCAATCTTGGTCCTTGTGATAGCAAGCAAAGAATTGCAGACTACCACTTGCAATATAGGATTATAACAATTTTTAAAATTAGAGAAACCACTGACTTTGTTTGAGGTATGTCAAATCTATGATACATAGCAATAGTAGGTGTCCTATTGAGATTGTTTGTTATATCAGATTCATCTTCCTATCATTTTAAGGTATAAATAGCCTTCTAAAGTATTAAAAATATTCACAAGAAAGTTATTTTAGAAACTGAGAAAAAGTAGAAAATATATAAAGAAACAGAAAAATTATCTTTCATAATAAACTAGTATCTCTTTGTACAATACTTTTCAGTCTTTCCTTTACATATTTTTTGTATCACAAGGTAATCCTGGAATGCAGGTTACTATCCTGCCTTTAAAAAAAAAAACAAAACAACTATTCATGTAGCTTCATATCACAAGCACTTTCTAATGACACTGCATGTAGTAATTAGAATATAGACTCTGAAGCCCGTCTTCCTAGGTTTCACTCCTGGCTTTGCCGGTTACTAGCTGTAAGTAAAGTATTCAACTTCTGCCATATAATTAGTGTTGTATAAGAATAAGTTATTATTCTTTATAAATATTTTAGACCATTTAGTATTCTATCAGAAGTTATAGTATATTTTATTAATGCTTTTCATAATATTTAACAGGTGATATTTAGTTTTTGCTATTATATATAAAGTTGCAAAGCACATCTTTGGAAGGTGTCTTTCTTTTCTATTTAAAATTTCTGCTTGTTGTCTATTTTTTTAAAGTGGAGTATAGTTGATTTACAATGCTGTGTTAGTTTCAGGTCTACAACAAAGTGATTCAGTTATACATATATATGTATATATATATATGTGTGTATATATAGATACACATGTGTCTCTCTCTCTCTCTCTCTCTCTCTCTCTCTCTCTCTATATATATATATATATATATATATATATACACTTTTTCAGATTTTTTTCCCTTATAGGTTATTACAAAATACTGAGCAGAGTTCCCTGTGCTACACAGTAGGCCCTTGTTGGTTACCTATTTTATAAATAGTAGTGTGTATATGTTAGTCTCAAACTCCTAATTTACCCCTCACATCCCCTTTGGTAACCATAAGTTTGTTTTCTATGTCTGTGGATCTATTTCTGTTTTGTGTATAAGTTGATTTATATCATTTTTTAAGATTCCATGTATAATATTTGTCTTTCTCTGGCTTACTTCACTTAGTATGATAATTTCTAGGTCCATCTGTGTTGCTGCAAACAGCATTATTTCATTCTTTTTTATGGCTGAGTAATATTCCATTGCATGCTTATACCACATCTTCTTTATCCATTCATCTGTCAATGGACATTTAGGTTGTTTTCATGTCCTGGCTATTGTAAATAGTGCTGCATTGAACATTGGAGTGCATGTATCTTTTCGAATTATGCTTTTTTCTGGATATATGCCCAGGAATGGGATTGCAGGATCATATGATAGCTCTGTTTTAGTTTTTTAAGGAACCACCATACTGTTCTCCATAGTGGCTGTACCAATTTACCTTCCCACCAACAGTGTAGGAGGGTTTCTTTTTCTCCACACCCTCTCCAGCACTTATTATTTGAGGACTTTTTTTTTTTTTTTTTTTTTTTTGCGGTACGTGGGCCTCTCACTGTTGTGGCCTCTCCCGTTGCGGAGCACAGGCTCCAGACGCGCAGGCTCAGTGGCCATGGCTCACGGGCCCAGCCGCTCTGCGGCATGTGGGATCTTCCCAGACCGGGGCACGAACCCGTGTCCCCTGGCAGGCAGACTCTCAACCACTGCGCCACCAGGGAAGCCCTATTTGAGGACTTTTTGATGATGGTTATTCTGACTGGTGTGAGGTGATACCTCGTTGTAGTTCTGATTTGTGTTTCTTTAATAATTAGCCATGTTGAGCATCTTTTCATGTACCTTTTGGCCATCTGTATGTCTTCTTTGGAGAAATGTCTATTTAGGTCTTCAGCCTATTTTTTTATTGTTTCTTTTTTTGATATTGAGTTGTGTGTGTTGTTTGTATATTTTGGATATTAGCCCCTTGTTTGTTGCATCATTTGCAAATATTTTCTCCCATTCCATGGGTTGTCTTTTCATTTTGTTGGTTTTCTTTGCTGTGCAGAAGCTTTTAAATTTAATTAGATCTCATTTGTTTATTTTTGTTTTTATTTTCATTACTCTAGGAGACTGATCCAGAAAGATATTGCTGTGATTTATGTCAAAGAGTGTTCTTATGTTTTCCTCTAGGAGTTTTATAGTATCCAGTTTTACATTTAGGTCTTTAACCCATTTTGAGTTTATTTTTGTGTATGGTGTTAGAGAATGTTCTAATTTCATTCTTTTACATGTAACTGTCCAGTTTTCCCAGCACTTCTTATTGAAGAGACTGTCTTTTCTCCATTGTATATTCTTGTCTCCTTTGTTGTAGATTAATTGACCATAGGTGTGTGGGTTTATTTCTGGGCTTTCTATCCTGTTCCATTGATCTATATTTCTGTTTTTGTTTCTTGTTTCCTTGAGGAGAGATTCATAGTTGTGAAATCATTGGATCAATAGGAATTACTATTTAAATGCTCCTGCTACATATTGGCAAATTGATTTCCATAGTGTTACCATATTATTCTCAAGCCATCTATAAAGCAGTCAGACTCACTACATCTGTGTCACATGTTGTCCTTTTGAAGGTAATGCTCCTTTCTGTCCCTGTATTGACATATGTTGTGCTTCTTAGATTTAGAAAAAGTTTTCAGTTCTGGAAATGATAAGCATTAGTGTGTCATGTACAGTGTACCACGTGCTGGTCTTGCATCTGGAACTTCCCTCGTGTACCAGTATTTCTATCTAGAATTTATACCAAAAAAAAAAAAAAAGATTTTGACAGTTTTGCATTTTTTTACAGGAAAAAAAAAGCATATTTATTTATCAGAACTACTTAGAGGTATACTGCCCAATGATTCTACCCAAATACCTATTTTACAATTACATAGGTAATGGTTAACAATTCTTAGTTGGCAAACTTCTAGAGTCTTCTCCCTTATAAACCATTAGTTGACTTTACTCAACACTACTCAGGATTCTCTTATTGTACCCTTGTTGTACTGTGTGTGTGTGTTTTGTTTTGTTTTGTTTTGTGGTAATTCAGGTTCCTATGATCAAACCTCCAGCCTCTCTATCAGCATGTGAACTCCCCAAAGACAGACATAAAATCACCTTTATTTCACATAAAAATATGTTAAGGAAAAATTAAAATGTACAAGTGTCTACAAGTAATTACGGAGTAATATTATAATTTTTTCTCAGTACACACTGAAACATACTGATGAGTGAACTGATTGAATTGATTGAAGAATTGAATTGATTCAAGAATTATCTGAAGATTTGGCAGGCAACTGAAACTAGAGAAACATTAAGGCCTCTAAAGTATGCCTTGACCTCAGGTTTAAATGGCTAAGGAGTTCTTTCTCTTAATTTACTCCTCTGATTTCACCCTCCAGGGTTTGAGTGATTGTTTCTTCTTTGAACAATAAAACAAACCGAAAAAATCTTGCAGAAGTGTAGACAAAGGATGGATTAGAGAGTTCTAAAAATTAACTTGGTTATAATTTCTTTAGTTTTAGCTTGTAAAGTATCTTTCTAGAAATAAGTTGCCTCTAATGAAGTTCTATATTCCTCAAAATGTTTGCTGCTCTCAGTAAATCTTCATGTAGAAAACTCATGTTTTAAAGTGGCCTTGTAATCATAAACCAAATGCTATTATTAGCTTTAGAAATTCTTAATGTTCAGAGAATTTTTTTCATAGAAGATTATAAAAAGTCCTAAAGTATAATTCACTCTTTAAAATAAATTAATTTGCTATTTTAGGTTATCTGACATCACTAAATAACATGAATTGTGTAATCTTACTTTATAAAGAAACTGAACAAAAGGTTTAGAGAAAGCTACTATACAAAAGCTGTAGGATAGTATTTCCTGTACAGTGGAGCCAGTGCAGCGGGACAAAATGTAGGACCTGGTTGATGAAAGAATGGAGTAGGTTGTGTATATACTGGGCTTATTTACATCAGAGAATATTGCATTCAGTAGTCTGACTTCCTTAATTCCAAGAATAGTACCATATATAGTAAGCTGTGAAAATACATGTTTATGATAAAAAATCATTTTTAGTCTTAAGAAGTATTACTTCTTTTTGTTCTACATTTCCTCACAGAAGGCAGTTTCCAGGTCCCCAGCTTCACTTGTGGGTGGACACTTGATCTGCTCAGAGAAGAAGGGCATCTATGTGGTTCTCAGAGGTTCTCAGTTTATGGTTCCCTTGGTGTTCCAATATTATTTCATGATGAAATAAATACCTAACAGTTTCATTTACTAAGTAGTTAGGCCCAAACAACTTAATAAGCATTTGAAAAAAAAGTCATATATAGAAATCAGAAGAAAAATTATTTATTTTATTTCTAAATACAATTACATAAGTGAGATGACTATACCTGCTGTATACCATACACTTAGTGTAATCTCATCTGACACCACTATCTTAATTTCCTGTGACATATTGTTTTCGCTTGAGACTTGCTTTTTATCACAATTGCCAAATCCCAGTTTTGCAAAAATATGACACCATCAAAAGGAAAATAACCTAACGTTAAAACTGTGAACTCTATCAAGCTAGCAGTTTGCATGGTATTCAACATATACTGCGTAGAGGGATACTTCAAAAATTTTAAATATTTCACCAAGGTTCTGTGAGTTTCTTGCAGTGTTCCAGGACAACTTAGTGTCAAGTTTATAATCTATAGCACTATACTTTATGGACTGATCTTCAAGTCACACTATCCATGTCTGAGTCCCTCTCATACAGAAAGAGAATTTTCAGGAATTGACATTTTTATTTAGATACTTCCAACTATGGCTGAGAGGGGAAAAAAAAAAAGTCATACAGCCTTGTCATTGCAATTTGACTCTAGCACATATTTCTGACTCTCACTTTCTCATCTGTTTAAGAGAGAGAAGGAGGCAAAAATACTGACTTGTGGGGTTAGTACAATTTCTCAAGTAAAGAGTAGATCCATTTTTATTCCTTCTCTCTGACATTAATAGTCATAAAACCATAGCAATCACATTGCCTCTGTGGACTTAAATTTCCTCATGGATAAAATGAGGGGACTGTGCTAGGTAGTCTCTGAGGAAAGTTCCAGCTCTAAAATTCTTTGTTTCCATGACACTAAGTCTATAGGCGATTTCTTTGACTCTGATTCCTCAGCACAAAGTACTTTGCTAGTATTCTGTTGGTATTGGAGTTTACTCATAATTAAAACTACACACACAAAACTGATTGGTATCACCATATCTTATTTCTTGATATGCTTGTTTTCAATTATTTTCCTTTCTTTGCAATCTCTTTGATTGAAATTATATCACAGGCAGCAGGTTTGTTTTTTTTTTAATCTTTTGAACTGCTTTACACACAAAAAATCCCATCAAAATCTTCAGTAGTAAAGTCAGCAGTGTGAAACTGTGATTTTCTTTCACAGTAAGTTATGTAGATCAAATTTCTTTTAGAAAAAAAGGATTTCACCATCTATTATTAATTCATATATGAATACACCATCAGACATAACTTAGTCATTATTTTTTTCTTATATTTTCATTGGAATGCTTAAAAAGGACCAAATAAACATAATCTCAGTCTATTCCATCAAACAAGGAGCAGGAGGATGGGTTATAACAAATCAAAATCTCTAACCCCACCAAAACTGGAAGAAGAGAATTTATGTTTTGACGAGTGTCTGTTACCCTTGAAAAATACTATGAATTCTGGAAGTTTGTGAAAACGTGTTGAGCAATTTAGAATGAGGAACATGTTTAAGAGGAAAGTATGCTCATACAAATTTTAAATTAAACATTCTTAAAAATATACCTTAAGTTTTCCAAACCTTATCAGGTAGTGGATAAAAAAGTCTAAATTAACAGAAATAATCCAAGTGGTTCTGACTGCCTTTAAAATCTTGCCCAGTGTTGGGATTCCCTGGTGGCACAGTGGTTGAGAGTCCGCCTGCCGATGCAGGGAACACGGGTTCGTGCCCCGGTCCGGGAAGATCCCACATGCCGCGGAGCGGCTGGGCCTGTGAGCCATGGCCGCTGAGCCTGCGCGTCCGGAGCCTGTGCTCCGCAATAGGAGAGGCCACAACAGTGAGAGGCCTGCGTACCGCAAAAAAAAAAAAAAAAAAAAAAAAAAAAAAGTAAAATCTTGCCCAGTGTGTGTAAAAGTCCTCAAGAGCATCTCAGTGATCTAAACAGTACTCTTCTCATTCTAATTAACTACTATTCTCTCCATTACCTTTCAACGTTTTAGAAACTACTTGGATGTGGCTCCTAATTGTTGGAAAGATTGCTGGTGCTGCTGTGACGAACCACAATGGGGGACTGGAATTGCTTAGAATGCCTGTCAGATGCCATCTTTAGTTTTGAAGTACATGACTCAAAAATCTTCATTTGTAACCTTGGCTTCACTTTTGAATTCAAGACTTTAAAAATCTATTGGGACATCTCTGGAAAGACCTCATGTAGGTATTTCCAGTGCAGCAAATCAGAACAGAACTCAACAGATTTTCTATCTGATCTGCTTTGCCCTTGTGTTTCCAATTGCAATCACTGGTCTCATTATGCCTCCAGGAATTCAGTTTAGAAAATATGAAGCCATTTTGAGTATAACTTTTTAAAATCAACTTTCATATTCAGTAGGAGACCAAGCTCTGTTGATTTTACTCTATGATGTCTATGAAGTCTATCTGTCTTTCTTCATTCTTTATAGTATTGCCTTGATTACATCCCCTTCTATGGCAATAACCTCCTGGTCTTCTACATATTCTTCCCTTGCTCACATTTAATCTAATCTATACACTAGCTCCACAATTTTCTTCCTGTAACTGAGATCTGTCAGTCTTCGTTGCCTACAAAAAACAAAACAAATTAACCTCTAAACTCCGTTTGCACTTAATTATCAGTGCTATCTGATCCCCAGCTTACTTTTCTAGACTGATTCCCTTAGGTCTCCCTTTCACACTCTAGGTTTTCCAGTCATGAACAAACTCAGTGTTCATCTGTATTTGACAGACTCTTTGCCCAAGCACTGGATTCCAGTTCCTCAATCTCAAATGCTGAGGAATGCTTCCTTACCACCTTAAATTCTTTGTTAAAATTATGCAGTTTTCTCTATTTAAGGCTCAATGTTTATGGAATCTTATCCAATACCAAATAGAATTAATCCCTTTTCTTTAAGTTCCTGTAGCATTTATTGGGTTGGCCAAAAATTTGTTCAGGTTTTTCTGTAACATCTTAATGGAAAACAACCGAACGAAATTTTTGGCCACCCCAATAATTTTTTCTTCCATTATTTTAGAGTGTGATGAATCATAGTGACTGACTCCTATAAGAGTGTGAGTTCCTTGAGCAAAGGTCACATCATCTTCCTCTTTGTACTAATATGTAGTTTTGCATGGGGCAGGTGCAGAATAAATAGTTTGTTACACTGAAGTTAATTAAATTGTATATTGACCAGACAGAATTATTGTAAGGGCTGAGTGATTTAGTCAAGAAATTTATTTCTCCACTCCAAAGATCAGAGTGGAGAAATAAATTTCCCAGTTCCCCAAACCACAGTGCCTCTGATATGAGCAGCTAAGGTGCCACTGCCATTGTAAGAAAGCAATGAATCTGGAGGCTGTAAACTATAGAACCTCACTGTCTTGCTCCAGTGGGGGGTGCTGCACACAACATTTCAGGGAGTCATCTAATTAGGTTCCTTGATGCCTCTGCTACAAACCTTATCATCAAAATGGATGCATCATGTTCTGCGCCTCTTGCCACATAACTCAGCTCCAAATCTAAGACATAAAATGCATTTGTCAGAAACTAAATTACAACAGAACTCTAGATATTCAGAGACCTGAAAATGGGGTTTTTCATTTTCCAGCCTTTGCAGTGCAAGATAGCACAGTAAAGAGTGTTTGGAGCCAAGGTTGTCTGAGCCAAGGTTTTCCCCTATAGGTACTTGCTATCCATAATACTCTTCATCCTAAATCTAAGTTTCAGTTTCAAAGCAACAGCAACTGAAACCACAGTGTGATCCCAGCTAACATGATGCAACTATCACTCTATAAATGAAAATGACTCCTATCAAGCCTTCTTCCCATCTCTGTGTGATCATTTCTCCACTAATTCAGTCATAGCCATGTCTTGTTATCTTGTAAACCAAGGATAAAATTATAAAATTAACCACAACCCACACTGGATATAAAATTGTAGGAGAAAGGAAGAGATGGAGGAAAAAAGTAGAGTAAGTTAACATCACAGAAGAAGGAAGAATATGTGGTTACCTACTGAAGCCCTCATTTATGTCTGGTAGAGATGACATGCTTGGTATTTTCAATTTCCTTCCTCTACCTTCAAGTCCATGTTTTATTTGCTTCTCATCCACAGCCTCACAAGAGCCTTTATTTTGTGGCAGCTCAAACATTCACATCAGAAGGTCTGGACTCTCAGCAGTCTTGCCTATGTTGAGGTGCTACGGTTTTTCCATTAAATTTTTAGCAGTGGATATGGCAGTTCTTTCAGGCACATCAGACATGCACTGAGTTCAAATCTTTTCTGTGTCCTAATGTACAACAGCCATCCTCTTTCCCCTGTTTAATGAGGATCAATCACCACAGTAACAGCAAACTTCTTTTGTGCCTATTGATTGTCATGAGAAGATAGAATGGCCTGGTGGCAGGCTCAACTCTGAGTCCAGTAGAGCTACCACTGTGTCTCCTGGTGGAAGAGTTTCTTCTTTGGGGACTAAGATCTCTAAAGTAGGAGAGGTCGAGTTCACAGGGATTAGAAGCAACTTTTTGTAAATAGGTCATAAAGTGGAAAGAGTGCCGCTCCTACCCTTGCTTCCCAGACACGTTATTCCATCTGTGGCAAAAACACCACTGTACTGGTTGTTAGTTAAGAAGATTATGCATGTACATACATCACCAAATCTTATCAGGTTATTTTTCAGTTGGTGCCGTTACTGAGTAGTAAATATGGTGGTCTTTTCTAAGGCTCACTCTATCTGGATGATGGAGCACCTGGTAAGATTATTGAATACTGTGATCACTATCCGTTTGCTCCAATTCTTTTACTGTAAAGTGGGATCCTTGGTAAGAAGCAATAGTATGTGGGATATATTAGACTGAAGAAGGTGTCCAGTATGTTTACGGATATTGTTTGAAGCATCACTGTGGGCAAGAAAGACAAATCTATATGCAGAATGAGTGTGTGTTTCAACACGAGTAAATTACTACTGATTCTGTTATCAAAGGGGTACAACATAGGCAACATTTTGCCAGGCAGCAGGCAGTTTTTCCCAGTTATGGTGTCATGTTAGAGCTCAGCATGATTTGCTTTCTGCTAGTAAACAGAGCACTGAGGCTAGGAAATACAACATTTTTTCCAGATGTCCATGCGGACAGCTAGAAATCAGGAATTCTATTACTAAGGAAGATGTCAGGAAGCAACTTGTAGGCTTTGCCACACACAAATGATGCAGATATAAACCTAATCTGTTTAAACTGAAATTATTTTTAATAATAAAACTGAAATTTATAAAGCAGTATAAATTAAATGCTTACATAACTTTATTGAGCAATGGTGCTAGGTTATTGGAGTTTCACCGTAGTCCATAAAGCTTGTTTTAATATAGGCATTTAAAGGGCTAAGAGATTTTTAAAGATATTTCCTATGATCAGAGGATTAGAACTAGAAAACAAGTCCAATGTTTTTCTGAACTCTACAACTGTTTCTTAAACAGAGATACTACTTGATTTATTATGTGGTTGGATTGAGTGGCTAAAATTTATTGACTATTTACAATGTGCAGGGCACTGTTGTACCAGCTACAAGGTTAGAATATTATATAGTTTCTCATTTCATTTTCTTACTAACCATGTGAAATACATATGTTATTATCTCCATTTTGTAGTTGACAAAACTGAGGCTTAAAGGGTTTAAACAATTTACCCAAGATCACATAGCTAATAAGCAGGATTCAACTTCAAGGCCATAAGACATGAGCACACACTGCTAAATACACACAGTGCTGCCTTTGGAAGTAAGATAAATGGGAACCAGGTAACAGCTTAGACACTGGCATAATTTGTTTCAGCAGTTAAGAAAACGTAAATCAAGGATGTTACCATAAAGAATGCCTATTTTACATGAAGAGTTGTATACACAATATAAAAAATAGTTTAAACAAAAACTCAACATAATTTATATCCTACAAAAATTTTGAAGCGTGAATATCAATAAACTCCTTTTAAATTTAATTTGTTACTATGGAAATGAGCATCATGCATCATGCGTATCGTCACCCTAAAGATGAAAGGCATTCAACTTTATATAAATATATCTTTATAAAAGTCTTTTTAATAGCCATTTCATGACCTAGATTTATGCTCCGCAAACAATTGAAAACTGACATTTAAATCAGACACGTGTTGAGAATTATGATTTGTTTTTACATAATTCAACATCATTTCTATAAAAGAAAAGTTTAAATATTCTGACTTATTTTAGGGGTTTTTAAATGATTAAGAAAATCTTCAAGTATCTTATTGTGATCTAAATGTAGAAAAAAACTCACGTACAATACAGATCAGAGCAAATATTTCATTCAAAGGAAAAAAAAGTCAGTGTAGCAGCACTCTGAGACTAGCAAAATGCTTAGTTTCTTGGAATGTGTTTGACAGTAAGATTTTTTAAAAGATCTAAGAGTCTGACCTTTCTCTCCCCACAACTAAGTAGACTTTTAAAAATGAGTACATCTGGTTTATGTTCCTAAACCTCTGGCCTTTAAAAGCTTTGTTTCCAATTCACACAAAATACCATTCAGGATTGCTTGACATAGTGACCCTTCCCTGTAGGTGGTTAGGCGAATAAAGTGATTAAATAGAATCAGTAATTTAACATGTATGTAGCAAGTTAACATTTGCATCCTGAAAGGATTAGTAAACAGTTACCGTTCATGGACACATCTTAAGTGATTTTAATTTTTTTAAGCTCTAATTATAAAATATTGTTTTTCAACAACCAAATTTGTCTTTTTTTTTTTTTGTAAATAGTTACACTGGCACTCTTATCTTATAATTTAGAACAAAGCACATAGTGTTAAAAACTGAAGGTTTTTTGTTTCATTTCAAAGCTCCAATGCTGTCACTAGAAAAAAAAAAAATAGCCCCTGAAAGGGTACTCAGGAGGGATCCATAAATCCATATGGCTGTTCAACATTTAACAAACTCTTTGGTACTCAACTGAGTTAAACATTAAATGGTGCATTGGCAAGGAAGATTTCATTTCTATGAGGTCCACTAATAAAATGCTCTGAGTTATTTGTGTAGAGTGTAATTCCTTCTGACTGTGCCTTCCATTTGCCTTGAGGACATACCAGTTTAAAAATGTTCAGCACACTACACCATGCATAACAGGTAATCTGCCTAATTAAGTCCTATAAGGATGTTCTAAGTAAAATGCTGAAGAGCTCTGGTAACCTCTGCTTCACCCTCCCCATGCACCAGAGCTTCTGAGATTGAGAAACCCCAGCCATTAACTCAAGTGTTTACACTTGAAACTCAAATTCTACTTTGCCAGAATGGCTCATTTCACATTTTACAAATCTGTTTTCTCATTTGTAGGCAGAAAGAATCTGTCAATTTTTTATATTATAAGTCTCAACTTGTTCTGATAGCGAATGATCTAACTCATAACTGCAATTCATATTGCAAAAATCACACTGTGACTGGGACTGCTGTATTCAGAGACCTAATAATATTTACATCCATATTTTGAGAGCATTCATTTGGTATGTTTCAATAAATTATTAATTATGACCAATAATAAAATATTATTTTGCTCAGATGCACAGCAATAGGAAAGATGCCCAAGAGAAATTTATCTGACAGCTTAAAACAAAATGGCCAAAATCCACTCATAGGTTACTCATCCAAAGCAGCATGAAGTATACTTGCCCATCAAATGCACTCAGTGAATGTTCTTCTCAACTTGTCAATGTTTTATCAAGAGAATAAAAGCCAAACTTTAGGACTCAGATAAAGAAACCTCAATTTAGTGATTAAAAATAAATTATGATAGGTAAATAATAAGCTTTTTTAGAAAGCTCCTCAACTGTACTAGAAATTGATAACAGTGATTCTTGTTTAACTAACATCAGTAGGGCTAGACTCATACTACATAACCAAAGTGTGTATTATATTTTATTTAATTTATTTCTATTGGCACAAAATACTACCTCCTTTTTTTTTTTAACATCTTTATTGGAGTATAATTGCTTTACAATGTTGTGTTATTTTCTGCTTTATAATAAAGTGAATCAGCTATACATATACATATATCCCCATATCTCCTCCATCCTGCGTCTCCCTCCCACCCTCCCTATCTCACCCCTCTAGGTGGTCACAAAGCACCAAGCTGATCTCCCTGTGCTATGTGGCTGCTTCCCAGTAGCTATCTATTTTACATTTGGTAGTGTATATACGTCCATGCCACTTGGACCACTCTCACTTTGACCCAGCTTACCCTTCCCCCTCCCCGTGTCCTCAAGTCCATTCTCTACGTCTGCATCTTATTCCTGTACCATACTCCCTTATAATCATCTTTTGATCTACTCAGTAAAATCCTAAAAGAGAAACTTCATACTAATCACTGACTCATCTTTTTTTTTCTTTTACTGCACACATTAGACTGATTGCCAAATCA
Organism: Pseudorca crassidens; assembly: GCF_039906515.1. Lineage (NCBI taxonomy): Eukaryota > Metazoa > Chordata > Mammalia > Artiodactyla > Delphinidae > Pseudorca > Pseudorca crassidens. The sequence continues at coordinate 70,091,385 of NC_090297.1, read as the reverse complement.
ATCCTACTTATTTATTCTACATACATCTTTCAAGTTTGTTCCTTCTTTATCTTTAGATAGATGGCTTAAAACCTGGCTGTTTCAGGAATTTTTTTTTTTCTCAACTGTACTACTAGATCAGTAATAAACCCTCCAGTTTGTTGGCTGACAGCTGTCTTAGAGATATTTCAGATAGCAAGTAAGATACCAGCTAGTTACTGGTAGAACTCCTCAGGCCACTTCAGTTGAGTTGCCAGTGTCTAATGACTCGCCATTAGTTTCCCAGGCCCAGAAAGAATTGTAAACACCTAGAGACCATGCACCCCAGAAAGCGCTGATGTGAATCAGCTAAACATACACATACCTGATTCTATGCCCAAATAATTGGAGGCAGACTTTGTAGCCTGGAAGAGCTGGATTTAATTTCTTTCTGTGTAAGAACCTTGGGGGAACTTAGTTCATTCTTAGGCCTCAGTTTCTTCATCTGAAGTAATAATACTTACCATGTAGGTCTATCCAGAAGATTGAGAAAATATCTGCGGGATGTTTACAGCCCCAGACACATGGACTTAGACAGTGTTAACAAAGAGTAGTTATAGTTAGATCAACTCAAAGTCTAGAATCAACCTTTATGTCAAAAAAGTTCTCTCTTGTTATGGCTTAGATTATACTTGCCATTATACCATTTTCAAATTTCTGCAAACCACACATGATCTACAAGTCTGTACTTCAAAAAGGTATGCTAGATTTTCTACTATCTCCAACTACTGCTCTTAATTTTACTTTTCTCCTTCATTTCAATAATCTTATGTAAAAATCTTAGAACAGAAATCAGAGACTGTAAATTGATGTTGGGCTTTTATTTAACCTTAGAAAAAAAATTGAAATTATTTGCCATTTTAAAATAAAGTGTGAGTTCTCTCATAAATATCTGATTTTGGCCTTCTCTTTAAAAATCCAGTTAGGTAGTATTGGGCTTATGTTAGTTCATGGCAAAAATCAACTGGATCTGGGTAATGGCTTCCCTCTTTTAGCAGTTTATCCATCATAATTCAAACTGCTTCCCACATTTCTGTTACCTGTGTGTCCCTTACAGGCATTAAACCTTGTGTTCTCTGCCTCAGAATCTTGTCCTAAGGCTAAATTGTAAGTCTAAAATTGCTTGTGTACTAGGTTTTAGTTTTCTGTTTTCCTCCTTATTTTGAAAAGAAATTCCTCTATTACTTTACTCAGTCTCATCTAGACATGAAACTTTTACAACTAACCTCTCTTAACTTCCCATTAAGTACTTTTATTTTAGCCTCTATGTCATATATGTGTGTGTGTGTATATATATATATATATATATATACACACACACATATATATTCTTAGCTTCTAAAATTCAATTAAAAAGACATTAAGTGATGGCTATGTAATATGTGAATATTATGATCACATAAAAGGTGATGCAATTTAAAGCAAGACGAATACAACACAGGGCCTGGTCTTAACGGGGATGAAGGCAAGTTTGCAGTAAAATTTTAATACAAGGCTAAACATGATGTGTTATAACAGTGATGCCAACAAGAACACTTGAAACACAGAGGAAAAACCTCATGGTAGCATTGAGGAAGGTACCTGGAGACAGTGACATTTGAGCCAGGCCTTGAAAAGTGGCATTAATTTGGAGAAGAGGAAATAAAGGGACTGGCAGGGCAAAGGGAATAGCTGATAAAAGTATGGAAAGTCCCACATGCAAAAATAGAGTGTTATTTTGGAGATCGAGATGTGATGAGGAAGCAGGTGGAGGATCGTGGAAGATAATTATATTAAGAATATTTCAGACTTCCCTGATGGTGCAGTGGTTAAGAATCTGCCTGCCAGTGCAGGGGACACAAGTTTGAGCCCTGGTCCAGGAAGATCCCACATGCCGCGGAACAACTAAGCCCTTGCATCACAACTACTGAGCCTGCACTCTAGAGCCTGTGAGCCACAACTGCTGAAGCCAGTGTGCCCAGAGCCAGTGCTCCGCAACAAAGAAAAGTCTCCACAATGAGAAGCCCATGCACTGTAACGAAGAGTAGTAGCCCCGCTCAGCGCAACTAGAGAAAGCCCACGTGCAGCAAAGAAGACCCAGTGCAGCCAATGAATGAATGAATGAATGAATGATTAAAAAAAAAAAAAAAAAGACGAAGAAGATTTCAACCAGAAAGGCCATTTGCTTGACTGCTAGTCAGAAGAGGACTTGATTTTGAAGGCAACACGTAGCCGTTACTTAGGAAGGTTTTGGAACAAAACAATCACTTGACATCAGTTTCATTCTAATTTCTACAAGCATAAGGTACCAATGAACAGGACAAAGGTAACTGAACCTTGTCCAGTACAAATTTCCACTGATTTTAGGAACAAGCCACTACCACCCAGCATTGGCAAGTTGGCCATCCCGCTCTAGCTGTGAGAAACTGGAAAAGGTAAAAACTGTGGAATGTCAGGGGCAGGCATAATATTAAATGTTGTTTTTCAGTTTTGTTCTGTAATTTGCAAGATCTGTAGTGAGAATTCATTCTAATGTCCATGCTGGACATGAGTGCCTTACAGTGCAGTTACAGATTAGATGGCCAGTTATCACGTGCTACAAAAGAGCGGACAGGGCTCTTCAACAAAGCCTTTCCAAACCTGATCACTTGTCTTCTACTTTTACTTTTAATTATCTGACTTCCAATTCATCCTGTTTATAAAAACTTTTAAAATGTTGCAAAAATGGATTAATGTGCATTCCCTCTTTGTTATGTAAAAAACATCTCCTTTTTCAAGATCACAGAAAATATAATTATTCATACATTTTATCTCTCTGGCATTAGAATTTGCAGGCTCAGTATTACTAATAAATATTACACTAAAAGTAAACAGACTTCCTTTACTTTCAAGGTTACTATAAGAGTTTTTTTCCGACTTGATACAAACAAGTAATACTAGCATAACTGGATTTTGTTGCTTTTTTAAGTGAAAAAGACTAAAGAGTAAAACTGGGAAGTTACACATTCTAAAAGTGGCTCATATGTGTAACTCCAGATGTCTTTGTTATCTTTGACTTACATCTACATTTTTTACTTCTAATATCAGAAAGTAAAATAATTTTTAGTTTTGATAATACATATTTTAAAATTACTTGAAAAATAATTACATGCCCTTGATATCTTTGCTTAATGTCATCCTTAAAATCCATGTGTTAGTTCCGCTTTACATGTGAGATTATTTTATAAGTCTTCATGATTGAGAGCTTAAAGAAATTCACCTTATATCAACATTTTAGAAGAAAAGTGAGGATACCTTTATAGTTCAAAATATTAAGATATTCGGCCTTCTTCATTCTAATCCCCACCATTGACCAATTAGGGTTAACATAACTTCATCCACAAAAATATCTATGGCACAGGGCTTCCCTGGTGGCGCAGTGGATGAGAGTTGGCCTGCTGATGCAGCGGACACGGGTTCGCGCCCCAGTCCAGGAAGATCCCACATGCCGCGGAGTAGCTGGGCCTGTGAGCCATGGCCGCTGAGTCTGCGCGTCCGGAGCCTGTGCTCTGCAACGGGAGAGGCCACAACAGTGAGAGGCCCGCGTACCGCAAAAAAAAAACAAACAAAACAAACAAACAAAAAAAGAACTATGGCACAGTTAAAGCTATCATAATTATGGAAAGAGTTAGTTAAATCAAATTAGAATTCAGGATATACTGAAAATTAGTATAACTCAATAATTACTCAGCTATGGGGCATCTGTGAAGGGCATGCTTTTTTGTCCTATTATATAGCCACTCCATAAAATATATATGCATCCCAGGACATAATGAATTTTTTTCTATCTGGAAAGTAGTCACTATTCTTTATTGAGAACTGTGGACACCTCAGTTATCTGGGTTGCTTAAGTTTATAATCCTTGTCTCTTACTTTGCTCCTTCACCTTGCTAGATGAGTTTTTGTTTGGTTATCTGCTCTTTGCAAATATTCACTATCTTTGGTTTGTACATTAATAGCAAGACACAATCATTCTTTAACACATATTACCCTATAACCATTGTGTTTTAAATATCACAAACATTTGGGCCCACTAGAATATTAATTTCAGGAAAGAGAGTCATAATCTCTCTTGGTCACTGCCGTGTCTCCAGCATTTTAACTGGGTTTTTTGATACCACTCCAGCAAAAGAAGTGAACATGTTGCCTCATTTCTTTCATACGTGTATGAAAGTCCAGGTTCTTTAATTAGCCTCCAGTGATACCTCAGATCTTTTATGACTTAACACTAGAGGAGGGATTTGTGTACCTTGTTACAGCATGGCGGGTGTGGAAGTCACATCTTACCACTCAGCCTTTGTCAGCATGGTTATGGATGGGGCAGTATTTTTTTTTTGAAGTGTTTGGAACTAAGTGGTCTAGAAAGTGGTCTATTATCTTGCTGGACTGCCCATTTCTTGGACATCTGGATGGAGCATAATTTTGTTGTTGTTGCTTTTTTCCTTTGTTATTTTTTTGGTCTGCACCCAATGGCATGTCTAGGTTGCTAGCTTCTGCTCTAAGTCTGGCATATATGAAGCAATAAGAAAACAGAGCAAACTCATCACTGCATTGTTTCTTGGGTCCCAAGTTCCCTAGCCAGCCTCCTACCTTCTATCTACTCTTCAGAGTTGTCCTACATTTGTTTTACATATAATGCTCCTAGCTTAGAATTATACTTAGCAGAAGGATGGAAAAAAGTATGTCTACTCAATTTTTCAAACACTTGGGAAGTAAACAATATACTTCTAAAAAACCCATGGGTCAAAGAAAAAATATTGAAAATAAAAAAATACATTAAGACATGAATAAACTTACCTGAGTAACTGACAGAGTGATAGGTGAGAGTTGACTCAAAGACATCTGAATCTACCAATAGTCTAAGATTTAGGTCTGCAACCAAGAGATGCTGTTTCTGGAAAGACTACTGAAAACTACCTCTGTCTGACAGTCATTGCCAAAATGTGACCAGTGATGGAAATTATAGCCAACAGAAATCACCACAGAGAGCTGTGAGTTGAACACAGAATAGAGGAGGATATAATAACTTATCCCTTAAAAAATGTTCCCATTGTTTCTTGGATAACCAGAAAAGGATAGCCATTGTTGTTTTTTTGTATGTGTTTTACTAAAGAGAAAGCATATAAGCTTGGCAGTGTTGCAGGCTCAATATTAAATACAATACTTGATAGTGTTGAAGACCTAGAATTCATTCAGTAGTCTAAATGCCTACACATTAAAAGATTAAAATATGATTTATACTCAGGTTGTGTATTGATCAAAGTTATGTAAAATAAAATAGTCTTTTACACCCCCAGAACTTTTAGGCAGTACGTTTTAAGTTAAAATTGTATTTTTTTGTTTTAAAATTAATTCATGAATTCTAACTTCCCTTCACAACGTATAGATTATTATATAAGAAATTCTATTCTCAACTGATATACCTTTGAGCTTCCTTTCCTACAGATTCACATATTACAAAAAGAGTCTACTATGCTTCAGGTTCCAGCAATGTCCTGAACTTCTTTTGACGAAAACTGCCTGCCCAAAGTCCTGCAGCACTGCAACAACTCTAAGTAGCTCTTTATATACTTTCTGTACCTAATCAGCCTTTCCCCAGCCATAACTCTTTGGACCAAGAATAGAGATTGATTAAATAAAATAAGACATTTGATGCTTCATGACTTCTAAACTAGCAGGAGATAAGGTTTAATTGCTTGAGAATACAATTTTCTGGATGATATAGTAATAGACAATTGTCAATATATTAAGCTGCTATTGGATTTCAGGAACCATTGCTGTGGCCTGTTGACACTATTCACTGTTCAACTTTCTCTCTCTGGGAAGGTCTAAACCCCAGAGCTGATGGTCAGGGAAGGGCAATGACTACGTGGGTCACTACAACCCCAGGACAAAAGGAAGAAAAGCCTCTGCCTATTCTCCCTGTCTATAGTTTCTTCCATGCAACTAAATAGATAGATAAAGCAAACAGAATTATAATGACATGAATTATCAGATTTATAGACCTGTCCAGAGCCAGTCAGATAAGCAAGACTTTTGCAATATCTCCAGAGCTGTCAAGTATATATACCCATATATTTATACAAAACTCAAAACCATGCCTTTATGTCCCTCTTTAACTATACCTCTCTTCCCTCTTAGTACCTCTCTTGAGAAGTTCAGTATCAACTCTGGTAGCCCACAGTGCTGATTACTTCCATACCAAAATTTGGTTTATATCTAGTATAATCATAGCATTATAATATAGGAGATTGAAGTATGTCCTGGGTCATCTTGTTTGGCACTTGCTTATTTACTACTTCCTTATTGCTAACCCTAAAGCTACCTGACTTTATTTTCAAATATATGCAAATAATATCATACTGTTTATGAATAGAGAAGATTTTTACTTTCTTTTATATTTTTAGGAGAGCACTTGAAATTAAATTGGCTTATTTTTGTCTTTCATTGCCTTTGTACTGTTGCTTTTATTTCAGTTTTACACCTGTTCTCCTTCAAAAGTTATCTACTAATTTTTCTGATGCTATTTAGATATCAACATACTAATATATTTTATTGTCAACCTTATTCTCTATCAGTGGTATTAAGGAGTCCATTCAATATATATATAAAAGCAATAGGTATGTTATGGAAGGAAAATTTAAGACCATTTGTTTAGCTTTCCCTTCCATCCAAATATCCTGTTGAAAGCTCCTGCAATATGGAAATTCTAGAGATCTTTGCCATAAAACTTCATTACTTGAGGTAACCTAAGTGAGGCCTTTGTTTCTTGCATCCAAAAGTGCTTAACTTATGCAATTCTTAATGCCATAAAGATATACCCATCCTCTTCTGTTAGGACTATACTATTATCTTTATGAAACTAGTAGACTTGCTGTGAACAATTCTAGAAGTAAAATTCTCCCTTCAGTCATTAATAATACCTACATTTTTATAAGTACAAGACTAATGTTTGCCTTTAGAATTTCTAGTACTTAGCTGATACTAGAATGATTCACGTTGTTTCTTACTGAATTATATCATCAAAACATTCATATAATCTATGTCTTTGAAATATTCAAATATTTATTCTCTAAATATGGCTGGATAGTATTTCAGGGTATTAATTTACATTTAATTCTTCCATCTTCATTTTTTTCTTTTTTCTTTCTCTCTACTAAGACAGTTAGTTGGCTCTGTGATTCATAGCCTTAGACGAGGAGAGATATGTAATGACATTCAATGTAGTGGTAACCTATAATATGTCCTGGAATTTGTTTGCTAATAATCTTACTATATGTAAAAAGACAGGTTCTGAGAAAAAAGATGTCTTGGGAGAAGCAGAAAAGATAAAAGTGTGTCCATAAGGCTCAGAAGACATTCCCTTAGCTATGGAAAAGAGAGAGATGTATAGACTCTGGAAAGTCAGGAAATGGGGTCCTATTTTCTGACAGTGTCCTGGTGGAGGCAGGGAGACCCCAGAGAGGTAAAGCTCCAGAAGGCATCTCTGGCTATAGTAACAGAGGCATCAAAAATTCTGCCTCACATATGATCACCATATCCCAAGTGACACCATATGGAGTCAACAAATCTCCCAGGCCTGATGGACAAGGACACGGAATAAATGGAAGATCTTTGCAGTCAAGTTTATAGAGTATTGATTGATGGATGGAGCGATTACCTCACCCCACCCAACTACATGGACCCAGCGCAAAATTCCAGAATCTTGAACATGATATCAGGTTGAGGATTGTGTAGAAGTTCCAACAGTGACTAAGATTACATTTGTTCTAATTTAATGGGATTTAGGTTAGATAGCAGAGCTCAAGTTAATTTAAAATATTAAAAAAATACATTTCCCACATATCATTTTTTTTGAGTTTTTATGCGAATTATTGGAGATCAGTCACATTCATACCACAAAGTAAAGCTCTACTTTAAAACATGTTGCACTGTTTAGATTTTTTTGATACACAATTTAATCATATTTTTGATGGGGAGAGTAGAAAGTATTTAAAATCCCTATGTTCACATACTCTCTTTTATCCATGCTCATAGGAATATTATCATTTTAAAGATGACAAACAAATGTTAAGCCAAGAGTATTATTTTGTTATGTGTATGTATTAATGCAAAACCCAGAATTAAGGCCTAAAGTTATGAATTGATTTTTTAAAAATGAGATTTTAAGAAAGATCTCATTATATTGTACTTAGAATGTCTAGAGATTTCAAGGAGCATCTTAGATTCCACAGTCTTTCCCAGATTTCAAAGTTTCAACAGTTTATAGTCTCCTGTATTCCTTTCCTCTCATGAGACCAAATGCTTTGGAGAAATGACCTTCTAATGTGGTAAATTGAGATCTAACTACTAATTACCAATTGTTATTGCAATTCTTGACCTGATCTCTAGAGCTGGAAATCAAATCCTGTCTCTGGAGTGTAACTAGATCTAATAGGCAGCTTCTGAGTTGACATAGCGAGAGTGTATTAGCAATTGAGTGACTTTTAAAGTGTTACTTTAATGTACAGCATTGAGTGTAATGTGTTTTGAAGCTCAAACTAGGTGAATGTACTTTTCTTTTCACTGATAGTAGTTGAGTACAGAATTTCTCTATTCCTTTATTTAGAGTGAAGAAGCATATTAGTGAAAAAAAATATAAGAAAGTCCCCTATTGGTACATTTTTAATAGCTTCAAGCTGTTAACTGTTACATTGTCTCTAGGTGTGGGGTGGCACATGTTTGGTTAACTGATTAGCACAGACCCTCTTTTGACATATAGACATTTTTCTGTTACTTGTATCTGCCATGAAAATGTATTTCCAAGCAATTAAGCCTTAACTCCTGCTGGTTTGGAAGCCATGAACCTTCAAATTCCCATTCAGATTATTCAACACCTACCACTGGTGGAAAAAAAAATACAACTTCATTAGTAAAAACCACAAAGAAATCTACTGTTAAATTTTTAAAGTTTCTTTAACATGGGAAAAATGCAAAAGTGTTCAGATTGTAAATTAGCCGCACAACTCCAAAATGACCTCACTTTCTTTTTTCATAACTCTAAGGATTTACTTTATGAGGTCTTAAGTTTAACAACATACTTCAAGAAGAATGTGGATAGCAAAATAAATATATGAAAGGTTATATGTAGGGAGCAGGGAGAAAACCAGGGCAAAGGAAGTAGTTTGTAATGACAAAACTGTGTAGTTTCAACTTTTTTCAAGGTTCTATAAGAACTAGATATCTACTTGGCAATTCTAAAATTAGAACAATTGTATACTGCACAAGTAGATATAGTATTTGCCAACCAATTCCTTTTAAGTATATGGACAATTTCTTTTTCCCTTTCTCATTTTCTCAGAAGTTTGTTAAACCCCATGGAGACATCTGTACATGAATCTGTTTTCTTATCTCTAGAAAGAATAGAACAGGAGGGTAACATGAGCTGGGAATGGATAGAAGTTCTCATAAGTAATAATATTGCAAAGTATTGGGGAATATTATAGAGATATGTTTTATTCCAGAGAATTGTATTCTTGTTTTCAGTGCCTTATGAATCAACGTCTTCCAATATTCCATAAGCAGATTTACCTCTACAAAGTTAGTGTTGTATTTTGAAAACATATGTGATAATGTATGATGAACTGAACTTCACAGCATGTTACACAGCATGTAACTTTACCAAATTGTTGACAGTGAAATGCTCTGTTAGTGATTTCACTTATATTTTCTGTTCATATTATACTCCTTGATAGTAATTTCTTATTTTCATTCCACATATTAAAAGGTTTCTATTTTTAAAGGAAGTCAAATCATTATAATGTAAAACCCTGCATAGGTAGATGACCTACTCTGTTTTGCAGATTTTGGGTTTTTTTTTTTTTTTTTTTTTTTTAATGCTTTAAAAGCTCTGCAGTACTGTGAAACATTCTCTCATTTAGGTTTGAACTTTGAGTTGTTAGTCTTTTATTTTCACAATAAAGACATGTTATCATGTCTCTAGCTCTTTACATGGAAGTTTTAGGTACACAACCAAATTATCTCGAGAACTTCCTGAAAAGATCTTTCAAGGGTAAGAAAGGAGAATGAGCCAAGTAGAAGACCTATAATTCCAATGTAAAAATACAACATTGGAATTATCTCTGGAGAAGAAATCTCTATTTTAAATGTACTTTCTCAGTTGCTTATCACAAATTATATTTATGAGAACATCATGGAAATGATCCTTGCTAGTGAATTAATTGTTCATTATCAGCGTTGATCATAGTAGACTTAGAAAGTAGCCAAAATTTGTCATCTGTTGCCCCATTCTTGCTTTTATCCATGCCCTTTTAAATGTTTTGTAAAACTTTTTATTGAAACCTACCGAAAATTCTCTGTAGAACTTAAAAATAGCAAAAAAGTCAGGACTCCTCTTCAGGAACTTAGAGTCTTCTCAGGGAGATAAAACAAGTTTACTAAATTTTAAACAATAGCCCATCAATGAGTAAAACATTTGCCAAACAGGTAGTAGAAATAGTAAAGACTTAAGAGAGACCTCATTTGTACATCAACTGTTGGAGTAAAGCTTCACAGAGAAAGTGGGATTTGAATTGTGTATTAGATGACGGTTGGAATTGCCCCTGAGAATGACTAATTCTCAGTATGTGTGAGGAAGACAACAAGGGGCAAATGAATTATTTGAGATTCATTGTTATTTTTGGATTGGCCAAAAAGTTATTTCCGTAATATTTACGGAAAACCCCGAACAAACTTTTTGACCAACCCAATAGTAATGAATCAGAAGTTCACTGAAGCCTGATTGTGGAGGCCACTGAGTATCAGTTTAAAGTCTTTGATTATTTTCCTTATAAACAAAGAGGAATATTTAACTGAGTCTGAAGAGTGACCTGACAAATATTTTGCCTCACAAAATTAATCTTCCAGAGAAGTTTGAAGGGAAGGAGGAAAGTCTATGAAAGTATTCTAAGTATGAGGTAATAAGGCTCTGAATTAGGAGAATGGAAAAGAAGAGATATTGGAAGAGGCCTTATCTGAGAAGAGTCTGTAAGACTCCGTTATTGATTCTATACGTGAATTAGAGAAACTAGCCAACATGAATCTGAGTTTATTATTCTGAGAACAATAATAACCTTAGAGATATAAAGACATTTTTTTATAATAGGGTGTTCCTTTTGAGGTGCTGGAAATGTACATTTTGATCTGAGTTGTGTTTATATAGGTAAATGTCTAAGTAAAAATTCATCAGGCTACACCCTTAAGGTTTGTGTATTTTACCATATGTAAATACTCAGTAAAAAATATACAGAGAAAATGGTTTATTAAAAAGTCAGAAAGTTAATTAATAAAAATAATCTTCTAAATTTTATATTTGAAGTATTCGTCTTCATTTTAATTTTACAATTTGTAATTTCTTTTCCCATTTGTAATAAATATTCACTTTAAATCTAAATCAAAGAAGATGTATCATAGGTATAAAATTCCAAAGGGAAGTGTCAAACCTCTGCTTGCATATATTCAGAGAAAATCTGTTAAAACCACTTCTATGACTCTTGGACACTTCAGCTTGACCAAGGATGTAGAAAGGGAGAATACATAAAGGATAAAAATACTTTTGAAAGTTTTTATAGAGAGAGCATTTGTCATTCTGTAAATCTCTATTCCTCACTCCAAATTGGGAGTGAGGGAGGCAGGTACCTATTTTTATGCAAAATTAATTAGAAAATTGGCAAAACAAAAGAATAAACATTTCATTGAAGAGGATATACAACTGGCAAATAAGCACACAGAAAGTTGTTCAACATCATTAGTCATTAAGTAAATGCAAACTAAAACCGGCATAAGATTTTACTACACACTCTTAAGAAATAGGAAACAAAAGAAGGAAGCACCAAAGGGTACTAAGAAAGAGTAACTAGTAAAAAGTGACCTGTAGGGCTTCCCTGGTGGTGCAGTGGTTGAGAGTCCTCCTGCCGATGCAGGGAACACAGGTTCGCGCCCGGGTCCGGGAAGATCCCACATGCCGCGGAGCGGCTGGGCCCGTGAGCCATGGCCGCTGAGCCTGCGCATCCGGAGCCTGTGCTCCACAACGGAAGAGCCCACAACAGTGAGAGCCTTGTGTACGGAAAAAAAAAAAAAGAGTGACCTGTAGCCATAGGAAGAAAGTACATTAATGACATCAACTGTATGGAATGCTGTCCACAGGTCATGGAAGATAAGAACTGAGAGTTAACCAGTAGATATGACTTGCTTCTGTATCACACTGCCCAGTTATGCCTCAACACATTACAGCACAGTGCAGCACTCCTAACTACATCGGTCATCAGAAAGAATCTCTACATTATGGAATTATTGAGAGGTAAAAATTGTGGTGCTCTAGTTTAATATTATGATTTATAACTAGAAATATGTGTTTGATCTTTGACCCCATTTCTGTCACAGGGCTTCTAAAATCTTTGGAATTGCCTAAGCGATGAGTGATAAAGTTGTCTTTGGTTATGTTAATAAGGTGACTATTATAATGATGGGAGCTGGTTGCTTGCGAGGGGAGCCAACCACGTGACTAGAGGATTGGAACTATCAGTCCTACTCCTGACCTTCAGGGAGGGGAGAGGGGCTGGAGATTGAGTTCAGTCACCAATGGACAATGATTTAAACAATCGTGCCTATGAAATGAGGCCTCCATAAAACTCCAGAAGGATGGGGTTCCAGGAGTTTTCGGGTTGGTGAACACATGGAGGTTCAGGGAGAATGGTACACCCAGAGAGGGCATGGAATCTCAGTACCCTTTCCCCATTCCTTGCTCTATACATCTCTTCCTTTGGCTGTTCCTGAATTACATACTTTTATAATTAACCGGTAATCTAGTAAGTAGAATGTTTTTATGAGTCTTGTGAACTGCCCTGGCAAATTAATCAAACCCAAGGAGGTCATGGGAATTTCTGATCTATAGCCAGTTGCTCAGAAGCACAGGTGACAACCTGGGCTTCTAACTGGTGTCTAGGGAGTCTTGTGGGACTAAGTCCTTAATCTGTAGAATCCGGTGATGTCTCTCTCTGGGTAGGTAACATCAGAATTGAATTGAACTATAGGACACCCAGTTGGTATCCAAGAATTATGTGGTGATGTAGGAAAACCTACCCCACACACACATGGGAAACAGGCCCCAGAACTTTTATCCAGTATCCCAGGAGGTGCAACCTAACAACTGACTCTCGGGAAAAAAGTCCTAATATGTAACATTCACTGATTCCTTAGTGAATACCATCATCATGATCTATTTCAAGCTACCAAGATAATGTCATTAAATATAGAGTTGGGAAGAGATGTGCCTTGGCTCTAGCACACCAACCCCAGGACACAATGTAGAAATATGTGAAAACTCAGTCCTTGAGTATGCTATTAAAAACAACCAAACTCATAAAAGTGCTAACAAAAGATCAAGATAAAAAAAAATTAATTACATGGGACTGAGTGAACTGATGAGGATGATTATATTTTTTGTGACTTTCTGTTTGAATAAAAAACAAAACAAAAAAAAACAAACCCAAACTATTATGTATAAAATAAGCTACAAGGATAGCTGAACACAGGGAATATAACCGATATTTTATAATAACTATCAGTGGAGTATAACCTTTAAAAATTGTGAATCACTATATTGCACACCTGTAACTTATATACTATTGTACATCAACTATACTTCAATTAAAAACAAAAGCACATTAGTTTAGCAAAAGTTCAAGGTATTGCTTTCCATTGTCTTCTCAAAGAGTAGGTATGTGTCAAACCTATTGAAAAATATTTTCATTTCATAATAAGAGGAACATTACCAATATTCATATGCTGGATGTGATAGCAAATGATGCTCCATTCCTTAATAATTGTATGTTTTTATACATATATATATGTGTGTATATGTGTATATGAATATGTATAACAGATATACATATATATGTGTATATATATATATATATATTAATTTGAAACTGCTATTTTCATATGTATACCTGCAGGAAGTAATAGTTTTCTGTTGGTAAGGTTTATTTTTATGCAGTTTTTTTGTCTGTCTTTTAGAAAGCAAAATTCTACCATTATTACTATAGCAATAAAAACAGGTGAGTAAAAATAGATACCCTTTTATTTTAAGAAAGTCATCATGAATTTGCACTTAGAATCTCAGTAAAAAGTAATTTTTAGGAAAATTTCACAACCTCTTTCTATAGGTCATGTCTCTTTTGGAAAGTCATTACAATAGTACCAACTGTCACATAGAAATAGGTTTGAAAAATTGAACATAACAACATAACAACAAAAAATATTGCACAACTGGTTTTGTATACTTTGTTCAGTTTCTATACATTGCTTGGAAGTCCCTTAAAGTCTCAATCATTCCTGACCCTCTTTGGAAAATCAAAAGCTAAAAACTGGGTAAGAAGTGAAGGAAGTGTGACCTAGGTATTCTCAACTCAGCTCTCTTAAAACTATCTTAGGTTACAATTTGTGGAAACAAGTAATCATATAGTTTCTCGATTGGCTTTAGTTATGAAAAACTAGTGTGACTGGTAAAGCAGCAATTTAACTTGAACTTTAAAAATCCAAGCCCCGAATATATATCTTTTCAAAGTTTTGCTATAACCTAGGGAGGCAGAATAATTTACCATGTACTAAGAGGAAAAGAAAAAAATTTAAAACTCTCTCTAAGACTGTATGACATAAAAGGAATATATGCTCACTCACTCATGGTTTTGGGAGGAGATAGAAAAAAGAAGGAGGAGATGATGATGACAATGACATGACAAATTTTTCCAATATTCATTCCTACAATGTTTCCATTTTAACGTTTCATCAGCAAGAGTCACTTTTGGTACTCAGAATTTGGAAAGTGAAATATTTTGTCATAAAATTGATTATTTCTTTCTCCTTACATTTATGTGTGGTGCTGAGAAGTTTCTGAACTTCCTGGCAATCCCATTAAGAATTTTAGATATTCTAGTAAAATTCTGAAATGCTAAAGTTTCTGATAATAAAGCAAGTTTGAGTTAAATAGGAACCAGCCGAAACTATTTCAAAATTTTCTTTTGGTTCATAATGCTTTGTTTTCAAGCGTCATGCACACACTGCCTTTTTTTTTTTTCTATGAATATTTTAATTTCCTTTCTTTTCTAGAATGAGCTGTACAATGGAATTTACCTTATAGGCTTTGGTGAGAAATAGCTAATGAAGTAAGACAGTACAGTGCTATGCAACTGCTTAATAGTAATATTTTTCTTATTAAGACATCTATATTGAATTCTCTTTAATGTTCAAGGATTCTTGCCTCCTGTCCAACTACTCCACACTCTTCTCATTACTTCCTAGAGCAACCCAGTGAGATTTTAAAGTGGTGGCTATTACTATTTTATTTCAGTAATGGGAGAAACTGAGGCAAAATGAGTATAAATGTATCACACAGCATGTCAGTTGCAGGCCGTCGAACAAAACCAACGTTTTTAATTTTCCTGCCCAAAGCATACCTTAGAAAACCGAAGAAATTACTCTGTGTCAAGAAAAAAAATCTGTTTTTTTAAAAAAAATCATATGGTCAGTTTGTACAGTATCACAATTGCCTGGTGTTAAGAGGCCTAACTAGTGTTTCTGAAAAATGTCTATAAAGTTTATTTATTGCTAATAATAATACATTTATTATTTACCAATTGTGTAGAGAATTTCTAATGCTTTGATGTAGAGTACTACAAAAAAACAGATGATGAGGAAAAGCATATATAGATTGAGCACAGTATCTTGAATTACTTAATCATTACATCTCAACCTATAAATTATCACTTTGTAAAATAGTAACATTATTTTTCCCAACCTCTCTCAGACACACACACACTCACACCCAATCCCTTTACTCAAAAGCACTTTAAAATTTTAATTGTTACTTAATTCTTATAGATAATCAGAAAGACATTGTCACCAACTGATCAACAGATAGCAGTAGATAAACCTAACATAGTTTCTATTTAAGTGCAAAATATGTCTGAAATGTACAGTTTAGGTTTAATGCTATATGTGACAGTCTTTCTGCAGATTAATCTTAAGGAGATGTTAACAAAGCATTGTGGACTATTCATTGAATAGAAGTTGCCTTGTCATCCTGGCCATTAACAACATATGTCTGATAAAAGAGTTCACTTAAAATCTTTTTTTAGAAAGTTAAATTCATCTGTATTTTTCATATTTTCCAGGGCTGAAAGCCCAAAAGCCCCATAATTGGTAAATGTATAGACTTCAGAAATTTATTGTGGAAACTCTCCAACAATAAACATATGAAATCCTTTCCAGTTTGATTCTACTTTATTTATACAAAACATTATTGTTTCTCTAAAACCTCCTGGTTTCATTTCCTCCTTCTTGAAAACCAATTATGCTTCATTTAATCAGTATTATTGAAACATTGTTACTCTCTTACTTATTTTGTTATGGAACTCTGTTTCTGGCATTTTAAATAATTGTGTTTCTTACAAGCTTAGCATTTCAAATTTTATCAAATATTTTATTATCTATTAACTTGGTAACATGATAGGATACATTATTGTAGTAGAAATTTTAGTATTATTTATACAAACGTGGGTTGCATTTCCTTAGTTTTTAATGCTACCATCAGATACTAATTCTTGTTGAAATTTCACATTCACTTTGAATTATTTTTGTTTACTTGTTTAAAAATTAGAACTCATTTCACTTATTTGCACATCTTTATTTCACTGACTTTTTTTCACGCCATGGTAATTTTTCTTTTTCTTTTGGTTAAAAAGCACACACACACACACACACACACACACACACACACACACACACACACATATAATATGAGATCTACCCTCTTAACACATTTTAAACCTACAATACAGTATTGTCAACAATCAGCACAATATTGTACAATAGCTCTCTAGAACAGTGGTCGCCAACCTTTTTGACACCAGGGACCAGTTTCTTGGAAGACAATTTTTCCACGGACGGAGGGATTGGGGGGATGGTTCAGGAGGTAATGCGAGTGATGGGGAGCTATGTGGAGTGGCAGAGGAAGCTTCACTCCCTCACCAGCTGCTCACCTCCTGCTGTGCGACCCGGTTCCTAACAGGCCGAGGACTCTTACTGGTCCGCATCCTGGCAGTTGGGGATCCCTGCTCTAGAACACTCTCATCTTGCATGTCTGAAATAGCAACTCCTCATTTCCTCTTCTCCCCTAATGGTTGCAATCTTGTCTCCTCTATTTCTGATTCTTTTATTGTCATTTTCTTAGCCTCCCCATGGCCTTTTTATCCTTCAGTCTTCCAATATTTGTACACCACTCCTTATTTGTTTGACATAGTCAAGAAGGCAGTGTAATCATGTAGTACACGATCTGTAAATATTAATGCATAACTGTTCAGAGTATCCTCAGGTACTGGCACCCCCTCTTACGCTCCAATTCCCTAATCCCTATTACTGTCACCATCATTCTAAGAAGTCCTGTTTCTCTTGGATAATTTTATGAAGTTGAAACTCAATGAGTGAGAACAGGAATCAGAAGAGCTGAAAATCTGTGAGTTGGCACTGAAAAGAGCAGTTGAGAACCATAAATTTAGAAACAGCAGGAAAATGGATCAGGAGCATCAAGAGCCACTGCAGATTTGACAAAAGGTGGAACTTTAAAGATTTTTAGAAAGATTTTTGAAATGGAAGTTGAAAATATTTTGCAATGCAAAACGAATCAACTCCTCTGAAATTTTTCAAGGGAGGGAAATCAAGATTAAAATTGCTTCTATTTCATTTTGGTTGATAAAATATTGTTTTTTGAATCTGAATAGTTATGTATATTTTGGGGGACAATTGTCTGGGATTTTACACATAAGGTAATTTACTATGCATCCAACATGTATACATGAACCAGAAACATATTTTCACAATGATCACCAAACTATTATTAAACAAAGAGTGCAAGTTGATAAAAAACAAACAAACAAACAAAATGACCATAAAGTTTGTTGCAATATGACAGCATTGTCAGAGGAAATTTCAGAAACTTCTCTGAATTATCCTTTTGGAGGACAAAGAGTTAATCAGGAATAAATGGTACAAAAAGATAACTAAACCTAAAAACCTTACTAAATTAAGGAAATGTAATACAATCCCTCACTGATTTGTAAAATGGGCTTTAATTTTAACCCATCTTCAGTGAACTCTTGTTTTCATAAAAGGTAGACTCCTCATCGATGTAAATAGATCAAAGTTAAATGCTTCTGCCCCACATCCCTTCCTAGAAAGCTGATACCTTGAGTACCGAGGTGCTGTTGTAGGATTACTAACTAACTTCAACCCGAAGAAGTTTATGCTGTCAGAAGATTAAGAAGGAAAGAAGTGAGGGGAAGAAAAAATAATCAAAAGTCAGAACCTGGGCCCTGAACATTTATACATGTTTCACCTCTCTCTCATAAACACACACACACACACACACACACACACACACACACACACATTTGGCAGAATTCATTCAATTGTCCAGTTATTGAATCTGTACAACTAAACTCTTACATCTTTCCCTTCAGTTCTTAAATTACCTTTATTGATACATGTGGTAAGCCTTGTAAATCACTTACCCTTTATCTATTAACAGCTTCTTCCTTGCTAACAAGATTCCACTACTGTTGTACTGTTGTATACAGTATGCTCATGTCTAGGTAAAATGGACTGCGCCAAAGCTGACAATCATGTTTCCAATTCCTCAACTTCCCTGGCTATTTGATCACGTATCTCTAAAAGGGGGTAAGAGCATATTTTTCTAGGAAGCTCTTTGCTAATAAAATGGATGGTTGCTGTTGGCACTGCCCATCTCTATGTATTCCTGTATTAAATGCAAATATGATGATGTGATGTCTGGGACTGTAGCACTTATCTTGCAACCACAAGGTGACAAACATGGGGAAAGCCAATGAGTTAATGATGGTCAAGTGGATTGATAAAAAGAACCTGGTTCCCTTATTGTAAACCCATTACATATGTAGCCTCCATCTAGGCCACCATATGGTCTCTGTGGACAAGGGTCATGAGAAATGAGTATGAAAATAAAGTTCATGCTCATTGCCTTATCAAGATTAATAAATCCTTTCTTTGTGAGCTAGAGTCTTGTATTTTCTGCCAGCATCCAGAAAACTGTGGCAGACTAACTCATTAACTTGAAAGTAGGGTAAAATATTAGATGCTTCAGAGTTCTTGGCAATAGTACTATGCTTTAAAGTTTTCTTTCATTGCTATGTGTACATTTAATTCTGTTATTTCTGTTGTTGCATACTAGTTCATGTAATATTGTATGAACAAATTTGTTTATGCCCCTTTGTGGATTTGTGAGAAAGTAATTGTTTGTGTGGGGAGTGTTATAAACCCAAGAGCAGGACAACTATAAGTGTCCTGTATATACTTAATTTGTGTCCTAGGACCAGATTGCTCTCCAGAAGGATTGCATCAGTGTGTACACCCATCAGCAACTTATGTACATGTCACCTTCAGCATTTGACATTATTTGGTTTTCTATATTTTGTCAATGTAACAATCATAAAGTTATACATCATTTTAGCTCTAATTTGCATTTCTCTTATTACTAATGATTTTGAGCATCTCTTTTTTTCTTCTTAGCTTTTGAGATTGCTTCTATAAATTGCCTGGACATATGCCTTTTTTTTGCAAACCCTAAATAACCACACTTTCATACTCTGCTAGAAACTACACTAAAGTTTATACTTCCCTGAATATGGCCTCACATTTAATAATTCTATAGAATGTACTTGACCCATTTCACCCTTTGTACCCATTACCTTTTGCAATGTAAGTGTCATCCTTAACCTAGGCAAATTAGTAGTATTATTGTTTTGGTACTGCAGTATCTCATTAGGTTGTACAAATCTATGTTTGGGTGTGATTATTAGCTCCTAATAACAGGAACTGTTCCTTATTCATAGAAAAAAAGAGCTGCAAATGGCTTTAAGGTGATAAGGCGGGATATTCTGCAACAACTTCTTAGATTGAATCGCAGCTTTCCTTTTGGTTAGGAGATACCTGTAGTAGCAGCCATTACTTCTTGAAAGAAGAACTTGAAAACCAGATAGAAATATGATTCCTTTAAGCCATTCCCTTTTACTTACATATGGAATACCCTTGCCATAGCAGAGACTCTGATCTTTTTTCTTTTTTTCTTAACATCTTTATTGGAGTATAATTGCTTTACAATGGTGTGTTAGTTTCTGCTTTATAACAAAGTGAATCAGCTATACATATACAGATATCCCCATATCTCTTCCCTCTTGCATCTCCCTTCCACCCTCCCTATCCTACCCTTCTAGGTGGTCACAAAGCACTGAGCTTATCACCCTGTGTTCTGTGGCTGCTGCCCACTAGCTATCTATTTTACATTTGGTAGTGTATATAAGTCCACGTCACTCTCTCACTTCGTCCCAGCTTACTCTTCTCCCTCCCCGTGTCCTCAAGTCCATTCTCTGCATCTGCGTCTTTATTCCTGTCCTGCCCCTAGGTTTTTCAGAACCACTTTTTTTTTTTTTTTTTAGATTCCATATATATGTGTTAGCATACAGTATTTGTTTTTCTCTTTCTGACTTACTTCACTCTGTATAACAGAATCTAGGTCCATCCACCTCACTACAAATAACTCAATTTTGTTTCTTTTTATGGCTGAGTAATATTCCATTGTATATATGTGCCACATCTTCTTTATCCATTCATCTGTTGATGGACACTTAGGTTGCTTCCATGTCCTGGCTATTGTAAATAGTGCTGCAATGAACATTGTGATACATGACTCTTCTTGAATTATTGTTTTCTCAGGGTATATGCCCAGTAGTGGGATTGCTGGGTCATATGGTAGTTCTATTTTTAGTTTTTTAAGGAACCTCCATACTGTTCTCCATAGTGGCTGTATCAATTTACATTCCCGCCAACAGTGCGAGAGGGTTCGCTTTTCTCCACACTTTCTCCAGCATTTATTGTTTCTAGATTTTTTGATGATGGCCATTCTGACCGGTGTGAGATGATATCTCATTGTAGTTTTGATTTGCATTTCTCTAATGATTAATGAGGTTGAGCATCCTTTCATGTGTTTGTTGGCAATCTGTATAACTTCTTTGAAGAAATATCTGTTTAGGTCTTCTGCCCATTTTTGGATTGGGTTTTTTCCTTTTTGTTATTGAGCTGCATGAGCTGCTTGTAAATTTTGGAGATTAATCCTTTGTCAGTTGCTTCATTTGCAAATATTTTCACCCATTCTGAGGGTTGTCTTTTGGTCTTATTTATGGTTTCCCTTGCTGTGCAAAAGCTTTGGAGTTTCACTAGGTCCCATTTGTTTATTTTTGTTTTTATTTCCATTTCTCTAGGAGGTGGGTCAAAAAGGATCTTGCTGTGATTTATGTCATAGAGTGTTCTGCCTATGTTTTCCTCTATGAGTTTTATAGTGTCTGGCCTTACATTTAGGTCTTTAATCCATTTTGAGTTTATTTTTGCATATGGTGTTAGGAAGTATTCTAATTTCATTCTTTTACATGTAGCTGTCCAGGTTTCCCAGCACCACTTATTGAAGAGGCTGTCTTTTCTCCATTGTATATTCTTGCCTCCTTTATCAAAAATAAGGTGACCATATGTGTATGTGTTTACCTCTGGGCTTCTATCCTGTTCCATTGATCTATATTTCTCTTTTTGTGCCAGTACCATACTGTCTTGATTACTGCAGCTTTGTAGTATAGAGACTCTGGTCTTTTAATAGGAAAAAATTAACAATGAGCAATGAGGACTTTCCTAGTATTATTTGTTGGAGCTACTTTGAGAACTTCTCAGTCAAGGATATGCCTCCTTCACCTTTGTTCATTCTGTTGCCACATTGTTTGGTATTGGAATGAATTGTTAAACAAATAAGATGATATGTTATTCTCAAGATTTTTACTTCTTAGTTACAACCTTGTAGCAATTCTCTCAAAAGCAATGAGGTCTGAAGGGTAGATTGTACTGTGAACATACTTCTGTGGAGTTGCTTTTTTGTTTATAGAAGTTACTGGAATATTAAAGGTAAGCAAGGTTAAATACCAGAGCCTAGTGTTGATTTCTCTAAATCAGGATGTTTTGAAGGGAGCTGAGTCCCTCTTCTACTCTTTTCTTTGAATCAAACTTGCACATTTATGCATTGAAAGCCATGTTTCCCTTTATCTATCGGTGTGCATAGTATTGCATAGTATCTATCGGTGTGCATAGTAGTTGAATTAAAAGATGTGAGATGAGGGAAAAAAGGAGAATTGCAGTTGAAGCACATACAGAAGACAGTGTGGAGAGAAGCTGGGTATTCTGGTTGGGAATGTTGAGAAGACTAGAGAGAATAAGGTAGGTGAAATGATTTATATATTTTTCCCAGGGTTCAGGGTATATGTATAAGAGTGGTAGAAGATACATTTAGACTATGACTTTAGGGCAGTATTATGGACAACTAAAAATAATGTAGGACCTGGAGAATAAGTGCAAGATTTTGATCAGGAGAGTGATTTAACAAGAATTATATTTGAGAATCTCTCTGGCAAATTGATGTAGAGTAAATCAGGAAGCAAGGAGACCTTTTGGCAGATAGTGGTAGTTGTCCAGCTGGGAGGGCTGAAGTAGTGATGGAACTGAGAATGGAAATAAAGGCATGACAGATGCTTTGGAATTTGGAAATACTCAGATAAAAGCAAAAAGAGAAAGAGAGGAATTTATGATGACTTCTAGGTTTTAAGTCTGGGTTGCTGAGAATATGGTGGCTCTATAAAAATAGAATCATACAGAACTATTTTTATAAGTAAATGTTTAAGTCTTATTTAGTATCAACAATGTTTATTCAGATAAAATATCAATATAGATGCTTATCTGGCTTTTAAAGACAAGGATGAGTAAATAGAATGGTTCAGCTTGGTTTACATATTAGATAAACATTTGCTTACAATTGATAATCTGTGAGAAAGGGTAAGTTTGTTGAGGAAAATGATAGAGAAAAAGAAAAACTCTTTGGAAAATGGCCTTATTTAACGAGGAAAATGTCTCTTTACCCCATCTTTTGGTAGAGGCATAGTCTTATAAAGCCCTATGTGACTGAACACTAAAGGAAAGTTGTATTTACCAGTGACAAATATTTTACTGGTCAAATTCAGTGAGATTTCATTGGAGGATACTTTAATCATAGAAACTAAATAGTGAGACTTCTTTAGAGTAAGAGAGATTACACATCATTTTTTTGCATCAGAAAAATCAAATTATCGGCTTAGATTTGAAACAAATTTGAACAATCAAAAAACTGGAATAATCAAACTGTAAATTGATCTCTCCCTTTATTTTTGGAAACTTGGTAAACTTACGTGAGGTAGTAGTTGTGTGTGTAGTGGGGAGTGGTTTACTTAGCACTTATAGAAGAATATGTTATTCAGCAGTCTGATGTCTTTTTATCTAGGACTAGTCATCTGAAATGCAGTTTCACAAAGAATAAGGCCATTTGGCACTCAGAGTGACTATTCCAAGACCAATTGCAGAAGCTGATTTTACTAATTTAATCAACACATGTATTCTAATTAAACAGTATATCCCAATTACCTTTAGAGACAAAAGGCAGTAATTTGCAGAATTTTGTTCTTAGAAATACCACCTGCCTAAATTGTTGAAATTTCAGATTTACAGTATAAATATTATTCTTTGATCCAGAAATTTTTAGTGGTAAGTCAGAGTGGTACCCATAATTCTACACTTTTAGTGTGTATCCCTGGGTGATTCTGATACAGGTTTTATATAGAAAACACTGACTTAAGAGCATGAAGACAAATAAGGCTCAGTCCCTGTCTAGTACCTAATGTAGAGAGCAAACTATAAACATTATAAATGTGATTCTTTAGAAAGAGGTACATAGAAGTATGTGAATGGTATGAGTAGAAATATGCACATTCTATAGCAGTAAAAGTAAAAAGAGAACATTACCAATTATATTCAGTGTAATGACAGAAGTGACTCATGCGTTTATCTTTTATGTGTATATCTACCATGATGACCAAAGTGAAAGGTGTTCTAAACAAAGTGAGCAGCATCTGTTAATCTTTTTTAACAGATTAAAAACCTATTGCACGTCTTTAATCTGGGTTGTGGTAAAAGATGAGAGGCGTCCTTTTTAGAAGTTTGGATTCATGCCATATGCATGGGAAGTAATTGAAGGATTGGAGGCAAAGTAGTGGTATTATCAGAGCTGTATTTCAGAAAGCTCACTGGCATCAGAGTGGAGGAAGAAAGTTAAGTGACTTGCGTAAGCACTGAGGTAATCTAGACAAGAAGCCATTGTAGTTTGAAAATACTCGAATGCTACTGTTCTGTCCTTGCTAAGAATCAACGTAAGGTCATTAGAACCTCTATGTCTACTAAATGATAAGATAACAAATAATTTGCCTTAAGAATTTTGATTAGAGAAATGCTTTTCAAACTTATTTAAAGATTTGTCTTCAATTCAGCATAGTTTTGGAAGCCTTAGCCATGGCAATCAGAGAAGAAAAAGAAAGAAAAGGAATACAAATTGGAAAAGAAGTACAACTGTCACTGTTTGCAGATGACATGATACTATACATAGAGAATCTTAAAAATGCCACCAGAAACCTACAAGAGCTAATCAGTGAATTTGGTAAAGTTGCAGAATACAAAATTAATGCACAGACATCTCTTGCATTCCTATACACTAACAATGAAAGATCAGAAAGAGAAATTAAGGAAACAATCCCATTCACCACTGTAACAGAAAGAATAAAATGCCTAGGAATAAACCTACCTAAGGAGGTAAAAGATCTGTATTCAGAAAACTATAAGACACTGATGAAAGAAATCAAAGATGACACAAACAGTTGGAGAGATATATACCATTCTCTTGGATTGGAAGAATCAATATTGTGAAAATGATTATACTACCCAAAGCAATATACAGATTCAATGCAATCCCTATCAGATTACCAGTGGCATTTTTTCCAGAACTAGAACAAAAAAAAAAATCTTAAAATTTGTGTGGAGACACAAAAGACCCTGAATAACAAAAGAAGTCTTAAGGGAAAAAAACAGAGCTGGAGGAATCAGACTCCATGACTTCAGACTATACTACAAAGCTACAGTAGTCAAGACAATATGGTACTGGCACAAAAACAAAAATATAGATCAATGGAAAAAGATAGAAAGCCCAGAGAAAAATCCATGCACCCATGGTCAACTAATCTATGACAAAAGAGGCAAGGATATACAATGGAGAAAAAACAGTCTCTTCAATAAGTGGTGCTGGGAAAACTGGACAGCTACATGTAAAAGAATGAAATTAGAACACTCCCTCACACCATATACAAAAATAAACTCAAAATGGATTAGAGGTCTAAATGTAAGACCAGACACTATAAAACTCTTAGAGGAAAACATAGGAAGAACACTCTTTGACATAAATCACAGCAAGATCTTTTTTAATCACCTCCTAGAGTAATGGAAATAAAAACAAAAATAAACAAATAGGACCTAATGAAACTTAAAAGCTTTTTCACAGCAAAGGAAATTACAAACAAGATGAAAAGACAACCCTCAGAATGGGAGGAAATATTTGCAAATGAATCAACAGACAAAGGATTAATATCCAAAATATATAAACAGCTCATGCAGCTCAATATTAAAAAAAACAAGCAACCAAATTAAAAAATGGGCAGAAGACCTAAATAGACATTTCTCCAAAGACATACAGATGGCTGAGAAGCACATGAAGAGTTGCTCAACATCCCTAATTATCAGAGAAATGGAAATCAAAACTACAATGAGGTATCACCTCACACCAGTTAGAATGGGCATCAACAGAAAATCTACAAACAACAAATGCTGGAGAGGGTGTGGAGATAAGGGAACCCTCCTGCACTGTTGATGGGAATGTAAATTGATACAGCCACTATGGAGAACAATATGGAGTTTCCTTAAAAAACTAAAAATAGAAAACTACCATATGAGCCAGCAATCCCACTATTGGGCATACACCCTGAGAAAACCATAATTAAAAAAGAGACATACACCACAATGTTCATTGCAGCACTATCTACAATAGCCAGGTATTGGAAGCAACCTAAATGCCCATCGACAGACAAATGGATAAAGAAGATGTGGGACATATATACACTGGAATATTACTCAGCCATAAAAATGAACGAAATTGGTTTATTTTTTAGAGATGTGGATGGATCAAGAGACTGTCATACATAGTGAAGTAAGTCAGAAAGAGAAAAACAAATATCGTATATTAACGCATATATGTGGAACCTAGAAAAATGGTACAGATGAACCGGTTTGCAAGGCAGAAATAGAGACACAGATGTAGAGAACAAACTTATGGACACAAAGGGGGGAAAGAGGCAGGGGGTGGGTGGGTAAGGTGTTGGGATGAATTGGGAGATTGGGATTAATGTGTATACTCTAATATGTATAAAATAGGTAACTAATAAGAACGTGTTGTATAAAAAATAAATAAGATAAAATTTTTTTTAAAAAAGGTTTGTTTTCAAGCAACAACTTTTTCCAATAAAAGCCTTACCCAGAACCGTAAAAGTTAAAACAGAGAACAATGGAGCTGTTCTACCTCTAGCGGGTGCGATAGGAAGGAAAGACTCCTTCCCTCTGGACTTTTCTTCTCTTCACTCACCTCCTGACATGGCTTTTTTTGGAAAGTTTGTGAAATCTTAGTGTTTTGAATTAGCTTGAAAATAACTAGATGAGAGCATTCTGTAGGCATGGTAATGTTTTATTATTTAGATTATAAATTAAGATGACCACAGCAGCATCATTTTAAGAATTAAATCTTAAAGCTGTGTATAAGGAAAACCTGTTCTTACAGATTTCATATATATGGACTATATGTACTCCATATAAGTTGTAAGGTTGATAAAAAAGTCAAAAGTAGAGTATTGTTAACAGTTTTCATGGAATTAAACATTACAATTTTTAAACCAACTCATTTTTACATTTAAAAATGGACTAAATTGTGAATATTTTGTGTATTTCCATGTCTTTATTGTATTTAATAAATATGGATTCCACTAGCTCCAGTATCAGAAACAAATAACTACTATTCTCTTTTAAGCTTTAAGCCTGTTTTTTTTTTTTTTTTTTTTGTCTTTCTGTGTAGCACTTTACAATAATAGCCTAATCATTCTCAACTCCTTTGGTATTTATTGCAAAGACATTAATTCTGATGGGCTCATTTAGTATTAATGTGGATGTCATAAGTACTTCAGTAGGAATAGGATTTCTACTGGAATTCAGCATTAATTAGGCAGGTCATTACTTCAAAGTGTTAGTCTTTCCTTTTACAACAGTTGCACTTCAGCATACTCCTTCCTGCAAAGTACATCAAGACTCTTTCTGTTAGAAGGGACACTTCCAAGTGCTTGAATCTATTGAAACAAAGTTGTAGAAGTGAACAGGATACAATAGACAAGGTGTGGTAATTACTAAACAACTGATTAATAGAAAGCTGATCTTTTAATTGAGCTTCTATGAGCCCTACAATAGCTTCAGTTGAATAAAGGACTTGATTGCACTTTACATTTCTCTGGAGCATAAAGAAACAATAGCACTAAATAAAAGGTTCAAATAAGTCCTTCAGTTTTTCACGGGAAAATAAAATAGGCATCTAAAACCATAGCAGTTGTATTAATCAACTGGTGTATTAATCAGGCACTATCTTGGATTAGAAATACTTGTATATTCATAACTGAAGGTATTTTTTTAATGCTAAAAATATGCTTTTGAAGTTTTGGTACTTGTCTGAAGAAATATAAATTTCTTAACCTTACTGTGATTTTATGGCATTATTCTAACATACTTTTCAGTATCTTAGAATAGTTTTTATGTGCATCCAAGGTGCCATGGTCAACGTATTATTCATTAAAATAACCAGGAATTTAAGTGTCTTAACCATATTACTGGGCTTTCTAACACATTAAATACATTTATGAAAAGGATTGACTTGATAATATAGAAAATTATTTGATAATTTTATAAATGGGAGGGAAAATTCACTTTTTCTTCCAGTGACCTCTCAGTAACTAATTCTGTAAGCATTATGGCGTTGTAGCAAATGCCTTTTTAAAAATTCTGGGGCTTCCCTGGTGGCACAGTGGTTGAGAGTCTGCCTGCCGATGCAGGAGACATGGGTTCGTGCCCCGGTCCGGGAAGATCCCACATGCCACCGAGCAGCTAGGCCCGTGAGCCATGGCTGCTGAGCCTGCGCATCTGGAGCCTGTGCTCCGCAACGGGAGAGGCCACAACAGTGAGAGGCTCGCCTACCGCAAAAAAAAAAAAAAAAAAAAAATTCTGAATTTTATTAAAAGCAAGGTTCACTTTTTTACTCTTCTCTAAGAATACCATTTCGATTTCTAACTTAACTATAAGGATTACAGCTTTAGTTTAAAAATAATTACAAATATTCACTTCATAAAATCATTTGCTTCAGACCCACTTTTCAAGTTTTCTATGACCTATCATTGTCCAACATTAAAGAAATTCATCAATTCTAACAAGTGTTAATTATTCCTCTTTTGCTACAAAAATATCAAACAAATTTCTAAATGAACTGAAGTAAGGCTAAATAATAAAAAGAAACAAAGTTAAATAGTAAAAAATTAAGTGAAAACATATATTTCCAATATCAGATGTGAAAATGAGAATATCACTACAGATCTTACAGACATTAAAATAAAATGAGTGAATGGATCTAGAGATTGTCATACAGCATGAAATAAGTCAGAGAAAAACAAATATCGTATATTAATGCATATATGTGGAACCTAGAAAAATGGTATAGATACTGGTTTGCAGGGCAGAAATAGAGACACAGATGTAGAGAACAAACGTATGGACACCAAGGGGGGAAAGTGGCTGGGTGGTGGTGGCGGTGGGATGAATTGGGAGATTGAGATTGACATATATACACTAATATGTATAAAATAGATAACTAATAAGAACCTGCTGTATACAAAATAAATAAAATAAAATTCAAAAATATAAAATAAAAAAAATGATATTATGAACAGTTTTAGAAATTTAGGTATTTATATGAACAGATTCACAATAATGAATTTGATAATTTGTATAAAGTGAATAAATTCTTTGAAAATACATCTTACTAAAAGCTAAAATAATAAGAACACATTGAAATAGTTTATTAAAAATTGTGTATCTATTATTAGACACCAACAACAATTCCAGGAACAGCTGTCTTCCCTAATAAAAGCCTTCAAAAAGTTAAGGGTTAATTAACCAGCTTGACACATATGTTTCTGTATAACAGGAAAAGAGTGAAAACTTTTCAGCTTATATTATGAGACAAATACCAGGCCAACATAAAAACATTATAAGAATAGAAAATTATAGAACAATATCTCATGTAAAATTCTACACAAAACATTAGCAAATTGAATCCAGTAATGGAGAAAAATAAAAATATATAAAACCAAGTGGAGGGGCTTCCCTGGTGGCGCAGTGGTTGAGAGTCCGCCTGCAGATTCAGGGGACATGGGTTCATGCCCCGGTCCGGGAAGATCCCACATGCCGCAGAATGGCTGGGCCCGTGAGCCATGGCCATTGAGCCTGCGCATCCGGAGCCTGTGCTCCGCAATGGGAGAGGCCACAACAGTGAGAAGCCCACGTACCGCAAAAAAAAAAAAAAAAAGTGGAGTTTCATCCAAGCATATACAAATGATTTAACATTCAAATGCACTTAATATTAATATACCACGTTAATGAAATAAAAGGAAAAAACATTTAATCACCTTGATAAACATAGACAAAGTATTTGATAAAATGTAGAACCCATTTATGAAAATATCTCTTAGCAAACTAGGGACAGAATGAAACTTGTTAACCTGGTGATCAATATCAGCATATACTTATAGCCCAAAACTTTCTGAATAATTATTTCTTCTTAATCTGGATATCTGCTATCACCACTCCTACTCAACATTATACTCACAATCCTAACTAGTGCAATTGGGCAAGAAAAGGAATAAATGTTTTTAATGGGAAAAAAATATTTATCAGAGATGGCCTGATTATGTCTGTAAAAAATATCAAAATAGAGAAAGTCTACTGAATTTATTAAGTAACTATTAAGAACACTGACCAATATTAAAATAGCATATTTATACAACTGCAATAAATAGAAAATTAAATGTTAAAAAGATATCACTTACAGTAGAATTAAAATCCTTCAACTACCAAGAAATGAATCTAACAAAGTATGTGCAAAGCTTCTACACTGAAAATTGAAAATTATTTAAAAAAACTAAATAACAAAATTGCATGCAGAAATACACAATATACATGAATTGAAAGACTCAATACAGTAAAGATGAAAAGTAAAATTTATCTATCAAATTAATGGTATGATAGATCATATTAACCTATAGATTCAGTGCAGTCCCAGAGGATGGAGTTACAAGCCACAGAGGATTTTTCCCCAGATGTTGAAACCTAACACCCAGTTGGATTTCAGAATTGCTTGGAACCAATGAATGTTTTCTTTTTTTCACTTTCTCTTTTAAATAAAAAAGCCTATAACTATAAACCTATGCTTATCTCAGCATTGTGTTTTGGAAATGAGATTATTTCTTGGTTTGTAGGTTCATAGATGGAGAAAAATTTTGCCCCAGTGTCTTTACTCAGAGATTCACAAATACCTTATTTACATGATGACGTTTGGGACTTTTGAGCTAATGAGATTTAAGTGAGATTTGGAGTTACGAGTTAATGCTGTAATACGTTAAGATATTGAGTATATTGAAGTGGGGTTAATTTGTTTTTCATCTGGGACATGATGAAATCTTTGTGGGCCAGAAGGTAGACAATGGTATGCAGAATAATGTCCCCCACCAAAGCAGTCTACATTCTAAGTCCCGAAACTTTGAATACATTATCCCACATGGCAAAAGAGACTGCTGATATGATTAAATTAAGGAAGTTAAGATGGGAAAATTATGTCTAGGTAGACCCAATGTAGTTACAAATGTTCTTAGAGAAACAGGAGTGTCAGAGTGAGACCTGGAAAAGAGAAGGAAAAGATTCTTCCCAAGAGCTTTTGGAAGGAACTCAGCCCTGCTGACACATTGATTTTTGTCCACTAAGACCTATTACAGATTTCTGATTTCCAGAATTCTAAGTTAATCAATATTTTATTTTATTTTTTATTGTGGTAAAAAACACATAAGGTTTTCTCCCAACAAATTTTTAACTATATAGTATTGTAATGATAAGCACAATGTTGTATAACAGATCTCTATAACTTCACTGTGTTTCATAATTGAAACTTTATGACCATTGAAGAGCAATATCCCATTTCCTCTTTCCCCAGCTTCTAAAATTTACCTTTGTACTTTCTGCTTCTATGAGCTTGACTAATTTAGATACCTCATGTGAGTGGAATCATGTAGTGTTTGTCCTAATGTGACTGGCTTATTTCACTCAGCATAATGTGCTCAGTGTTCATCCACGTTGTTGCATATGATAGTATTTCTTTTCTTAAGGTGAAGAGTATTCCATTATGTGTGTATACCACATTTTCTTCATCTATTCATCTGCTGATGTAAACATTTGGGTTGCTTCCACACCCTGGCTGTTACGAATAGTGTTACAATGAACATGGAGTACAAATATCTCTTCAAGATTCCAATTTTGTTTTGGATAAATACTCAGAAGTGTAATTCCTGGAATGACTGTATGTTAGTCCTATTTTTAAATTTTTTAATGAAATTCCATACTGTTTTCCATAGCAGCTGCACCATTTTACATTTCCACCAACAGTATACAAGATTTCTAATTTATCCACATTCTTGCAGACACTTGTTATTTTCTGCTTTGTTTTTATTTTTTAAATAATGGCATAATAACAGATGTGAAGTACTATGTCATTGTGGTTTTGATTGGCATTTTCCTGGTGATTAGTGATGTTGGGCATCTCTTCATAAACCTGTTGGCCATTTATATATCTTCAGAAAAATGTTTATTTAGGTATTTTGTTTATTTTTAATTGGATTATTATTATTATATTGTTATTTAGTTGTATGAGTTTTATATATATTTTGGATATTAAGCACTTATCAGATACTTGCTGTGCAAAATTTTCTCCCATTCAATAATTTACCTTTTAATTTTGTTGATATTTCTTTTGCTCTGCAGAGGCATTTAAATTTGATGCAGTTCTATATATTTATTTTTTGTTGCTTTTGCTTTCAGCATCAAACCCCCAAGGTCATCATCAAGACCAATGTCAAGGAGCGCACCCCCTACATTTCCATCTATGAGTCTTACAATGTCAGGTCTTATATTCAAGACTTCAATCCATTTAGAGTTGATTTTTGTGTATGATGTAAGATAGTCACCTTGTTTCATTCTTTTGTGTATATGTCTATCCATTTTTCCAGCACAATTTATTGAAGAGACTGTCCTTTCCTCATTGTATATACTTGACTCTGTAATCAAAAAATAATTACTCATATACACATAGGTTTATTTCTGGTCTCTCTATTCTGTTCCATTAATCTATGTGTCTGTTTTTAAGGTAATACCATACTATTTTGATTATTATAGCTTTGTAATGTAGTTTGACATCAGGAAATGTGATGCCTCCAACTTTGTTCTTCTTTCTCAAGATTGCTTTGGTTATTTGGACCTTGTGGTTTCATACAAATTTTTGGAGAGTTTATTCTCTTTCTGTGAAAAATGACATTGGCATTTTGATAGGAATTTCGTTGAATCTGTAGACCACTTTGGATAATATGGATATTTTTACAACATTAATTCTTCCAGTCCATGAGTATGGAATATCTTTCCATTTATTTGTTTCTTCAATTTCTTTCATCAGTGTTTTGCAGTTTTCAGTGTAGACATCTTTCTCCTCTGTGGTTAAATTTATTCCTAGATATCATTTTTTTTCTTTATGATGCTATTATAAATGGGATTGTTTCCTTTGTTTCTCTATCTGGTAGTTTGTTATTAATATATAGAAACACAACTGATTTTTGTATATTGATTTTGTATCCTGCAACTTTTCTGAATTTGTTTATTAATCTAAGAGGTGTTTGGTGGAGTCTTTAGGGTTTTCTGTGTATACTAGTATGTTATCTGAAAATAGAGACAATTTTGTTTCTTCCTTTTCAGTTTGGACATGTTTTCTTTATTTTTCTTGCCTACTTGCTCTGGCTATGACTTCCAACTTCTATGTTGAATAACAGTAGCAGGAGTGGACAACCTTGTCTTTTAACTGATCTTAAAGGAAAGTTTCAGCTTTTCACTGTTGAGTCTGATGTCAGCTGTGGGCTTGTCATATATGGGCCTTATTTTGTTGGGACATATTCTTTATATACCCAGTTTGCTAAGAATTTTCATTATGAAATGATGTTGAATTTTGTCAGATGTTTTTTCATTTATTTAGATAATCATATGATTTTTATTCTTCATTTTTTTAATTTGGTGAATCACATTGATTAATTTGCAGATGTTGAACCATCCTTGCCTCACTGGAATAATTCCCACTGCATCATCGTGTATGATCTTTACTATGTACAGTTGAATTTGGTCTGCTAATATTTTGTTGAGGATTTCTACATCTATTTTCATTAGGGATATTGGCCTATAATATTCTTTTCTGGTAGTGTCCTTGTCTATTTTTGGTTTAAGTGTAATTCTGGTTTTACAAAATGAGTTAGAAGTGTCCTCTTCCATTATTTCGAAGATTTTGACAAGGATTGATATTAATTCTTCTTTAAATATTTGGTAAAATTTACCAGTTAATTTCATCTGGTTCTAGACTTTTGTTTGTTGGTATGTTTTTGGTTACTGATACAATCTCCTAATTAGGAATTGGTCTGTTTTGATTTTTAATTTACTCATGATTCAGTCTTGGTTAAAAACATACAGTTTCTATGAATTTATTTTTTCTAGGTTGTCCAATTTATTGGCATATAATTGTTCATTCTAGTCTCTTATGATACTTTGTATTTCTGTGGTATTAGTTATAATGTCTCCTCTGTCATTTCTAATTTTATTTATTTGAGTCATTCTCTTTTTCTCTTGCTAAAAATTTGTTTAGTTATTTAATTTAAAGACATGTTTTTTAGTTTTGTTGATTTTTTAAAAATCGTCTTTTTAGACTCTATCTTGTTTATTTCCACTCTGATTATTATTGCTTCCTTCCTTCTGCTAATCTTAGGCTTACTTTGTACTTCCTTTCTAGTTCCTTGAAGTATAAATTTAGGTTATTTGAGACATTTCATTTTTCCTAATATAATCATTTACCACTAAAATTTCTCTCTTGGAACTGCTTTTGCTGCTTACATAAAAAATCTTAGGCTTATAACAGTTTATTTTAAGCTAATAATTACTTAACTTTGAATGCATACAAAAGCTCAATCATTTTACACAACCCCTCTCCAAATTTTATATTTTTGATGTCAAAATTCATTCTTTTTGCCTTGTATATTCATTAAAAAAATATATTGTTGTCATAGTTATTTTTAATACTTTTGTCTTTTAAACTTTAATACTTGTAACTCTAGAGTTATAAGTCGTTTACCCAACAAAACTACAATATTAGGGTATTCTGAATTTAACTGTCTATATACCTTTACCAGTGAGTTGTATGCTTTCATATGTTTTTCTGTTACTAATTAGTGTTCTTTCATTAAAACTTGAAGAACTCCCTTTAGCATTTCTTAAGGCCAGCCTAGTGGTGATGAATTCCTTCATCCTTTGTTTGTCTGCAAAATTCTTTATCTCTCCTTCAGTTCTGAAGGACAAATTTGTTGGGTAGGGTATTCTTGATTGGAAGTTTTTTTTCTTTCAGCACTTTGAATATATCATTCCACTCTCTTGTATCCTGTAAAATTTTTCTTAAAACATCTGTCATACTCTTATGAGAGTTCCTTTGTACATAACAAGTTGCTTTTTTCTTGCTGCTTTTATCACTTAAACTATCGTCAATCTTTTTCATTATTTTTGCCCCTCTAATTGGATATATTCCACTGCTGAGTCTCGAGTTCATCGATCCTTTCTTCTACTTGGTCTAGTCTGTTGTTGAACACCTCTATTGAATTTTTCAGTCGAGTTTTTATATTCTTCAGCTTTGTTATCTTTTTAGTAATTTTTTAATGGTTTCTATCTCTTTGTTGAAATTCTCACTTTGTTCATGCATTGTTCTCCTGTTCTCAGTGAGGATAATTATGACTTATTGTGAACTCTCTGTCAGGTAAAACACTTATCTCCTTTTCATTAGGATTTGTTTCTGGAGATTTATCTTGTGTTTTGTTTGGAAATATATTCCTCTGTTTCTTCATTTTCCTTGTCTTTCTTTGTTGATTTCTGCACATTAAATGACACAGCCGCCTCTCCCAGTCTTGAGAGACTGATCTTGTGCAAATAGTTTCATATGTACCATTTTTCTAGATTCCACATATATGCATTAATATACAATATATGTTTTTCTCTTTCTGACTTACTTCATGCTGTATGACAGTCTCTAGGTCCATCCATGTCTCTGCAAATGGCAAAATTTTGTTTCTTCTTATGGCTGAGCAATTTTCCATTGTACATATGTACCATACCTTCTGTATCCATTCTTCTGTTGATGGACATTTAGGTTGGTTCTATGTCCTGACTATTGTAAATAGTGCTGCAATGAACACTGGGGTGCATGTATTTTTTGAATTATGGTTTCCTCCATGTATAGGCCCAGGAGTGAGGTTGCTGGTCATATGGTAGTTCTATTTTTAGTTTTTAAGGAACCTATGTACTCTTCTCTATAGTGTCTGTATCAATTTACATTCCCACAAAGAGTGTAAGAGAGTCCCCTTTTCTCCACACCCTCTCCAGAATTTATTGTTTGTAGATTTCTTTATGATGGCCATTCTGACAGGTGTGAGGTGATACCTCATTGTAGTTTTCATTTTCATGTCTCTAATGATTAATGATGTTCAGCATTCTTTCATGTGTTTGTTGGTAATCTGTATATCTTCTTTGGAGAAATGTCTGTTTAGATCTTCTGCCCATTTTTGGATTGGGTTGTTTGTTTTTTTTGATATTGAGCTACATGAGCTGCTTGTAAATTTTGGAGATTAATCCTTTGTCAGTTGCTTCATTTGCAAATATTTTCACCCATTCTGAGGGTTGTCTTTTGGTCTTACTTATGGTTTCCTTTGTTGTGCAAAAGCTTTGGAGTTTCATTAGGTCCCATTTGTTTATTTTTGTTTTTATTTCCATTACTCTAGGAGGTGGGTCAAAAAGGATCTTGCTGTGATTTATGTCATAGAGTGTTCTGTCTATGTTTTCCTCTAAGAGTTTATAGTGTCTGGCCTTACATTTAGGTCTTTAATTCATTTTGAGTTTATCTTTTTGTATGGTGTTAGGCAGTGTTTTAATTTCATTCTTTTACATGTAGCTGTCCAGTTTTCCCAGCACCACTTATTGAAGAGGTTCTCTTTTCTGCATTGTATATTCTAGCCTCCTTTATCAAAAATAAGGTGACCATATGTGCGTGGGTTTATCTCTGGGCTTCCTATCCTGTTCCATTGATATATATTTCTGTTTTTGTGCCAATACCATACTGTCTTGATTATTGTAGCTTTCTAGTATAGTCTGAGGTCAGGGAGCCTGATTCCTCCAGCTCCGTTTTTCTTTCTCATGATTGCTTTGGCTATTCAGGGTCTTTTGTGTTTTCATACAAATTGTAGAATATTTTCTTCTAATTCTGTGAAAAATGGCATTGGTAATTTGATAGGGATTCCTTTGAATGTGTAGATTGCTTTGGGTAGTATAGTCATTTTCACAATATTGATTCTTCCAATCCAAAAACATGGTATATCTCTCCATCTGTTCCTGGTGTCTTTGATTTCTTTCATCAGTGTCTTATAGTTTTCTGA